>NC_136434.1:70817961-71417961 GCF_052849685.1 Lactuca virosa
TTAATTTAACAACATGCATATCATACACATTTCAGCAAAAAAAAATCAGCATATAATGACTATTTTCAGGATTTTCAGCAACATTAAGGAATTTTTAGCATTATTTTTATATTTTCAACACTATTTTCATATTTTCAGCAAGAAAAAGCTTGATTTTCAGCAATGTTATGGAATTTCCAGTATTAATTTCACATTTTCAACACTATTTTCATATTTTCAGCAACAAAAAACTTGATTTTCAGCAATGTTATGAAATTTCCAGCAAAATACATAAGAAATATTGATTTTCAGCAACATTTAACAAGAGTTATAAATAAGAAAAACTATTTTCAACCATATTTTTGGATTTCCAACATCCAACAACAAATTCAAGCAACAAGAAGCAATTTCAGCAAAATTAAACCACATATTTCAGTACATTAGAGAGTTTTCAAGCAAGATTAATCATCAATTTGATGTTAGAACTGCAAAAAATGAAGAAAAAAAAACAAACCTATTCGCTACGTAGCTGTTCGTCAACGATGGGAGAGGAGGTGTTTCCTATCGCATGCGATCGGAGAGTAGGCGGCGGTGGGCAGCGGTGCGGATCAGAGAAGATGAATGATGAAGATGATGTTGGAGCGAGGCAAGAACGTCGATGGTAGGTGGAACATGATGAAGAATGGAGACGCCGAATAGAGAAAGAAAAGAAAAAGACGTGTTTTTTTAGGTTAAAAGCACTTCACGGATATATCTTAAAAGATGGTAGTCCATGTCTGTGTGGTGAAGACCTCGCACAGATGTTTTTAGATCTGCCCACTTCGAAAAAACAAACACACTGCAATGGTATATGTCTGCGCATGGTCTGCGCGGTACAGACAAAAGTGATTTTGCATATTTGTAGCCAAAAAACAACTCCTTATTGTGTGGTTGTAGGAACCAATCAAATTTTAAAAAAAATATACATTTAATTAATCAAATAAGAGTAATTTGGTAAATGGCTTATAAATCATTTAATTAAATTTAAATCAAAGCCTATAATCTTGGCAAGTTGTTTTACGTTGATCCTATATTTATGTTAACTTTTTGTTCACCGTTTGCATCTGTTCCCATTCACCGACCGATTTTTTGAAAGTGCTGAAATCATAAATACTAAAACTTAATCTCTTTGTGATCCATTCTTCGTTTATATATCTCGAATCGCGATTTTGAAGTCACACTATCAACCATAATCATCTCGCCACTCTGAAAGTGCTGAAATCATAAATACTAAAACTTAATCGATCAAACAATTCTTTACCCTTCTTAAATCTTGATCGAATCAAGCCACAATGTTATAATTGCCAAACAGGTTTGTGTTTCAAAATTGGCCTCTTATCTTCATAATTTATTTTTGTTTATAATTTGTTGGTTAACATTGAAATGATGAACCTCGATGATGATACATATATGTTTACTTTGATTTTTGGATTTATTCTTTAAAAATTCTCACTTTTTTACTATCATATTCTCCTTTCTAGTTTCTCATAAAATTTGACCATAAAAGTTAATGGGACTAGTCGACTATTTACTTTGACTTGTGAAGCAGTTTTGTTTAGTTTTTTTTATTTAAAATGTGGGAAACATTATATTGTCCATAAATGTATACAGAGTAGAGAGGATTTTTGTTTTTAAAAATTTTTAAGTAGTTTTGTTTACTTTTGGATTTAATATATAGCTTTGTTTATTATTCTTCAATCGTGAGCTAGGGTTGAAATTTATTGGAGAGCATTCCAGCTGTAAATGAAATTTCTTTGAGTAAATTACACGAATGGTCCTTATGGTTTGGGATAATATGCGCGCATGGTCCCTAACTTATTTTTTTAACTCGGAAGGTCCCTGTTGTTTGTTTTTGTTACGCGCTTGGTCCTTACTCTTTGTTTTTGTTACACGCTTGGTCCCTGTCTTAACTAAAAAGACTATTATTTAAATAGGAACAAATGGTCGGGTAGGTAAGGTAAGGTGAGGGCGGGTGGGGTAGGGGTGTGTTTTTTTAAATAAATTAAAAAATCAATGGTAAAATAGTGTTTTTAGGTAAGACAGGGACCAAGCGCGTAACAAAAACAAACAGTAGGGACCTTCCGAGTTAAAAAAATAAGTTAGGGACCAAACGTGCAAATTACCCTAAACCATAGGGACTATTCGTGTAATTTACTCAATTTCTTTGGCTACACCATGGCTGAAGGTTGAGTCTTCGGTAAGTTGACAAAATTAGTATAGAAAATGGGGCAACACTTAGACTGCTTTTTGTGTCATGCATATGGCTTAAAGGAGAATTAATAAATTGAGGCTACTCATATATGTAAGGCACATCCTGTGACATCCCCATTTTCACGGTCAGAAAAGATCGATTTGTTTATGTTTTATTTTGAAAATCAGAATAACCTTTTAAAGAAAAGAGTTGCGGAATTTATTCCCAGAAAAACATGATAAATACGTTATCAAAGCATCTCCGAAGAAATGTATATTATTCATTTTAAAACATTGGGATGTCATCGTCAATACAGAAACATAAGCATAAACAGAACTTACATTCATTATCACTAGTGATTTATGTCTCCTTAATCTCTTGGTGTAATGTAACTTCATATCGACACCTGTGATACAAATAAACCGAGTGGGTCAGGTTGGGAAACCTGGTGAGTACATAGAGTTTTCAACCCACAATAATATAATTATTATGTTTAATCATCAAACAGTTAACCCAATTACCCATCCCCATTATCTTCGTTATTCTTAAGGGTCTACCCTAAGAATCATCTATCCTGCATTCGTTCATTCCGAAGTCCATCGCTTCCAGGGTTTATATGACAGACACTAAGTCCATAGCTGCCAATACTCGTTCGTAAAGCACTAAATCCATAGCTGCAAATCTTCATTTATCGGGCACTAAGTCCATAGCTACCATCGTTTATCTAACATGCACTAAGTCCATAGCTACAAGTGTTTCTCTAACCGGTACTAAGTCCATAGCTACCAGTGTTTATCTAATAGGCACTAAGTCCATAGTTGCCGATGTTATTTATTTGGCACTAAGTCTATAGCTGCCAATGTTTACTCATACCATCTTTCATCTCTCATCGTTCATCTACCTATGTTTTACCCAACATATTCGTAGATATAAAATACATATACAGTTTAAATCATTTAAAACATGTATAAAATCGTTCATCCAACATAGAAAACAAGTATTCAAATAATATGCACACATAACACGTAATTTATATAAATTACTTCATATCTATGTGTAAGATGAAAGTAACTATGCACTCATAACACGTAATTTATATTAAATACTTAATATCTATGTGTAAGATGAAAGTAACTATGAACTCACTTGTAAAAGTGATGATTCCAAACTTGGGCAGCGCTTCGCTTCTAACGATTATATTTTCCTTCGATGAAACCTAGCATTATTATTGCTAAGTTTTAGTCTGATATTTATTGCGACTAATTATTAGTCTAGATTCATCATTAACTCAAAGTCTACTTCATAATCTATCAAGTAAGGATCAGCCAGGCAGGACAGTTGGGAGGCAGGACCATTTCGGCATATAGCTTTTATGAAATCCAACAACCAAACCCAACGTGACCATTCTAGACACCTCTCCCGTAAGTAGTTCAATCAATATAATGACTTTGAATCACTGATTAATTTTATTTATAGGTTCATAATAACGATATTATAAGCTATATTTAAAGTAGGGTAGCATAACTTACTTAGCTAGAAGTCGGGCTCTGCAGGGGCAGAACTTCGTCGCTGAATCTTTCTAAGAAAGATTCTTGCAGCGCTTCAGCGCTCACCTTACTATACTAAAACTACAGAAAGAGAAGTCGAATCACGAGGGACCAAAATGCTCGGTGGATAAGAAGGGAAGACTCTTGAATCAAGAGAATGGTGCAAAAAATATGAGAGCCTAGAGGCTCTTATTTATAGTAATTGAATTTTCAAAAACCACCATCTATATTTACTTAAATGACTAAACACCTCTTTATAATACTATTTTAAATAGATTTAATGATATTTGTACTAAACTAATGTCGAAAGTACTCAACACTGGTCTTATAACGACCGCATCGTCGATACCTTTCTAACAATATATACATATGTATATATATGTATACGTATATATGATTTACACTTTATTTTAATACGTAAATGTGCTATTAAAAATTATAACTCGTTCATACGAACTCCGTTTTTGACGTTCTTTATATCCACGCGTAGCTATCGACGAGATCTACAACTTTCGTTTAGACTCCGTCGGCTAATTTTGAATTTATATTTTTGTCCATTTTTTATAAATTTAAATGATTTTGCTAAAATCATAACTCTCTCGTACGGACTCCGTTTTTGGCATTCTTTTTCTCAAAATTCCTATTTTAAGGAGTACTTCGATTTTCATTTTGGTCACATTAGCTAAAAGTCAACCATTCTCTTCGTATCTTTTTACGTCATACATTCGTTGTGCGCGGCTGACTTTTATATCTTATAAAAATCATATCTAATTTATACGGATTCGGATTTCGACGAAATTTATATTTTCGGGATCGGGACGACGTATACTTCCTAAATATATAATAATATATATATGTTTTGGCGCACTTATTTTTTTACGATTTACAGACGATTCGACTGATTTTTCTTATTTTATTATATTATAATAATCATGAAACATATAATATTCAAATAATTATTCTTTGTTACGTCAAATGGGTTACAATTGTTAACCCTAACTATTACTTTGGTTAAGATTATTTATCCTGGATAATCTTCTATAAAAAATCATTTTTAACGTTTATTATATCTTAATTGACTAGCCCGAATCTGCGGGTGTTACACATCCCTACCCATATTTTACTTTAGCTAGTTATTATTTGTGAAAATCAAGACGATCTTTGACCTCATCGTACAAAGGAATAGGCTAAGGGATTTTTTGATCCCTTGTTGACTGGGTCCGGTCAGCATTTTTTGGCTGACTTGGTCCGGTCAGCATGTTTGATACATGTTCTTATTGCTTCTGACTTGGCTGACTCCGTCCAAAAAGGGCTGACTCGGTCCTAAAGAAAAAAGACACTGACCGAACCATTTTATGGAATCTGACATTTGTGCCATGATAAAATATAAGGTCTCCTCCTTCAACTCATTTTTCCCTCACACATCTATTCCTCCTATAAACATTCTTCTTCCTCATTGTCTTCAAGGAGAGCGGCTGCAAGCAGCCTACCTTCACCTTGACGATGCTCCCCTTTTCCTTCTCATTGCTCTAGATGCCTTCTTTTACTCCTATCCCTTACTTTCGACAGTACTCCTCCCACCTCCAACTTACACCTAGACTACCTCCGTACAACACCGTCCAACGCCACTTCTCCATCTTGATCGAAAACCCCCACCGACTGCTTCAAGTTCGGCATACTTCCATCTTGTCGATAATTAGTGAGTTTTTTTCCTGTAAATTGGGGTTTGAATTGGAAATTTCAAGATATAACTAGTTCTAATTTGGCGTGTTCCACTTGATGTGGGAATTTTAATCTGGTTGATTTCAATTTTTTTTATTGACGATGCTTGAAGTAGAAGGCGCTGATTGAGTTCAATGATGGAAGAAAAGAGTGGAGAGGCAGGAGATGATCAAGACTCCGGATGGTTGCAAGAAAATGTGTGGCAATTTTCAGAAATAATCAATTTAAAGTCTATTTATCTTCAAATGGTGTGCTGTTCGAAAGATATATTGTTTACGATTAACGTTAAATGCAATGTGTATTGGTTTCCTTTGTTGAACTTCCTTATCATAGTTGTTACTTTATGATTTGTACCAATAGCATATTCATGTTAATATAATGACGTATGAGGTTTTTATGCTTTTTCTTTAGGCTTCTCTATTATTTGGTGACATAATCATGGTGAAGACTATAAAGTTATCCCTTTTAAATAATCAAATATACTTTATGGTGCTTCTTTGTGTTTGTGAAAGATTTGTTTACATTTTATCAAACTAATAACAATGTACTAATAATTCCTATCAAAATTGAGGCAATTGCACTTTGTTTTTGTTTTATTGAAAGTGCACTTTGTTTCCGGTTAAAGCGGAAGATTGGATAGTTTTTTTAATGTTTATGATGCATGTTTAACTGATAGAGAAACATGGTTGTTTTAATGAACCAACATTGATGGTTTTTTGGTATATATTATTATTTTAAATAGAAGGGTAAAATGTTCATTTTCACCATTCATCATCGTAAGTCAGATACGTAATCAAACAACATAATTTCAGTCAGAGACAGACTTAGTCAAAACTTCTGATTCAGTCAGACTCTGACTCAATCGGATCTGAATCAATCAACAACTATCAAACAACCCCTAACTTTTAAAATTATCATTGTTTTACTGATGGTTCAAGTCATTGTGCTTCTTATTAGAATAAATGTGCTATAATCTAACTAAAAAGCATAGGCTCCATATTCTGATATAAGGATTGAATTTATATTTTTGGATAAATCAATTTTACTAGAAATTTTTGATAAATTATAATCTAAGGATTAAGCATTCATGTGTAGTTTGAACGACGAAATGATCTTCAAAAAAAGATTGAAATATAGAGTAAAATTAAAAGACAATAAAATAACTTACATCTAGAAGACGTATTTATATACCTTTTTCTACAATTATCTCATAGAATAATATGATAAACGAGAAGTTGATTGATAATATTGGATTTTTGCAACACCTATACCAAGAACCCTATATTTAGCATTAATTGGATTTCATGATTGCATGTAACATCATAGAAAATTGATCTTACTCACCGTTTATTGTCACCATTTATTGTGAAACTTAAGTTTATACGAATAAATCAAGCATCATTCATGTTCTTGGATATTTGTTGATTCTACTAGAATCATTCCTTCAAAATGAGCTATATGTATTGTTTGTTATAATTGTAAAATTCTAAAAGACTTGAAGTTTATGATAAAATTCTTGTAGTAGTATTTCCTACATAGTTTTTTGTGGTGGTGCTTGTATATGAATTGCCCATTCAACATATAGTTATTTGAATATTTTCATAACCATGGTTTACATTATGATAGAAGCAGCTGATGAATTCAAAGATGTTGATAGTGAAGCAAAGGACAAGGTAATATCTAGTTTCACATATGTAATTAAGTTTTCAATATTTGAAAGTTGATTATGTTTTCTTTGTGGGTTTACGTTTTGAATAGGCTATCATTGATGTTGAAAAGAAAGAAAACATGGAGAACGAGAGTGTATTCGAGCAAAATGTATTTTTCCAGAATGTATAAAACGAATCTTAGAAATAATATTTTTTTAGAATGAATTATTGTTTTGGTTAGATTTTGATTTTTGTTTCTTTTTTAACCATTCTTAGTTTTAATCTTTAAGAATAAATGCAATTCTTAACCACTAATAGTCATATATATTTTTTTAGGAGAATGAATGTAGTTATTGTTTATAATCTTATTCTTTAAAAATTCATGTAATTAGTGATCCTTAAACAATTAAATCCATTTCATATAAAATCTGTATTCCTCAGAAAATATTATGCTTAATAATATATATTGTAGACTTCATTAAGCATGTTAATTATCAAAAATATCTTGAATGGAACCATATTCTGTAAAAATAAAATCAGAAATATATTTATTTGTTTATGGCTCATATTCTGTCATTCTGATAGAATAAAACCGGTCATTATTAAAAAAAATACGTTAGAATTAAAATTGAATTAATTTAAAAAAAATTCAAATTAAAAAAATTTAGAGAATTAATTGTCCTTTAAAATCCGAAAAATTCTTTTTTTTTAAATATAGTTTAATTAACCAAAATACCCTTATGCTGAAATTTGCATGATTATATGATACATGTTATCTTATTATAATATCAAAGACCCTCATATCATGACCATCCATTAGTCCTTAATTGTCCTCACGACCACACAATAGATGTCATACACATTATAACTTAGCCACACACACACACACACACATACACACACACACATATATATATATATATAATATATATATATATATATATATATATATATATATATATATATATATATATATATATAGAGAGAGAGAGAGAGAGAGAGAAGGAGAAAGAAAGAGAAAAAAAAATAAATGTCCTCTTATTTTTAGTTCTTACCATCTTCCTACTCTGTACAATTAAGACACTTGTCACTATTTACAATCCCATTTATAAAAAATAAATAAAATTTTGACAAATGTCTTAATTATATGGAGTAGTAGAATGGTAATAACTTAAAGTAGGAGGATATATATATATATATATATATATATATATATATATATATATATATATATATATATATATATATATATATATATATATATATATATATATATATATATATAGGGAGCGTTCAATCGAGAACATTTCTTATCGCGAGAACATTTCAAATTTGGACCACACAATTTTTTAATTAAAATTATAAAACAATATTCATATAAATAAAAAATAATTACAAACAATTAAAAAACCCACTAACTAACACCACTCACCACCCAACCAACACCACCCACCACCACCACCACCACCACCCACCACTAACCACCACCACCAACCACCAACCACCACCCATCACTACCCACCACCCACTACCACCCACCACCACCACCACCACCACCCACCACCACCCACCACCCGCCACCACCATCACCACCCACCACCATCACCACCCAATCACCACCACCTGCCACCACCACCCACCTCCACCACCAATCACCACCGCCTTTCACCACCACCCACAACCACTACCTACCACCCACCATCACCACCCATCACTACCCACCACCACCCACCATCACCACCCGCCACCACCACTCATCACTAACCACCACCCACCACCCACCACCACCACCACCAGCCACCACCATCACCACCCAACCACCATCACCACCCAACCACCACCACCCGCCACCACCACCCATCACTACCCACCTTCACCAACCACTACCTACCACTCATCACTACCCACCACCCACCACCACCGCCACCACCCACCTACCACAACCACCACCCACCACCTCCCGCCACCACCACCCAGCACCACCACCCGCCACCCATCACTACCACCACCCGCCACCACCACCACCCACCTCCACCACCCACCTCCACCACTACCCATCACTATCACCACCACTTGCAACCACCCACCCACCACCACCCATCACAACACACCACCAGCACCTCGCCTCCACCACCCGCCGCCACCACCCCACCCCCACCTACAGAGATTTGTTATTGTGTTTTTGATTCATTAGTTTTTCTCATGTATATAATCACATGTGATTATATGTATCGAGTCACATGTGATTATATGTATCAAATCATATATTATTTATATGTTATTAAATATATATAATCACATGTGATTAAATACACGTGTAAAACTAGTGAATCGGGAATGCAAAAAAGAATATTGTCCACGTAAATCATATGTGATTAGATACATATAATTACACGTGATTATATGTATTTAATAAAATATTATTTACATGGGCAATATTTATTTTCGTGTTTTTCGATTTAATAATTGGCATCGTGTATTAAATCACATGTGATTATATGTATTTAATCACATATGATTTACATGGACAATATTTGTTTTCACGTGTTGATTCAATAGTTGTTCTTGTGTATTTAATCACATGTGATTATATTTATTTAATCACATATGATTCGTATGGAAAATATTTATTCTTGCGCCGATTCAATAATTGTTCTATTATATTTAATCACATGTGATTATATGTATTTAATCACATATGATTTATGTGGACAAGATTCATTATTTCTTTCTCAATTCAATAGTCGTACTCATGTACTTAATCACATGTGATTATATGTATCAAATCGCATATGATTTATATTGATAATATTCATGATTCAATATTTTTTCTTATGTATTTAATCATATGTGATTGTATGCATTAATCACATATGATTAATGTGGAAAAAGAAAAACTATTTAATCAAAAACGCGAAAATGAATCTTGTGTACAGAAATCATATGTGACTAAATGTACAAGAACAACTATTAAACAAGAATGTGAAAATGAATATTGTCCATATAAATCATATCTAATTAGATACATATAATCTCATGTAATTAAGCACACAATAACAACAACTGAATCGAGAACGCGAAAATAAATATTTTCCACAAAAATTCTATGTGATTAGATACATATAATCACATGTGATTATATGCATTTAATCACATATGATATATATGGACAATATTTATCTTTGTGTTCTCGATTCAATAGTTGTTCTTGTGTATATAATCATATGTGATTATATGTATCTAATCACATATGATTTATATAGACATCATTATTTTTTGTCCGTATAAATCATATGTGATTAGATACATATAATCACATATGATTATATGTATTTAATCACATATGATTACAGTGGACAAAGAATAATTATTGAATCGAGAATGTGACAATGAATCTCATCCACATAAATCATATATGACTGGATACATATAATCACATGTGATTATATGTATTTAATCAGATATGATTTATGTAGACAATATTTATTTTTGCGGTTTCGACTGAATAATTGCTTTTGTGTAATTAGTCACATGTGATTATATGTATATAATCACATATGATTTGAGGTGGACAAAATTCATTTTTTCCTTCTCGATTCAATAGTTGTGCTCATGTACTTAATTACATACGATTATACATATAATCACATGTGATAAAATACATGAGAACAACTATTGTCCACGATTATACATATAATCATATGTGTCCAATCACATATGATTTATATAAACAATATTCATTTTTTGAGTTTTCGTTTCAATAACTTTTCTCATATATTTAATCACATGTGATTATAAGTATTTAATCACATATGAATAATGTGGACATAATTTTTTTTAATGTTCTTGATTCAATAGTTGTTCTCGTTTATATAATTACATGTGATTATATATATATATATATATATATATATATATATATATATATATATATTTCATCACATATGATTTATTGAATCAAGCACATGAAAACAATTATTTTTCACATAAATCGTATGTGATTAAATACACGAGACCAACTATTGAATTAAAACCGCAAAAATGAATAATGTCTAGATAAATCATATGTGATTAAATACATAAAATCACATGTGATTATATGTACCTAATCACATATGCTTTATGTGGATAAGATTCATTATTTCTTTCTCAATTCAATAGTTGTACTCATGTACTTAATCACATGTGATTATATGTATCAAATCGCATATGATTTATATTGATAATATTCGTTTTCTCATTTTTGATTCAATATTTTTTCTTATGTATTTAATCATATGTGATTGTATGTATTTTAATCACATATGATTAATATGGAAAAAGAAAAACTATTGAATTGAAAATGCGAAAATGAATCTTATGTACAGAAATCATATGTGACTAAATGTACAAGAACAACTATTGAACGAGAATGCGAAAACAAATATTGTCCATATAAATCATATCTGGTTATATACATATAATCTCATGTAGTTAAATACACAAGAACAACAACTGAATCGAGAACGCGAAAATGAATATTTCCCACATAAATTCTATATGATTATATATATATATATATATATATATATATATATATATATATATATATATAATCACATGTGATTATATGAATTTAATCACATATGATATATGTGGACAATATTTATCTTTGTGTTCTCGATTCAATAGTTGTTCTCGTGTATATAATCATATGTGATTATATAAATCTAATCACATATGATTTATATAGACATCATTATTTTTTGTCCATATAAATCATATGTGATTAGATACATATAGTCATATGCGATTATATGTCTTTAATCACATATGATTACAGTTGACAAAGAACAATTACTAAATCGAGAATGTGACAATGAATCTTATCCACATAAATCATCTATGATTGGATACATATAATCACATGTGATTATATGTATTTAATCATATATGATTTATGTAGACAATATTTATTTTTGCGGTTTCGATTGAATAATTGCTTTTGTGTATTTAATCACATATGATTTATATAGACAAGATTCGTTTTTTCCAAATAAAATCATATGTGATTAGAAACATATAATCACATCTGATTAAATGTATTTAATCACATATGATTAAAGTGGAAAGAAATAATTATCGAATCGAGAACGCGAAAATGTATCTTAGCCACATAAATCATATGTGATTAGATACACATAATCACATGTCATTATATGTATCTAATAGCATATGATTTATGTGGACAATATTCTTAAAACAAGTAATGCCTACATAATAGGAGAGTTAGTGTAACTCACCTCCTTGAACTTGAAAATTAGCTAGAATGAGCAACATGGATCCTTTCCTTTCCGAAAACCTGCACACCAATTTATAACATTATTTAGCTTATTCTTTGTTGTATTACTCTTATAATACTTATGTATATATTTTCTTAGTTTCTCTTTGATTGTAGTGCTCTTTTTGGGATCTGTTTTCTTACCATTAAACCCATTCTTAAATTATTATAAAATAATATTGGTAAAGTTCCCCCTTTTATCTTTTCAGAAATATAGAGATCTCGTTCTAATGATTTTTGGTTGATTTTATATTAAATCTACAAGTTAGTAACTTTAAGCTGTCACTTTATGGACCACTCAACACTCTTGGAATAAACTGTACCAATCTACTAAGAATTACATCAGTCCCTTTATATGTGGGAAACTATACATCCATATCTCACTATAGGATTTGGAATTTTGGCATTTGGAATTCTAATGAATTTATTATGATTTTTTGAAGACAATGCATGAAATCTGTGACAGCATGGACCAGCCTGAGAAGATTGCTAATTTTACCGCTCAAGAAGTTGAAATTTAGAAATGTAATTCAAAGTTTGAAGAAACTAGATACACTAAGATTTCCAGAAAACTAAGTTTCATGGTTTTTAGGTTTTCTTATTGATTTGCACGAATTTTAGAAGTTGGAGGACCGATTTGGGAAAATTGATTATAATAGCTTTTAAATCACTTTTGGTGTTCTATTAAGGACTTAATGGTTAAGCCTTAAGTTTATCACTTTTTATATGATTGTTGGTTAACTATTAGGCTATTGAGATGTGAAATTCAACTTAACCTAAGGGCCTTAATTCTTGGCTTAATGAGGGTTCAAAGTTAAGGATTTTCACATAAAATGCCACTTTTACACTTTTAGGTTCTTTCAGGCAATATGACAAACACCTTGTGTGCATGAAATCCTACAGTGATCATCAACTCTCTAATAGACTCCAATCCAACCCCTAGAACTTACTATTTTCATTTATCATAAGAAACAAATTAATCAAGAAGCAACCTAAGAGATTCCAACATGAACAAATAGAAGATAATAGTTTCCAAAATATGAACTTACATAGCTATAGAAAACAACTAAGTAACCATGGCAGATGGAAAGGGCAACGAAATTGGTTATTGGCCTCCAGCAAATTCCTCTCTACAAATACAAATTGAAATAGATGTACCAAATTGGTCAAACTAAATTATAAAATGAAATGTTTCTTAACGAATTTAGTATAAAATTGTGTTTCAAAACCATTAATCTGATAACAAATATAAAAAATTGTAAAAGGAATTACATAGGATAAGGATAAGGAAGCATACCAATCAATCTGGGCAAAATGCCTCTATTGGCTCCTTTCATCAACGTTCTCCAGGTGAACGAAAAAGCGAAGCAACGACTCCGACTCCATCTCCAACAAGCTCGATACGAAGAGATTTTGGGCAGTATGTTCGCAAAATCGGAGACTTGAATGGTAGCGGATGAATATATGTACCAGAGTTTCGTGAAATCCAAGTAGCATCGGAAATCATAGAGAGGTTGGCGATCGGAGAAGTGGTGAAGGTCGACATCTTCAAGTTGATGCATAGTTGCTTCAGTGTGTTATCTTCTTATCTCCTATGTGTGGCTTGTTACGGGAATGTAATAACTTTAAGAAAATTACATATACACCCTTGCTTCATTAAAAGTAACGCGTTTGTTGTCCTATTGCTGATTTTTGTTCTCAAATGTTCTCAAACCCATAAATGTTCTCATTTGAACATAACTATATATATATATATATATATATATATATATATATATATATATATATATATATATATATATATAATGGTGAGATCAACATAGAACCAAATTTTTTTCATAGGACCATGGAACTATCTTTTTGAAAATTAGATCAATTTAGGTTCAAAAGTGTATCATGGTAAAATCACTATTTATATTACAAAGGAAATAATAGTTTATTAATTATGATCCTAAATTATAGCATTCATAAATATGCGTAAGTTCAGTTACGAACATTATATACAAAAACCCGTGAATTGAACTAATGTACACCAGATTAAGAACGTTTATACGAAAATCTAAAAATTATATGACCAAGTCGATTAATGAACGTATGTGACTAAATGAATAGTTGTCTATAAACTTTAAGTACCTTTATGCAACATATGATAATACATGTTTATAACCGAACATTTATGGAAAACTCCTGAATTTGGTAATTGTAACACCGTGATTTTTCATCCAATTTTTTTTATTTTTAAAAGCACTTTTTAACTAGAATACGTTGGTGGAATTATTATTTTAAATATTATGAAAACATCACCAATGTTACCTTATTGTCAAAATAAAAGTTCTCAAAACCCATACCAAAGTAAGATTCAAAACAAAATGTAATGAAAACTCAACAACATGTCCAAAATGGTATCATCTCTAAATAACATAAATAAAATTACTCAAAAGGATCCCAACCTCACCAAGCCATCAACATCAAGCTACCTGTACCAATGCAAGCCACAACAACAAGAAATATCAAGTGTCAACATCAGTACAGTGAGTCAATCCCAAACTCATGGATAGGAAAAAAACATACTTTATACAAGATGCTTAGTCATGCAATCAATACAACATACATCGATCATTATTAATATATATATATATATATATATATATATATATATATATATATAAAATGTACATATTAATTTGGACATTCTTTTCATCACATTGATTATTAATTATTATGTTCATCACTATAATTACTTTTACTGTCCCTCTCCACATGGGTCTAGAACATTGCTAACATCCCCCAATAGAAACCTCGTTCGCTACTTGTGTGACCTAGCGACCCAGTGCACCAAATAGAGCGTGACTCCCACCCGTAACAATGTCTCTGGTTCTCCGTGTTCACTACTCTGAATTTGCATGTACAAACATAATCCGTTGTCATTCGTGGGTGGTCAAACAGTACTTCTAAATGCATACCTACACCCAAACACATACCTATACTCACATGGGGCATATTAATCTGGACATTTTTTCATCACAATAATACAACATACATCAATCATTATTAATATATAATGTACATATTAATCTGGACATTCTTTTCATCATAATGATTATTAATAAGGGTGTGCAAAAAAACCGCAAAACCGAAAAACCGAGCCGATCCGAAACCGAAAAAACCGGAACCGATATAAACCGAAACCGAAAAAAACCGAAACTGAAAAAACCGACTATCTACGGGTCGGTTTCGGTTTGGATATTTCAATATTCGTGGATACCCGAACCGAACCGTCAGGCTTCCACACTCGATCAACATTTTCTTTAATTTATCCGTCATACCGCATACAATCCAGTAATCCCATAGCCCAAACAAAGCTCAATCAATAGTTTAGAACTTTCATCGCCTTTTATTGTTAATTTCATTAGTTATTATATATAAATTATAATATATAATTAGAACTTCAACAAGTTTTCTGACTTGATGATTTACTCATAGTTTATATTTTTTATTAATGATTTCAATTTTTTGTATTTAGCGGGTACTCGTGAACCGAACCGTGGTTACCCGCCTTCATACGGTTCAGTTCGGTTCGGTTTTTTTCATAATACGGTTCGGTTTCGGTTAGTGCATGTTAGGTACTCGTCCCGTGGTCACGGTTCATAATTTTTTTACTATCCGAGCCGAACCGCCCCGTAAACACCCCTAATTATTAATTATTAGGTTCATCACTATAATTACTTTTAATGTCCCTCGACACATTGGTCTAGAACATCGCTAATATTCCCCAATAAAGACCTCGTTCGCTACTTGCGTGACCTGACGACCCAGTGCACCAAAAGGGCCCAAAATAGTGATAATTTTTTTTGTTCTTTTTAAAAATCATTAATCTCATACATCAGATGTCTTAGAGTCAACCATGATACAAAATGTCAAATCATCAGAGTAAAAATAATCATAAGTGCGGAATCATGAAGGGATGTTGTGCCATTACG
Source organism: Lactuca virosa (assembly GCF_052849685.1). Classification (NCBI taxonomy): domain Eukaryota; kingdom Viridiplantae; phylum Streptophyta; class Magnoliopsida; order Asterales; family Asteraceae; genus Lactuca; species Lactuca virosa. The sequence goes on from NC_136434.1 coordinate 70,834,389, forward strand.
TTGGGCCCTTCCATTTCACACTGGAAGTACCTGAAACCATAAACACAAACCGTAAGCACAAAGCTTAGTGAGTTTCCCAAAGTACCACATACCAAACATACAGTTGGGCCCATCCCTAGGGTATATTCCACCCCAAACATACAATAATGGGCCTAGCCCTGGGGTTTCCTTCAACCCATCATATACTCATGGCCCATCCCCGGGGTTTATTTCAACCCAATCATACAAACATGCAAGAGTCACAAAGATAGCTAGCATCATACATACACAATCTAATGGACTGACATTGGTGCCTTTGACCCACAAATATAGTGAGAAGACTCACCTCTCAAAAAATGATCAATTGGTACTACTCTCACTGTCAGAATACTGCTACTACGCATCACCGATATAGTCATACCAGATAAATCCTTAGCTCTTCTTCCAAACTAGGTGTTTAACCAAAAGTCAACTCAAGTCAAAAGTCAACGGACAATGTTGACTTTAGTCAGCCGCCATTTCATGGCTACCCATGGCCACGCTGTGACCCTCAAACATCCAGACAGTCGTGATTTTTCCAATCGTCATGTCGTGGGCATTGGGTTCTCAACAACTTAATGGGTTAAGCTGTTTTCTTCGATCCTAAGAGCTCCAAAGCTCAGATCTGGTCTGAAACAAGGTCTAGAAGGATAAAGTTTCCAACTTTACCCAATAAGACCACACATAAGGTCAAAATCGCAAACCCTAGGTTCCAAAATAGGTAAATAAGACATGGCTTCATCCATTAAGCACTTACTCCAGAAAGTCCTTAGCTCATACAACCAAGAAGAGTTTCTAATACCAAAACCATCACAAAAGTCGATGCTTTTATGGACATGCATGTCCAATGCATGTCTTGAAGCCCTAAAGAGTAAAAAAATAAGGGTTTTTGATAAAAATCACATGCATGGCTCAAAACCCAACTACACCTCAGATCCAAATCATTAATCATACCAAAAGATCTAGAGATTCATAAAGTTGAAAACTTTATGAGATCTCACCACTCCAACTAACTAGATCAAGAAGATTAAGGGACAAAACTCAAGATCTAGCAACCTGTCATGATAAATATCGAGTCTTGGACACTTACAAAGGTCATAAGAGTGCTAAAGCTAAGGATGAGGACTTGCTTGCTGAATCTTAGCTCACTTCTACTTCTATCTTCCTTCAAGGACTTCAAAGAACACCAAAAAGGGATTAAATGAAAGAGGCAGGAAATTAGGGTTTCTCATATCTTAAGGATGCTGATGAAGGGTGAGGGTGAGCAAACCCTAGCCTCATCATTCCTTTAAATAGGGAGCAAAACCTGGAAAATAGGGTTTCTCATATGCCAACTGCCATGCTGTGGCGGCTTAAATGAAACACACGGTCCATCTTAACTTGCCACGTCGTGGTGCCTCCACCATGTCGTGTCAAACCTTTAAATGCTAAAAATTGAAAACATAAAGTACCTCGGGATCCGAGTGTTATAATTGTACCATATAAGGAAATACACCTTTTAACAACTAAATTCTTGTTGGATTAGGTGTCAAATCCATAACTATAATTGGTATATACTTGAATTGATAGTAGCATAGTCCTTTTGGGTTGCCTTCATACTAGCAACTAGACATGATGACCTATTGAGAAAGAGGAAGAATTTATTATGAATGATTTATTAATGTATTATGGAAATAAAATATTAATTGGAAATCATATTATTTAATTAATAGTTAATCAGAAATTAACTGGAATTAATTTTGGTATTAATTGAATTAATTAAAAGTACAGGGGCTGTTTGGAAATTTATTCATAGTTGAGGAAAGAAGCTCTAGAACCCTCCTAAAGAGGCTTAGACGAAATCTTCTAGAAAAGCCCTAGAATTTTTGTCCAAGGGCTTATGGATGGAAGGTTTAGGGTTTGCTTGGTCCTTAAGCAAAGCAATTAGGGTTTCCTTCTTTTAACCCTAGCTTTGGCTCTAAGTCACCTCACTATATAAAGAACCATACCCTTGTCGATTTTCGGCCAGTTGAAACCCTAGAGAGTTATAGCTGAAAATTGAAGCTTCCTCCTCCCTCTCATATCTCATCCTCTTGCTAAGTCTGCTTGTGATTCATTAGAAGTGTTACACTTGTGACACTTGCTCTAAAGCTTCAATATCTTCAAGGTTTTGGATTTTTATTACTACATAAAAGTTTAAGGTATGTATCATAACTTTTTATTATGTGAATTTTGATTATTTATCATAGATCTAGGGTTTGCATGATGTTGTTTATATTGTATCTTCAATTAGCGAAAACATAGATCTTCATTAGGGTTGCATGCACACATAGGATTGTTTGTTATGCTCAAAACCTGTGACAACCTGAAATTTTGTCTGTTTCCGTTACGCGATTTCCGTTAATAAAATTTCGAATTCATTAACTTTTCCCTCAAACTTCTTGGTTTAGACAATAATCTAGTTATATATAATTAAATTATTTACGAGTCGGAACCAAAAGTTGCGCGGAAACCCGAATATCTCGAAAACCAAACAATTCCGGCCTAAGTGAGTTTACGACCATAAACCCGTTTACGGCCGTAAACCCGTTTACGGCCGTAAACCCGTTTACGGCCAGTAAAGAGTGGACCCCACCACCGACCTCAGAACCCCTATAAATGCGAGACCTCCACCTTCATTTGAACACTTCTGGCCGAAAACTCTCTCCTTCTCTCTCTAAGAACCTTGACCGTAAACACCTAAAAACACCTAAAAACACCTTCAAACTTCGGGAAAGCATCGAGAAACCCTTGGATTTCCAGGTTGGTGACCGAAAACTCTCTCCCGAAGTGACTCCAAACGGTGTTTCTCGATGCTTTCCCGAAGTTTGAAGGTGTTTTTAGGTGTTTACGGTCAAGGTTCTTAGAGAGAGAGAAGGAGCGAGTTTTCGGCCAGAAGTGTTCAAATGAAGGTGGAGGTCTCGCATTTATAGGGGTTCTGAGGTCGGTGGTGGGGTCCACTCTTTACTGGCCGTAAACGGGTTTACGGTCGTAAACGGGTTTACGGTCGTAAACGGGTTTACGGTCGTAAACTCACTTAGGCCGGAATTGTTTGGTTTTCGAGATATTCGGGTTTCCGGCCGACTTTTGGTTCCGACTCGTAAATAATTTAATTATATATAACTAGATTATTTTCTAAACCAAGAAGTTTGAAGGAAAAGTTAATGAATTCGAAATTTTATTAACGGAAATCGCGTAACGGAAACGGACAAAATTTCGGGTTGTCACATCATCCCCCCGTTAGAGGGAATTTCGTCCCGAAATTCGAACATAGAATACAAATCACAGATTTGAAAAGAGATGCAGATACTTCTGTTTCATCTGATCTTCGCGCTCCCAAGTGTATTCAGGTCCCCGCTTGGCATTCCAGCGAACCTTCACAATCGGGATGCGACTTTGTTTCGTTCGTTTGATCTCTCTGTCCATGATTTCGACCGGTTCTTCCACGAAGTTGAGGTTCTCGTTGATTTCAATCTCGACGAGAGGAATCACAAGTGTCTCATCGAACATACACTTCTTTAGGTTCGATACGTGGAAAATAGGGTGGATGTTGCTGAGCTCTCGCGGTAATTGGAGTTTGTATGTTATGGGACCGATCCTAGCAAGGATTTCAAACGGTCCAATGTACCTTGGGTTTAGCTTTCCACGCTTCCCAAAGCGTATGATGCCTTTCCAGGGTGAGACCTTCAGAAGGACGCGGTCACCAACCTGGAACTCCAAGGGTTTTCGTCTCTTATCGGCGTAGCTCTTTTGTCTATCTCGTGAGGCTTTCAGTCGTTCCCGGATTTGTACAATCTTCTCAGTTGTCTCTCGGATGATCTCAGGACCAGTGAGAGTACTGTCGAGGACTTGACCCCTGGCTAGCTGCGTGTCACCCACCTCAGCCCAACACAGAGGGGATCTGCACTTACGGCCATAGAGGGCTTCAAATGGCACAGCCTTGATGCTGGTATCGTAGCTGTTGTTGTAGGAAAATTCAACCAAAGGAAGATGAGTGTCCCATGATGCGCCGAAATCGATGACGCAGGCTCTCAACATGTCCTCCAATGTCTGAATTATTCTCTCACTCTGTCCATCAGTCTGCGGATGATAAGCCGTGCTCATATCCAATTTAGTTCCAAGAGCTTTCTGTAGTGACTGCCAGAACCTCGATGTAAACCTGCTATCTCGATCGGAGATAATGGATGCAGGTATACCATGAAGGCGAACTATCTCTTGAAGGTAGATCCGTGTGAGTCTCTCCATATTGAAGCTTTCTTTGATTGGCAGGAAGTGGGCAGACTTCGTCAACCGATCGACAATTACCCATATGGCATCGTGCCCACTCGGAGATCTGGGTAACTTGGTAATAAAATCCATGGTTATCCTTTCCCACTTCCACTCAGGTATTTCCGGCTGTTGAAGTAGACCTGAGGGCTTCTGATATTCGACCTTCAGCTTGGCGCAAGTCAGGCATTTGCCCACGAAGGTAGCGATCTCTGCTTTCATGTTTGGCCACCAATAGAGCTGTTTGAGATCCAAGTACATCTTATCCGACCCTGGGTGAACGGAGTATTTCGTCCTGTGAGCTTCGTTCATTACAACCTCTCTGTAACCACCGAACTTTGGGGTCCAGATCCGGTCCATGAAATAATAGACTCCGTCTCCCTTGATCTCTAGATTCTTTTCCATTCCTCTCAAAGCTTCACCTGGCATGCTCTCCGGTTTTAAGGCTTCCAGTTGAGCCTCTCTGATCTGTGCGGACAGGTGGCAATGGATGGTCATTGTTAGTGCCTTCACCTTACGCCCCGAATACTCCTTTCGGCTGAGGGCGTCTGCTACCACATTGGCCTTGCCGGGATGATAGCGAATTTCGCACTCGTAGTCACTAAGTAGCTCGACCCATCGTCGCTGTCTCATGTTTAACTCCTTCTGATCAAAGATTTGTTGCAAGCTCTTATGGTCGGTGAAGATAGTGCACTTGGTTCCATAGAGATAGTGTCTCCAGATCTTTAACGCAAAGACCACTGCTCCCAACTCCAAATCATGGGTTGTGTAATTGACCTCGTGTGTTTTCAACTGTCTCGAGGCGTAGGCGATAACCTTTCCTCGTTGCATGAGCACACAGCCTAGGCCCTGATTGGATGCATCACAGTAGACCACGAAGTCTTCTGTCCCTTCGGGCAGGGACAAGATAGGTGCGCTGCACAGGGCCTGCTTTAATGTTTGAAATGCAGTGCGTTGCTTGGCTTCCCAACTGAAGGTTACACCCTTCTGTGTCAGGGTAGTTAAAGGCTTAGCGATTCTGGAGAAGTTCTGGATGAACCTGCGATAATAGCCCGCGAGACCCAATAATTGCTGGATTTCTGTGGGTGTCTTTGGTGCAGACCAATTCTCAATCGCTTTGATCTTGGAAGGGTCCACGTGTATTCCTTCCTTGCTAATCACGTGTCCTAGGAAATTTACCTTCCTGATCCAGAATTTGCACTTTGAGAATTTCGCGTATAGTTTTTCTGCCCTTAATGTTTCCAACACTTGCCTTAAGTGCTGTTTATGATCATTCTCACTCCGCGAATAGACAAGTATATCATCGATGAACACAATCACGAACTTGTCTAAGAAAGGGCGGCACACTCGATTCATCAGGTCCATGAATACTGCCGGTGCGTTGGTTAGACCAAAGGGCATTACTACAAACTCGTAGTGTCCATAGCGAGTTCGGAATGCTGTTTTGGGAACATCATTCTCATGAACTCGCAACTGATGGTACCCTGATCTTAGATCTATCTTTGAAAAATAGATGGCTCCCTGAAGTTGGTCGAAGAGATCGTCGATTCTGGGTAAGGGATATCCGTTCTTGATGGTAAGCTTGTTCAGCTCTCGGTAGTCGATGTACATCCGGAATGATCCGTCTTTCTTCTTCACGAATAAGATCGGAGCTCCCCAGGGTGAGGAACTCGGCCTTATGAATCCTTTGCTGATCAGCTCATTGAGCTGGCTGGATAATTCCTGCATTTCCGCTGGCGTTAAACGGTAAGGAGATTTAGCTATGGGAGTAGTTGCGGGGATTAAATCGATACAAAACTCGACTTGGCGCTCGGGAGGGATTCCTGGGAGATCTTCGGGGAAAACCTTAGTAAAGTTACAGACTTCGGGGATGCTCTCGAGGTCTCTAACTTTTTGCGTTTCGTCGACAACATGAGCTAGGAATGCATGGCACTCCTTCCGCAGATACTTCTGAGCTTTGATGCACGAAATGATACGGAGGTTCGAACTGAGCTTATCACCATAAATCATAAGGGTTTCGCCAGAGGGAAGATTGAGACAGATAGCCTTCTCGAAGCAAAGAATATCATCACGATTGGAAATCAACCAATCCATGCCGATAATGACATCGAAGCTCTTGATGGACACAGGCATAAGGTCGATGGGAAAGGAGTAATTGTTTAGGGTAAGAGTACAGCCTATGAATATGTCGTTAGTGCTCTCCTTCTTTCCGTTAGCCATCTCGATGGTAAATGTTTCGGTTAGAGGTTGGGATTTACATTTGATTAGATGTTTGAATGTATGACTAACAAAACTCCTATCCGCACCAGAATCGAAGAGAATACATGCATAAGAGTTGTCAAGGAGGAACGTACCTGTAACAACGGTAGGATCAGCAACTGCTTCCTCCTGGCCAATCACCAGAACTCTTCCTGTATTGCCACCAGTTGTTGCCTTGGGGCAGCTTCTCCTGAAGTGCCCAGCCTCTCCACATCCATAACAAGTTTGACCAGCGCCCGCTCCCGGAGCCTGGTTGGTTGGTTGAGCCGGTGTCTTGCAGTATCGAGCTGTGTGTCCCTTCTTCCCACAGTTGTTGCAATTCAACTCACGGCAGGGCCCATGATGATGGAAGTTACACTGTTGCACAGGGGTAGTTTTCCAGCATAACCACCGGTAGGAGATTGGGTGGGTGGAACAGCAGTGGGAGCAGCAGCAGGAGCAGTAACAGCATGAACTGCCACTGTTTGTTGTTTCTTGGAGGGCTCCTGCGAAGACTGACCCTTCCGTTTGTTACCAAACTTCTTCTTCTTCCCACCGCTTTCCTTTTGTGGCTCGGAGACAGCCGCCACCTCATCCAGATCGATTCCATGATCGATCAGAGTTTGTGCCAGATCCTTGGCGCTTTCAAAAGTAATCGATCTAGCAGCCAATACACTCCCTTTTGTTGGTTGTGTCAGTCCCCAGATGTACCTTTCAATTTTCTTGCTTTCCGGGGTGACCATTCCCTGACAGAAGAGAGCCAGATCACAGAATCTAGCGGTGTTGGCAGCGATGTCGGAACCTTTCATCTTCAAGTTCCAGAGTTCGTGCTCCAACTTTTGCACTTCGCCCCTCGGGCAGTACTCCGCGAGCATGAGCTCCTTCAGTCTTTCCCAACCCATGGCATTAGCCACTGGCAGGGTTAGGGTTTTGACTCGACCATTCCACTAGGTCAAGGCTCTGTCGGTGAAGGTGCAGGCGGCGAACTTCACCTTGTTTGCTTCAGATCAGATGCAAATTTCGAAGATGGATTCGATCTTCTCGAACCATCGAGTCAGGGCGATGACACCTCCATTTCCGTCGAAGGACTTGGGTTTCGTAGTCATGAAGTCCTTGTAGGAACACTCTTTTTGATGTTCCTGACTTCCATCTTGTCTCTGTGGGTCGGTTCCACCTCCAGCCCCACCATCATTCACTTGTGCCATTGCTGCAGTCACGACGGCGGTAACTGCTGCCTGGAACATGACGAGATCGAACTGAGGGGGTGGTGGTGGTGGCGGAGTGTCGTCGTTCCTTCTGATGGGTCTTGGTCGAGGAGGAATCTCGTTCTAGAAAACAGTCAGGAAGAAGAGGACGGCAAGTCCTCGAGATATATATAAAACAAAATATATCTCATCCTGAAAATAAAAGTATACTACCGAGCGATAAGCACAGAAAGGTTACTGACGCAAGTAAGTTATCGCTTAAGGAAGAAGAGGTAGCAACACTTAGAGTGAATTTGTATACTGAGTTTGGCTCTAGCGAAAATACTCCTATAGTATTTTATGTGAGATGATTTTTGGTAAGTTTTAGGCCTGCTGTAACACCACAGTCACTCCCAAGCACATGTTGGTCATGTCTCGACTGAATATAGTTGATCAGGCTATATTCACCCTAGACATGATTACATAACTGCCCAGGTTTAACCGCAACGTTCCAACATCCAAATACTCTTTGTTTTGTTCTACTAGTGACACGAACTTTGTTAGGTATGCATGCTCGTATACTTTTATAAAAATACTTATATTTTTGAAAGTATACTTTTAGCGTAGAGCACTTAGGCCCCTTAGTGTTTATAGTTGTATACCACATAAGGTTCGGTATACTAGTTCGCTATAAACAAGGGCTCTGATACCAATCTGTCACACCCCAAAACCAGAATGGCGAAAACGTTCTGAGGTGGAGGACGTCATGTGTAGCATCACAACCAATGAATAATAGCAATCATAGCAACACAACCATTACAGTGAATGCTTAAATAAAAATGTTTACATCAGTTTGAAACTTTGTCTGAAACTTTGTTTGAATGACATCAAATAGCTTTGTATAGTATAAACATAAAACTCTTATTGCTCCAGTTCCTCAAAAATCCAGCAAGTACCTGTCTTCTGATTTCCTGAGAATACAAGCAATTTGAAAGAATATCAGCATAAAGCTGGTGAGTTCATAAGCGGTGGTTTGTAATGAAAATCGTTGATGAGTTCGTGAAAGTGTTTTGTATAGTTTCAAGAAAATCCGATATTTTCTTTAATGAAAATGTAGTGTTCTCAATCCTGTATGAAATCGTGAATGTTTGTTACTGAAAACTGTAGTGATGCGCGAAAGTAATACCTGGTATCAGAGCTAGGTTTAGTTTTCTATTGAATTGATACTAATATGAACTTGAACAAAGAGGAGAAAAATAGAATCGACATTCTGTGCTTCAAACACGCCGTGGTGTCCTGCAACACGGAGTGTTGGCCTTCAACACGAAGTGTTGGCCTGAAACACGACGTGTTGATCTTCTAACACGACGTGTTGTGCTATAAAATCCTTATTTTTGGATCTTCTTGCCTAACTTGATTTATTTGGTTATTATTTGGTGATTATCTTTTATAAAATTTGCCATAATCCGAATTTTGGTAATATTAGATAACGAAATAAGACCTAAATGTTAGGAGATAATTATAGATTAGATAATGATGAATTTATTTGATTATAATTATCTTTGTTGATGTTATTATTAATTTAATTAATTGATTAATTAAAGGATAATTAATAAATCCATAATTGGTTTAAATTTAATTAAATTAAAAGTTTAATTTATTAAAAGATTAAACCCTTGTTATTTTAAAATGTTTTAAAATACACCCTTATATTATATATAACATTAAAAGTTTAATATTACTATATATACACATATAAGACAAGACAGTCGAACCGCTAGTACGCCTCATTCACGAAGCCGGTCTATAAGCGGAGTTTAAGGAAGCGACCTATAAAATGACCGCCATTGGTTATCCACTCTTACCCACCGCTCCATTGATTGGTGGAGGGTCGTTAGCCGAACGGGTTTGATAGGACAATTAGTTCTCATTAATACGTATAATGAAATTATAAAGTAACTAAGTATTTTTTTAAAATTCCCAATCTTAGTTACTTTAGGAAAAATGTGAATTTGATGTTAATCTATGAAATTGCACATTGCACTTTATATAAGTCGTTAGTAGAGTGTGTGTGGTTAACCGACACACTAATATGGACTAATAAAGGGTGGCAATGGGTGTCTTGTAAATTATCGTTGATTAATGGAGCGCGTGTGGCTAACCAGCACATTGATTAGATGATAAATGGCATCGAGAGTACCAAGCTAATTTGCATCATTATTCACATCTCGTTTGTGATCCTCGGCATCCCAGTCACAAAGTGAGAGCATAATCGAGATTAAACATGCCATTGAATAGTTCAATGAATCTCAAAAGATCTAGGAGTTTCATAAGATTGAAATTGGTAAATGCTTTACCTACCTAAAATAGATTCAAATTTGATTACGACATCCCTCTTCAAAGTTTGAATCGAAAATATGGATCCTAGCCTTAATTTGAAATTTTGGGTTAATAATTAAGGATTAAAATCAACTGACTTGAATTCTCTTTTCTCCTATTATAGATGTCAAGTTCAGACAGCAATGGTCTTCCTCGTCCTTTTGGAAATGTTTTTCCTTCTCTATCTGAAGATGATCTTCCACATGTTGATCAAGGTGAAAGAATGTTCCCTTCTTCAAGCAATGGTGGAACTGGAAATCATGCTTCTCCAACTCTTCCTCCTCCTCCTCCAGTGACTCTCCCCAAGGCATGTTTCCTTCAAGCTGAAAAATACGAAGTTACTCAAGCCCTGTTGGCATGTAAACATTAAGATAGAAAGTCTGTGTGTGCGCATGTTCTGAAAATGAAATCGCACATTGACAGATTGAGGATGTTAGGCGTCGTTTTCCCAAGGGAGCTGGCCATTGACTTAGCTCTACTTTCGCTTCCTGAGTCATATAGTCAATCCATCAAAGACTACTATATGAGGGACCACGACGTGACCCTAATTGATCTAACACACATGTTGATTGTTGCTGAAGAAGAAATGCTTAAGAGCACAAGTCAAGCAAAAGTGTTTGAAGGATCTGTCTCCCAAATTTCCATGGACATTGATAATGGCAAAAATGGTAGTCCAGAAAAGGTTTCTCTTCCCAATGGATAGGGATTGGCCAAGGTCAACCATTTGACAATATGGTAAAAGAGAAATGCTAGTTCTGAGATAGTCCCATGTGCTATTCCAGAAAGGTCCATATGTTTCTATTGCCAATTGAAGGGACATTGGATGCGAAGCTGTCCAGACTACCTGAAAGATCTTAAAGATAGTAAAGTCAAGTCGTGTGACTCTACTTCAGGTACATCCATTATCTAACTCCATTATTTTAATAAGTTCCTATTCATAGATTCTTAATACATGATGTGATGATCACATTTCGATGTTTTGCCGGATCTAAGAGAAGGAATGAAGCTTAAGAAGAGTGAGTTGAATCTGATCGTGAGAGATGGATTTCGGTCGCATGGTTCGATGATCAGATTTTGGAAGTTACTCTTAGGAGTTATGATAGAGTAATAGATTGCTTAGGAAATATTTTAGAAACATATGTTTGCATTGTAAGGACAAATTTTTCCGCTTATTATCAATAAAAGTGAAATTTTGATTTATTTACTTTATATTTCCTTGCAATAGTATTTATGAAAATTGGTGGTTATATTTCTATTATTAGCAATGATAAAAGTGGATTTTATTCTTAATTATGTCGTGTGTGGTATTGTCATAATTAACCAAGTGAAAAAGAATTCTCATCACCCAAGTTTCGATTGGATAGAGACTTGGAGTCATACAATTCGAATTGTGTGATGCATGAGAATCTTGATCTTTGGAAGATTATGACTAATTCGTTGATCACATGTTGATGCGAGTCAAGTAAAGGACTAAAGGATCTAGTACACATTGATGTGGACTATTCAGATCCGCCATAAAGGATGATAACTTTATTCGTTATGGTTTACTAATGCTTTAGTAAACATGGTTGTGTTTATAAGTTTAAGCATAGTTCTGACACTTTGAAAAGATTCAAAGAGTAGTAGAATGAATAAGAGAATCTATTAGGCAGAAAGGTAAAGGTTTATCCAATCTGAAAGGAAAGGAAAGTATTTTAGTATCATGTTTGGTGATCAACCTAATGATTGTGGAACTATGTCATAAATTGATCCTCTAAGAACATCTTAGTACAATTGTTTGGCTAAAAAGAGGAATTGGATATTGTTAAAATGGTTCAATCATGAGATGAGTCATACTTCGTATCCAGTTAAAATTTTAGAGCCATGCTCTAGTAATTATAAATCGTATCTTGAAGCTTGTTTCGTACTAACTAGGTTTATAACAACTTATGAAATGTGAAGTAATAATGTTTTCTTACTCTAGAACATTTATAATTGGTAGTTATGATGTTTTGGTTAAAAACAGAGGATACACTAAGACCAATTCAATGAAGTGTTTTCTTGTCGAGAATTCATACTGACTTTTGAATATGCGTTTTTGCTCGTCAAGGATTGTTCGTTGAGAGAGAAGCTTATATGTCGAGAAGTCAGTTGGAGTCTTAATGATCTTGAAGAGTTTCAGGAGTCGATCAAGAATAAATCTTTTAGTTATCACTAGCACACGACATTAGGTTGATAACCTATCATGTTAAGTTGATACATTCTTGTTTTTGTGCATCTTCCAGTTGAATTGGCAATGCTTATGAGTTTTATGGTTCTTATTTGACTGCTAAAGGCAGCGCACGTTGGTCAGTGAGAGCATATTGATCAATATGGGTAAGCTGCTTAAACAACATGGAAGCACTAGTAGGCCCTTGTGCTAACAGAAGGCAAGAAATTAAGAATAAGTTCAGTCCATAAAAGTAAAACTAGATTTGATTTTGGTTTTGTCCTCAACCTTATCTTATGATTGTAAGTTGGTAATGATAGATTCACATGGATGGGAACACATACACCAGAAAAATATAGGTGGCAAAAGGTTTCGCTCTAATTCATGAAAATGGTTACGAGGAAACATTTTCGCTAGTAGATTTTAAATCTGACTAATATCATTATGGTCAGCAGTTGTGATAATTGCATTCTCAAATTCACAATATGATTACGACATCCCTTTTCATAGTTCAAATTGTGAGAAATGGCAAGAAATAGTTTGAACGTTCATGACTTATAACTATAAGTTCTGAAAGGCTTTAAACATACACATAAGCTATCTAATGAAAGGTGATTGAGCTTTAGAAGTCTGGCTGAAGACTTATCGAAGCACCAAGTATCATAAATCTGAACTTTAGTAAGGAAGTCAAGAGCATTGATTTCTAGAAGTCCAGTTGATTTCTGAGTACATGTCAAAGCTAGTGGGAGCATAATTGTTATGCTAGTGGGAGCATAGTTATTATGCTAAGTGTTGCAAGTTGGCAATACTAATTGTAGGAAACAAAGATTTCAAAATTTGTAAATAGCAAAGTTTGGGAATTGTTTCGATACAGAAAGATTTTGGGGAGAGGGCACTTATACTTCGTTTCAGATCTAACAGTTTAGATTGGAAGTTTTAATAACACTTATTCTTGGACATACATGAATATCGTGTTGAAATGATTCAACATAGGAAATTCGATAGATGGAAATATTATAGCAAGAGACTGATCAGGCATCAAGTCTTTATGTAATACATTATGGATCGAGTCCCATATGCTTCAGATACAGGATAGATCGCATATGCCATAATATTCACTTGTTCTGATTTTTCCAAATACCTTGGGTTTTGAGAAGGAAAAGGGACTAGAACTTGGTGTGGCTAAAGTTGTTAAACAACTGTCAAGAACAGTCTAAGGTTTACTGAATATTGGTTGTTTGTGGACAGTTGGAAGTATATTATTTGGCCGGACCATATTGACATAATTCTGAGTGGAGGAAACTCTTGTTCAGAATTGATAGTCATATGGGAATATGGAAATGTTTCCATAATGGGAGTTGATGATTAGAATCTACATGTGAGTTAGAAACTTTAATGCAAGGAAGGTGTTCAAGGAATATGCCTTGAATTTGAGACTTCGTTACCATGGAATTGTTATTAGTAACAAAAGATCTAATAGAACATTTTGTAATATCGTTGGCAAAGTCTCTGTGACTTGGAAGCCTCGACATCACGAAAGGATATTGCATGAAAGGTTGGATTCTAACACATTTAGTAGTAATTTGAAATTATGAAATAAGCATCATTGGAATAGTGTCCAATCGATCTGTTCACAAAGGAAGGACCAAGAGAGACATAGTATGCATGTTTATAACATGGCATGACTGATGTTTAATTCAAGTGTTTAGTTGATTACTCGAAACATTATACAATGATAAAGTCTAATTTATATGGTGATTAAATAATAATAGTTTTATTTATATTCAATAGTTTTGAGACCATAGTTAATTAGGTTATTATTGTGTTTCACTTAACATGTTTTACTTCCCGAATAATTGTATTATTCAAACATCCACAACCGATCATACTTTTGGAAGTAAGTAGTGAATCAAGACTGTCATGAATTGAATTGTAGATTTTCTATGGGGATTAGACATAGTAATTGTTTGCTGCAATGTTCATGAGTACTTAGAAAATGGGGATTTTGAGTATTGGATAAACCCATGCTCAGAGAATTACTTCATGGATTTTATCACGAGTAATTTTGAGACAATAATATCTTATATTATTGAAACGAAGATATATGAGTTGTTGTTTACTAGTTGGTTGTGCATTTATAATACGTAAAAGCATCAGTAACTTGATGTTATAAAACGTATTGTTATGTATGATTTGATAAGTGAATAATGCAAGCATATAAGTCGAAATCTATCTGTTCCTTTTTCCCTAACCGAAAAAGCAATATATGTGGGCCCCTCGATGATTTGATGCCGACATCTGAAGTGTTTGGCGAAGCCTGGACTGAATTGATGTGCTTAATTGGTAGTCTGATTTCAGTCGTCATAAATCAGAAATCGGGAAACAAATCTTGGACATACATATTGATTATAATCCATGTCTCATGTCCATACGATATCTTGTAGAATGAAGGAATATTTGATCACTTATCTTAGGACACATATCTGACTAGGTTAGAGTTTGTTAGCGGCTTTGAGAGCTACAATATGCTAATCAAATTTTGAAGTTATACTAGCAACTATAGTTATCAGGCTTATCCAAGTGAGAGACTGTTGGATTAGGTGTCTAAGTCCATAATTATAATTGGTATATACTTGAATTGATAGTAGCACAGTCCTTTTGAGTTGCCTTCATACTAGCAACTAGACAGGATGACCTATTGAGAAAGAGGAAGAATTTATATGAATGATTTATTAATGTATTATGGAAATAATAAATTAACTGGAAATCATGTTATCTAATTAATAGTTAATCAAAAATTAATTGAATTAATTAAAAGTGCAGGGGCTATTTGGAAATTTATTGAAAGAAGCTCTAGAACCCTCCTAAAGAGGCTTGGACGAAATCTTCTAGAAAAGCCCTAGAATTTTTGTCCAAGGGCTTATGGATGGAAGGTTTATGGTTTGCTTGGTCCTTAAGCAAAGCAATTAGAGTTTCCTTCTTTTAACCATAACTTTGTCTCTAAGTCATCTCACTATATAAAGAACCATACCCTTGTCAATTTTTGGACACTTGAAACCCTAGAGAGTTATAGCCCAAAATTGAAGCTTCCTCCTTCCTCTCATATCTCATCATCTTGCTAAGTGTGTTTGTGATTCATTAGAGGTGTTACACTTTTGACACTTGCACTCAAGCTTCAAGATCTTCATATATGGACATTTTCTCTTAATGTACTTGATCCCCACATCCTTCATTTTTTTTGCTCTGTTGATGTCATCACATGCAATGTGTGCAATAAGGGTCTCTTATTAAATTCCATCTAGCATAATAAAAACCACACCTTCATTTCATTAATAATATTTATATTACCGAAAATCCTTTATTCTTTGGTATGAAAGAATTGACTTTCTCTCTCTCTCTCTCTCTATCTATTTATCTATATATATATATATATATATATATATATATATATATATATATATAATACTATATTATAAAATATATTAGTCATATCTTGAATTTTAAGAGGTATAAGACATAAAGATTTTTACACAAATCAATTATGCATAAATAAATCATTAATACCTGCCAAAAATTTAACGACTTGAATTAAGGAAGATTATTAAGAAATTTAATTTGGAGCAAAATGATAATTTTAAAATATTAAATTCATGTATATAAATTAATTTAGATTTATTAAACTAGACGCCGATATTAATTAATTTACATCAATGTATGAACAAACAATATAAATATAAAGTCTAAACTTAAATATTTTATTTAGTAAAAATGGTAATTGTTTTATTAGATAATAACTAATAATAAAATCTAATAAATATTTCTCCATAAGAAAATTATTCGTCAAAAGAGCTATTTATTGCGCCGTTTTGCGCATACACACATCTAGTGTATATATATATATATATATATATATATATATATATATATATATATATATATATATATATATATATATTTATTTATTTATTTAATAAGGAACAAAGCCTTACGGAATAGAATATTTCCTATCGTTTAGACATTTGCCACACCACTATCCAATTTTTTACATCTTTAGTCCCTTACTGTAGTCCCTTATCATTGGCTCACCAGTTCCTTTTCCAAGATTTACCACCAACTGTTTGCTTCCCCGCCGCAGCTGCTTCATGCCATCAGCTGTCGATTCTATTTGATATCGAAACCAGTGGGAGAAAAAGACGACGGACCAGGGCTACCACACCCAATGCCATAGGAAAGCCATAAAATCGATTTCAAATTGGATGCGCTTCTATTTCCACTCTCAATTGCAATTGCAAATCGGTCCACCACCGTTATATATGGTGTATTCCGTTGCAATCTGTCCGTCGGCCAAAGAGAAATCACTTCTCAGTTTCAATGAGGTATCTCTCTCTAATTCTTGCCCCGAATTTGCAATTTCAATCAAAACTTCTGAATACACCTTGCAAAGTGAACAAATGAAATCGATTTTCCAGGTCTCATTTTGAGATCGATTTTAGTCTGTCCGGTGGTGTATCGAGCCATGGTTGAATCCTGCATTGTGCCTTCAAAACAGGAATTCCATAACGGGGTTGACGAGAATGATGATGCTAATCTTACTTTGGTGATTCTATGAAGTTATTGTGGTCTTTTAGCAAATGTTATGTTTGTTTCTTTTTTCTTTAACTCGACCTATGAGAATTGGTGTTGCAACTCCTAAGAGGGCATTTACATTACAACAATATCGCCAACAATAACAGCAATATTCATCACAAGGTGTGTTTTCTTGCATTCTTGAGTGTGTTTTGTTTGGTTTTCTTGATTTTGATGTGATTAGAGATTTAGTATGATGTAGTCTAGACATGAGTATGTAATCATTTTGTGAATTTTTTAGCTGTGATATTGTATGGTGGGGTGACTTTGGTGCCATGCCTCAAAGTTCTCAGATGAAGATTCTTTAAATGCAACAGTGAGTTTGTTGGTTTCTTTGTTCTACCCAAAAAGATGGAATGGAATGTTGATTCCATTGTACTAACGAAATCATGAAAGGAATGAAATGGTTCATTCCATTGTAACGATAAAAGCGTAAATTTTTTCATCATAAAATGGAATATAGACCATTCTCCTTCCATTTTTTCTTAATTCTTATTCCCTACACAGGTGTTTTTTCGAAAGGAAAATTTGTAACATAACTTGTTTTACTAATGTCACGAGTTTATTGAAATTACAAAACTTTTTCGAAAAGTAACTACAAAAAACATATCATGGTTACTAATTTACTATAATGTTATTTGGGTTTTAATTAGCTTTTAATATGTTCAGATTTTATAATTTTTAACTAAAAGTTCATTAATTATAGTTAAATAATGGATATAGTATTGGAAATGGAGGTGAGATGGACCCTAAGGGCATGCGAAAGTGCATTAGCTTGGGATACTCCACAAAAAGGTCAAACACCACTAATTTTGACATCATCATGATATATAATTATATCTTGCCTTTTTTTTTCAGGCGTACTCTTCTATGTTCTACTTTACAATGTTTAAAAACTTCAAAATTTTGTTGAGAGGGAAACCACTAGAGCAGTTTAATATAGCTGCTGATTTGAAACATTCAGAAGTAGTCACCTACAAGCCACAAGCCAATTCAATGAAAGATGTAAGATATCAGTATATTTTATGTTTCCATATTTATCATTTTGTGCATGTGATTTTTATATGTTCTTTTAATTTTGTAAATTATTTGCAGGTTGTTGTGTTGACAACTCTCGGATTCTAAAGGGTATGGAATTGTTGGAGTTCTTGAAGAAAATTTCATAGAACCAACAGATGACAAGCAGGATTTTGACAGATCATCTTTGTTTTTCGAGGCTGGAATTGAAGCTTAAACAGATGCAAATGGATTACTAGTTAGTCATATTGATAGATATATTGTTGTTTATAAGAAAAACCGGATTTTTTTTCTAAAGGAAATAAATTGAGAGATGAAACTAATCAATTTACTCCAATTTCTACTTTAAGAACAAAAAACTCATTTTTAACTTAAATTGTTTTCATTTACGAGAAAATTACTAAGTAATCGGCAAGAGGGTGAAGAACTTTCTCAATTTAATATTAATATTTGTCAGCATTTTGCATTTTTTTACATGAGCTTAGCTTTTAATCACATGTAAAGTTGTGGATATAGTTTGACGAGTTCTCTCTGCAAGTTAAAATGTACTTTTGATATAGGCCATAAAAGTACATTGTGATTGTAGGTTTTACATGAAAAATCTGGCATGAGGCGGCCTTAACCTCCATGTACGTCGATAATTTTGATATATGTAAGAAGGTTCTGTTTGTTACACTTCCAACATCGATGTACTATGTGAACTTATGAATATTATGAAAGTTTATGTTTGCATTATTATCATTTTAGAAACGCCATGACATTCACAAATTTCAATCAAGACTCAACAAATTTTGCTAAAATTATTCGAGACCGCGTCGATGATGCCGGGGGGGGGGGGGGTATTTACATGGTAGTTTCCTTCTTCGGCTCGATTTCTAGAAGACGGCGAAGGTGGCTTCATGGTAGTTTCTAAATGGTATGCACACGTTTACAGATCTGGATGTCCCCCTTACATCGTCGCCAGCAGATTGTGGCTCGAGTTTCCGATGAATCGTGGCTCAAGTTCGTCCTTTTCTGCTTGAGTTTCCTTCTCCGTCAATATCAGATAATGTAAGAGTTATTTTCAATTTTTTTTCCGGTGGAGATGAAGGACGACAGATATTTACAAATCTGTTCTGGTGGTCGTTCGACGGCTTCAAAGAAGGTAGTGAAAATGGAAAGTCGAAGATCTACAGAATCGTTTGGGAGCTAGGGTTTTCTAAACGTAAACCACCTCAGATCGGGAAACACAAAGACGAAAAAGCAGCGGTGGTGGTTTCAGATCTACGTTGGCTGTCGGCAGAGGTGATGGTGGTGGTATTTTTTCAATGTAAAAATTAGGTGGAAATAGAAGATGGGTATTATATATATATATATATATATATATATATATATATATATATATATATATATATATATATATATATATATATATATATACCAACGACAAATATGTCTTCATAAAAGTTTTGAAAATTTTGGACCAAACTCGTAAAAAAATGAAACTTTTGGACCACTGGCGCGAGTCCAAACATTTTTTGACCAAACTTACGAGTTGTGACCTAATACAGGAACCATCCTTGCAATTCTCTCTCTCTCTCTCTCTCTCTCTCTCTCTCTCTCTCTCTCATAAATAAATATTACTTTTGTCAAATGTCAACTTCTTATTGAATTTGACATATATCATTTTTCTAAAACTTTTAATTTTTTTTTCCATTTATAATTTTGTTATCTTTTTCCCTTTTTATTCAAATTTCACCTAGTAGATGTCACCTCATCTTAATTAATTTTATTAATATGTTAATTAATATGTATTAATGTAATTAATAACCTTCCATTTATGAAATACTAGAGGAAGAACAAAATTGTTTAGAAGAAAATAATAGCAGGTCTCCTAAATCGATTGTAGGAGATGAAAATTATTGTTTAGCAATCGATTAGGAATATGTAATCACCTGGTTTTGCTAATCGATTACGTAAAATATGAAACGAAAAAAAATCAAGTCGTGAAAAACCATATCGTGAATAAAAATATCCATTATGGGAGGGATTGCAAATGAATATTTTAGTAATTTAGTTATAATATAGCTTAAATATAATATTTTTTATTTTTAAATATATTAATTATCATTAAATTTAGTATTTGGATATATATGTGAGTTTATAGGTTTTATAAAGATATACATGTAATTTTAAGTTTTACAAGTATATTGATAGTGTCATATTTATACATATATTTATGCATTATTTTAATACATTTGAGCATTATTTTGGGTAAAATGCAAAGATATTTGGTACTTATAATGTTTAAATTCTATCTTGCAGCCAAAAAGGGCATTCTCAAGGAAAATGGACTGAAATTGAAGAAAGCTAGAACCTTGGAGCTTGGAACTTAATTTGAGAGAAAGAAGAAATCGAGCATATTGGAGTTCCCACGTCGTGGACAATTACATTCCACGACGTGGCATTTGGAATCTTCTCGATTCATGCATGGAAGAGCTTTTCACGACGTGACCACGTGTCAAACCTAGAATCTTTTCCAACATGCCCGAAATCCTTAGCGCATACGAGATTACCATGTTTCCCATGACGTGGCAACTATTTCCCAAGTTGTGGCGACCATTTTTTTTGGCAAGTATATATTGTGGACTTTTGGATGAAATCAAAGACTTTTGTTGGAGAGATGCGATTAAAAAGCAACTAAAAACCCTTCTAAGCACCCTTGGAAGGTAGAAGAAGATTGGAGATCAAGCTTTGAAGATTTTAGAGAAAGAACATCATTAGATGATTCAGTTTGCTAGTTTTTACTATGTCTAATCTAGTTAAATCAGATTTCATGTTTGTTTATGCTTTAATTATGGGCTAAAGACCATATACTTTCATTTGGTGAATATTAACCCTAATACTATGTGTTAGTTTCTCTTTTCATGGATTATTGAAGTTGTTTTAGCTTGTGTTTGATAAATCAATGCTTAGTATATTCAAAGTTTCATACTTTGTTGCTTAGCTTTCAAGTTTTGTGTAGTTAAATGATCACTTTAATTGCATGAACTTGTTTACCTAGTTATTTATGACATTAAAATTGCTAGAGCTAGTGATGGACCAAATCCTAGATTAGGTGATAAAGATAGTTGCTTTAATTGTGCTAAAGAGCATTGTTTGATCTAAAGATGTGCTTTGATGATTTATCTTAATCTTAGATAATTAATCTTAGATTTATCATTCATAGCCCAAAATCTAATAATCAATTAAGTGTCCCACTTGTGCAAGACCGTAGCCTAGTAGTTCATAAATTGGTGAAAACATTAGTAGATCGGATCAAGATTTCTAGTAACATTTAAATCAGTAACCAACTAAAATTAATCCATGTATTGAAACTAAACATAGAAAAAAGGGTGATTCGAAGTTAAACGGAAGTTTTTTTTATTCTCTTGATTAAAAAACGTGTTTACTTGTTGCTTTAGTTTAAAAGTTTTTAGTAATTAATCAAGTTAATATGAACTTGCAAAATCAAACGAAACCCCCAATTTTAAGTTGTTTTTCTTAGTTTAACTTTTAGTAATTATTTTATTAATTAAAATATTGTTCCCTGTGATCAACACCCGACTTACATTACTATACTGTAATTCGACTAGGTACACTGCCTATTTGTGTTTTAGTTGGTAGAATTAGTTAGGTTATAAATTTAAATGTAACGACCCAAAAATCAAGGGTAAAAATTCCATTTTTAATCTAACCCAAACATAGTTACCAATTATTCCAAAAACTCCAAAACATTGTTAATTAAAACATTTATCAAAGTTCGTCCCAAAATCATTCATTGTGGAAATCATAGGTGTGTGCACTGCGATCAATCCGAGCCCTTCATTTCCAAATCGATGAAACCTGAAACCAAAACTATAAACCGTAAGCACGAAGCTTAGTGAGTCCCCCAGAGCATACCCCACACACAATCCACATAACACATATCGTATTAGCTGTAAAAGCTATCTCTACCGTTATCACATATCAATCAGCTATAAAAGCTACTCTACCACGTATCACATATCAAATAGCTATAAAAGCTCTCTCTACCATTAGCACATATCAATAGCTATTTAAGCTACTTCTGCCACATATCACATATCAAATAACTATAAAAGCCATCTCTACCATTGGCACATATCAATTAGCTATACAAGCTATCTCTACCGTTAGCCACAAAGGCTATCTCTACCACTAGCCACAAGGCTATCTCTACCTTCATCCATAAAGGCTGTCTCTACCATTAGCCACAAGGCTATCTCTACCATCAGCCATAAAGGCTGTCTCTACCATTAGCCATAAAGGCTATCTCTACCGCAGATCACACATACATACATATCACACACCTCTACATAGCAAGTATACCAACTATCATAAAATGGCCGACCTTGGTGCCTTAGACCCATTGGTATGGTGAGAAGACTCACCTCTAAAATGCTGAACTGGTAAGCTGAAGTAAGATATATCTCACACGCTGCTCCTTCTCAACTGCCCATAATCATCAAGTGATTAGCTTAACACAATCCCATAAATACCCTCTGGTCAACCCTGGACAAAGTCAAGGTCCACCGTCAAGGTCAGCAGTCCATGTTGACCTCAACTCGTCGAGTATAGCCAGCCACTCGTCGAGTTCTTGCTTAACTTGTCAACTCGCCGAGTCACTTAAGTGACTCGTCGAGTTCCCTAATGTTTGCGGCCGTAAACCCTCAACCGCAAACCCCTGGCCGTAAACCCTTTGGCCGTAAACTCCTTGGCCATAAATCCTTTGGCCGACTCGCCGAGTTGATTAAAGAACTCGGCGAGTCCCTTTAGTCCTACTCGTTTTCGGCCTTTACAGTGGAAACCAAAGCTCCAAATCATAGATCCAACCACTTATGGTGTAGTTACCACGTAAAGTTGAAAACTTTACGTGTTATGCAAAGCATCCAAGGCTAGAAACACTTAATAAAAGCTTGATAAGGGACTTAGAGCATAAAGGGGGCCAAGACTTGATAAAGTTGGCAACTTTAAGTCCCCAAAGGCCCTGAGATATCTAGATCTAAAGCCATATGCTCATAACAAGCTCAAATCCAAGAATGATCCCAAACCATGCTAATAATGGCCATAAGCTTTCATGGAAGGAAATCTAAGCAATGAAAAGCCAAGGTTTCGACTTTATACCTCAAAGTAGCTACAACACTGGAGGAAATCCCGGATCTACTGCCTTCCATTAAGTACAACCTCTTCAAGCTTCAAGTTCCTTCCAAAAGAGCACCAAGAATCATTCTCCAAGCTTACACACACACTTAAAGAGAGGGAGGGCACGGACTAGGGTTTTTCTGGACAAAGGGGGAAATAATAGAGGCTGCAAATGAGACATAAGTCCTTTAAATAGGGTACCAAGCCCTAAAATTTAGGGTTTCCTTTACAGCGCCTACTCGCCGAGTCGGAGCCTTCCGACTCGTCGAGTAGGGTCGAAATCCCACGATCCTTTGAATGACTCTACTCGTCGAGTTGGAGCTCCCAACTCGCCGAGTCCCGACACCAAAACCCTGAAAAAAAAACTTGCATCCATTAAGCAATTCCTGGAACATGTGTTACAAGTCTCCCCCACTTGAACTAGACTTCGTCCTCGAAGTCTGCCGTCGTAAAAGTCTTGGTATTGCTCTCGCATCTCCTCTTCCGGCTCCCAAGTCAATTTGGAGCCCCTTCGGTGCTGCCATTGCACATTTACCAATCTTATTTACTCATTCCGAAGACCCTTGGTCTTCCTATCAAGAATCGCAACCGGCTTCTCGATATAGTTCAGGCTCTCACCCACCTGAATGTCGTCCAACGAAACGACTGCGGACTCGTCAGTGACACACTTTCGAAGCTGAGACACGTGGAAGGTGTTGTGAATCTGGCTAAGCCCCTCTTCCGAAACCTGATAATCCCTTTCCAGGGCAACACCTTCAGCAACGCGAAATCCGAAAATGAATGAATTCCTTGCAAACTAATAACACCTGCTCCATCTGAAATCTGAAGTCTCGAGATGGTCTGTCTCCCTGACAGACTGCCTACATCGGATCATCATGGAACTGGTTCCACACGAAAGCCAGTCTAAATAGAATACTTCCCACTCGCAATACCTTGAGGCTTGCTAATGAACAAAGTCACCGATCAAGTGTGCCTAACGAATAACAAGTAAATCCACACACAGACCCCAAATCCATGAAGTTGCTCCTACTCCTCTTGTTGCCATATGAATGCTTTCCTGAAGAACATTCTGATGGGTTTTGAGCATTCTAACACTTCCTAAGTGTACATGCAACCCTAATAACCTTGGATCTATGTTTGTCTAATAATCATGCAAAGTTGAATTCCAAAGTTATATTCCTATCTAGCATACATGGGGAACATTTTTAACTTGAATGAAAGATAGAATAACTTACCTTGTTATTGATTATGATCCTTGAAACCTTGTGAGCCTAGCACCCCAAGTGTGATGCCTCAAATGCTTCACACAACACCAAATGCAAAGGAGTAAACTTTGAGAGAATCTTACACTTTCAAAATCGGCTCTAGCCCTCTTGTTTCTTAGTGTCGCCGATTTTGGTGGAGAACATGTTGCTTATATAGTGTGTCACATCTAGGGTTACACCATGTAAACCCTAATGTGGCATGACTCTTCATTTCCATGACCCATGGGTTTGTAACTCCCATGGAGCCTCCATGGAGCATCCTATGGGTGGAACCCAACTTGATAATCCATGGAGCCTCTTAGCCCACTATATAAGATATGGAAGATTTACATAATCTACCCATATATTTAATTAGTTATCTTTTGATCACTTAATTAATTCTAAATTAATTCTTGATCAAACTAATTAAATA
This sequence comes from Lactuca virosa, assembly GCF_052849685.1. Classification (NCBI taxonomy): domain Eukaryota; kingdom Viridiplantae; phylum Streptophyta; class Magnoliopsida; order Asterales; family Asteraceae; genus Lactuca; species Lactuca virosa. The sequence continues at coordinate 70,859,181 of NC_136434.1, forward strand.
ATATTATTAATATATTAGAACTTATAATATATTAATAAACCATAAGTGTTATTTCTCTCATTTTAGTTTATCCAATTGCATGGTGCCATGCAACCCAAATGGACCATGCCGGGTCGGGTCAAGTACATACCAGAAATAGTTATGGACTTATACACCTTATCCAACAGTCTCCCACTTGGATAAGTCTAATAACTATAACTGCAATACTTCAGGAACCGATCGGCAATCGTAGCTCTTTCAAGGTCTCTCGGAACTGAGAAGATGATGATACGCCATTTAAGATAAGTGATCATATAATCCTCTGTTCTAGATATCAGCCGGACAAATACATGGAACAATGTCTTACTTATTGTCCAGCAGTTTGTTTCCCGATTTCCGATTTGTTTGACAAAGAACTTAATTGAACACATCAACTTAGTTCTGACCGGGCCGGTACATAGGTCAAAACAAAATCATCGAGGGGCCCAGATATCAGCTTCTAATCCAAGAAGGAACAGATAAACTTCGACTCATATGTTTGTTCTACCACTCATTGAATTATGCACAGAAGCACGTTTTATAACATCGAGTTACCAATGCGTTAACGTACAATCAATGCATAACCAACTCATAAGTAACAAATCATATCTCTAGGTTTGAAGACTTATATGATATTACCGTCTCACGATCACTCGAGATAAATTCCATGAAGTGATTCCAGTGAGCGTGGGTTGAGTCCAATGCTCAGAACTTATGAGCACTCATGAGTGTTGTAGCCATGTCCAACAACTTAGACCTCTGCAACCAATCATGACAGTCTTGATTCATACCTACTTCCGACATATGACCGACTGTGGAGGTTCGAATAATATGATATACCAAACATAATTATTCTGGAAGTCAAAACATGCAAAAGAAATATAGTAAACGATCGACAAGAGATAGCAACACTTTACTCATAAATAAAACACCTTTTATTCATCATCTAATGTCAATTACACTTTACAAATTTCAAGGTTATCTAACTACTAAATCTAATATCATCCTTCAGCCCTATGCTCCGAGCATGCTGGAGATGCTTAACCCGAGTCAGTCCCTTCGTGAGGGGATCTGCTGGATTCTCTTCCGATGATACCCACTTTGCCACGAGGAGTCCTTCTTCTATTTGATGTCTGATGAAATGGTATTTTCTGTCGATGTGTCTGGATCTCCCGTGATCCCTTGGTTCCTTGGCTAAGGCAACTGCAGTTTCACTATCACAAAAAATTTCCATTGGCTCTTTAATAGCGGGTACAACTCCAAGGTCTCCAATGAAGTTCTTCAGCCATATCGCCTCCTTTGCTGCCTCGCTAGCTGCTATATACTCTGATTCGCAAGTTGAATCAGCCACTGTCTCTTGCTTGGAACTCTTCCAAGAAATTGCTCCTCCATTTAAGGTAAAGACCCAGCCTGAATGAGAGCGGAAATTATCCCTATCAGTCTGAAAGCTAGCATCACTATACCCTACAACTCTCAAGTCTTCACTCCCACCGAGGGTAAGGACCCAGTCCTTAGTCCTCCGTAGGTACTTGAGGATATTCTTTACCGCAGTCCAGTGTGCCTTGCCAGGGTTCCCCTGATACCTGCTAACCATGCTCAAAGCAAAGGCTACATCAGGTCGAGTACACGTCATAGCATACATGATCGATCCTACAGCCGAAGCATAAGGTATTCGACTCATTTCTGCTATCTCAGCCTCAGTACTAGGGCTTTGTGTCTTACTCAATCTGGCATTACTCTGGATGGGTAACTCTCCTTTCTTGGAGTCCTGCATGCCGAATCTCTTCAACACCTTATCCAAGTAAGTACTCTGACTAAGTCCAATTGGTCTTTTACTCCGGTCTCTCAAGATCCTTATCCCTAGAATATAGGCAGCTTCTCCTAGGTCCTTCATAGAGAAACACTTCCCAAGCCAGGACTTAACTTCCTCCAGAGTTGGGATGTCATTTCCTATGAGTAGTATGTCATCCACATACAATACCAAAAAGCTAACTATACTCCCACTAGCCTTGACATATACACAAGATTCATCTTCACTCCTAGAAAAGCCAAATTCCTTGACTTTCTCATCAAAGCAAAGATTCCATCTGCGAGGTGCTTGCTTTAACCCATAAATGGATTTCTCAAGCTTACACACTCTATTAAGGTACTCTGTGTTGACAAAACCCTCTGGCTGACTCATGTAAACATCCTCATCCAACTTTCCATTAAGGAAAGCGGTTTTGACATCCATTTGCCATATTTCATAGTCATGAAATGCGGCTATGGCTAACAGAACCTTAATAGACTTAATCTTGGCCACTGGAGAAAAGGTCTCATCATAATCAACTCCCGGAGTTTGTGAGAAACCCTTTGCAACCAGTCGTGCCTTATAAGTGTGTACATTACCATCCATGTCGGTCTTCTTCTTGAAGATCCATTTGCACCCTACAGTCTTACGACCTGGTACATTCTCAACCAAGTTCCAAACTTGATTGTCATACATGGACTGTATCTCGCTGTCCATTGCCTCTTTCCACTTGGATGACTCAGGGCCTGCCATGGCTTCCGCGTAACTGTTAGGTTCATCCAGACCTATCAGTGTCTCATCACTGATAAGTGTATCACCTTCCGCAGTAATATGGAATCCATAGTAATGCTCAGGTGCATTCCTAACCCTTGTGGAACGCCTCAGAGGTATAGACTTGTCAATTGGCTCAACAGGAGTTTCCTCCTCAAGTTGAGTGCTAGGGTTTGAAGTTCCTTCACCACTTGACTCTTGAATTTCTTCAAGGTCAACTTGCCTCCCACTGTCTCCTTGGCTTATGAACTCTCTCTCTCGAAAGAAAGCCCTCCTAGCTACAAAGACCACATTCTCACTAGGTCTGTAGAAGAGGTAACCAAAGGATTTCTGTGGGTAGCCGATGAAAATACACCTCTCACTTCGAGGTTCGAGCTTATCATGAGTCTCGCGTCTCACGAAAACCTCGCAACCCCAAATCTTAATGTGGTCTAGTTTGGGTACTTTACCAGTCCACATGTCATGAGGAGTTTTGGCAACTTTCTTTGTGGGAACTAGATTAAGGATATGGGCGGCAGTCTCTAAGGCATACCCCCAAAATGAAATTGGTAGCGAAGCTCGACTCATCATGGAACGAACCATATCCAACAAGGTTCGATTACGCCTCTCAGCTACACCATTCAACTACGGTGTCCTGGGAGGTGTCAATTGTGAGACAATCCCACATTCCCTAAGATAGTCGAGGAACTCTGAACTAAGATACTCACCACCTCGATCGGATCGAAGCATCTTAATGTTCCTGCCCAATTGATTCTCGACTTCCTGTTTAAACTCTTTAAACCTCTCAAAAGTCTCTGACTTATGCTTGATTAAGTAGACATATCCATATCTACTGTAATCATCAGTAAAAGTCAAATAATAACGATTAGCATCCCTTGTGGCATGTTTGAAAGGCCCACACACATCCGTGTGTATAAGATCCAACAAACCTTCACCCCTCTCACAAGAACCTGTGAAGGGTGACTTTGTCATTTTTCCAAGTAAGCATGATTCGCAACTATCATCTGACTTTAGGTCAAATGACTCCAATACTCCATCCTTTTGGAGTTGGCCTATGCGTTTCTTGCTTATATATCCAAGACGACAATGCCATAATGATGCTTAATCCAAGTTATTATCATTAACAGAATCAATACACAATACATTATTTCCTAAGTTATCAACCACAAATACAGTTTCATACACACCATCACAAGGTAATGCTTTAAAATAAAGAACATTATTAAAGAAAGCATTAATCGAACCAACTTCATTATCAAATGAAAAGGTGAAACCTTGTTTATACAATGCATGAAAGGAAATAATATTTCTTGCCATTTCTGGCGAATAACAACATTTATTCAAATCTAAACTAAACCCACTACTTAGCGATAAAGTATAAACTCCAATCTTGGTGACAGGTAAAGCTTCCCTATTCCCCATGATTAAGTTTATTCTTCCATGCTCCACATTCTCACTTCTTCTTAGTCCCTGCAAATCAGAACATATATGAATACCACAACCGGTATCAAGGACCCAAGAGTTAGAATGGGGTGAGTTATTAGATAAGATAGTGTAAATACCTGCATGGTTGGGTTTAACTTTCCCATCCTTCACATCTTGCTGGTACTTTGGGCAGTTCCGCTTCCAATGTGACTTTTCATGGCAATAGAAGCATTCAGCCTCTTTAGGGTCAGAAGAAGGAGTGACAAAACCTTTCTTGGTTCCACTTGAAGAAGAGCCATCAAGGGTCCTAGCCTTGGTACCCTTCGAAGAGCTCTTCCTCTTCTTCCCTCTACCTTTCCCGATTGCCAAAACCGGGGCGGAGTTTGGAGTAGGAGTGTTAACAACCGACTTACCCTTAAGACCTGTTTCTGCGGTCTTGAGGAGTCCCTGAAGTTTGCTGAGTGTGACCTCTTCCTTATTCATGTGATATGTCATGCGGAATTGATCATAGCACGATGGTAAGGAGTGCAAAATGATATCTATTGCAAGCTCCTCAGGGAAGTTCACATTAAGCTTCAGTAACCGATCCACATACCTTTGCATTTTCTGCATGTGGCTCGTGACGGATTCCCCGTCCTTCATCATGGTTGTTATGATAGAGCATATGATTTCATACCTCTCTTGTCGTGCACTTTGATGGTATCTTTCCATCAGATCTTGGTGCATTTCAAAAGGGTAGAAGTCCTCATAGGACTTTTGGAGTTCCGCTGTCATGGTGGCCAACATGATGCATGCCACTTTTGTAGCATCCCTTTCATGTGCCCGGAAGTCAGCGATCTCCTGGGGAGTTGCAGTGGTCTCATCAATCTCCTTAAGCTCCTTGTCAAGGACATATTCTTTGTCCTTGTAGCGGGTAATCATCCTGATGTTTCTGATCCATTCATTGAAGTTGGATCCATCAAAAGTGACTTTCCCACACAAGTTCATAAGGGTAAAGGAGCCATTAGGATTAGAGCCAGAAGCAGCATTGTTTGAAGACATCTGAAAGAAGAGAACAAGATTAGTTTAGATATTAAGAGAGTCCTTAATAAAACACCCAAATGTAATATTAAGGCTAGGATCCAATCACAATATATTATAACTTAGAAGAGGTATGCCGTAATCCAAGCTATAACATATTTGAAAGGTAGGTGAATGACGATTCACCAATTTCCACCATGAAAAACGAAATATAAATATTAGGTTTTTAATTGGTTCTTAGAAATTCCTAGATTCTTTTGAGATTCAATGAACTTTTCAAAGGCATGTTTCAATCTCGAGTGTGCCCTCCAAGTTTTGTGACTGGGATACCGAGGATCACAAAACGAGGTGTGAAGTAACCATGCAAATCACTTGGTACCCTCAAGGTTTATCACTCAATCGATGTGCCGGTAAACCACACACGCTCCACCGATACTATGGTAAACCTTAAGTCACCCTTTACCTACCTTTTTAAGTCCAAGTTAGTGTGCCGGTTAACCACACACGCTCCACCAACGACTTAAACAAAGTGTAAAGTGTAATTTCATGGATTAGCACCTTATTCACATTTTCCTAAAGTAACTAAGATTGGGAATTTAATAAAAGCATTTAGTTACTTTATAATATTCATCATACTTTTAATGAGAATTTATAAGTCCTTGTCTTACTCGTTCGGCTAACGACCCTCCACCGATCAAGGAAGCGGTGGGTGAGAGTGGACACCCATTAAGTTGCCATTTTATAGGCAACAACCTTATACCCCCCTTATAGACCGGCTTCGTGAATGAGGCGTACTAGCGGTAAGACGACTTGTTGTTATACATATATATATATATATATATATATATATATATATATTAGTAACTTATAATATTATAAAGTATAAGGGTTGAATTTTAACTTTTAAAATTCTAAGGGTTGGAACTAAAGTTTTAATCAAGACTTTACATGTTCCAAAACTTGAGGGCAAGTTTTGTAAACTTCCAAAACTTTTCATTTCTTATAACTTATGAATTAATTGAGTAATAAAAATGAAGACTCTTCATTTTTATAACTCTTGTGTTCTTTTAATGGCTTTAATAAAAGTGAGACTTTTGGTTTTCCATAACTTGAGGACAAGTTATGGACTCCATTAAAACACATTATGATCATGAATTAAACTACCATGAAGGTTACAAACAATTCCTATGATCATCTAATCTTCATAAGTTCAAGAACATGCATATGAACACTTTCAAGAATCAAAAATTACACTTAAAAAAACTTGTAATTTTAATAATTGTCATTGTAAATGGACTAGCATAAACATTACACCATCTAAAACAAGCTTTAAAACATCAAAACAATTTAGGGTAATGTTTGTAGTCCATTTCTAGCAACAAATGTGCAAACTTTCATACGAGCAGAAAACAGAAAAACGATTTTTTTTCAAGCTGTTTGCACACAAAAAAAAACAACAAACAAACCTAGGCTCTGATACCACTGATGGGTTTTGAGCATTCTAACACTTCCTAAGTGTACATGCAACCCTAATAACCTTGGATCTATGTTTGTCTAATAATCATGCAAAGTTGAATTCCAAGGTTATATTCTTATCTAGCATATATGGGGAACATTTTTAACTTGAATGAAAGATAGAATAACTTACCTTGTTGTTGATTATGATCCTTGAAACCTTGTGAGCCTAGCACCCCAAGTGTGATGCCTCAAATGCTTCACACAACACCAAATGCAAAGGAGTAAACTTTGAGAGAATCTTACACTTGCAAAATCGGCTCTAGCCCTCTTGTTTCTTAGTGTCGCCGATTTTGGTGGAGAACATGTTGCTTATATAGTGTGTCACATCTAGGGTTACACCATGTAAACCCTAATGTGGCATGACTCTTCATTTCCATGACCCATAGGTTTGTAACTCCCATGGAGCCTCCATGGAGCATCCTATGGGTCGAACCCAACTTGATAATCCATGGAGCCTCTTAGCCCACTATATAAGATATGGAAGATTTACATAATCTACCCATATATTTAATTAGTTATCTTTTGATCATTAATTAATTCTAAATTAATTCTTGATCAAACTAATTAAATAATATTATTAATATATTAGAACTTATAATATATTAATAAACCATAAGTGTTATTTCTCTCATTTTAGTTTATCCAATTGCATGGTGCCATGCAACCCAAATGGACCATGCCGGGTCGGGTCAAGTACATACCAGAAATAGTTATGGACTTATACACCTTATCCAACACATTCGGGGACCTCCCTGGCCCCAACCTGTCTACCAACTGTCCGGAACACCGTACACCTACCCAATTGCTGAGCCAAACCACACTCAACAGTCCCCTGCGACCTCCGAAGGATACCTCTTCTAACCATAACTTCCCTATCTGCTTCCATCCGACTGATCCATCCGATCGTGATAGGTAGACAACCTGCCGCCACTGAGTCCGATGCAAAATGCGGATACTACCCGAATAGTTGTAGTCTTACATCATACCCGGTCTCCTTCGACCTACCGTTTCCTGATTCCGACACGTCGTGGATCTATTACAAATAGAGCCACCCGAGACACATCACAATGGCTTAAACCACCATAAAATCAACCCGTTCACCACCATGGAATTCTGCCCTCGATACCCTTGTCATATAGATGCCCCACATCCCATCTTACTGAAACAAAATCCTGCACGAATTCTGATTTGGGTTTCTATCCAAATCCGAATTGTTACTCTGCTCCTATCAATTGATCCTCGAATCGGCATTTGCATACTGCCCCATGTCTTCTCGTCATCCTTTACTCGGCCGGTTAAGAAATACCCTTAGCCGATCCTCTGAGACTTCCAGTCTTGCACCCGGTCCAACCACCAGATTCTTATGAGATCCTATAACAGGGCTACCCAGCCACAGCCCTACAAAAACATGTATTACTCGACCACCAGATCTTGTATCACAAGGTCCAACTCTTAGCTCAACGGTCTCTACTGGTTCCAACCTGAACTCCCATAGACGTCCAGGTTCGCCCCCGGATAACTGATCGATCATTCACCTCCGGTCCTGATCCTAACTAAGTTGTGGCTTTCCCATAACCCTGCGAACTAGCCTACCCTAGTCCAGATCACCTAAAAAAACTAATATGTGAACGCTACGGCACCCCCGCAGTCTTACAACACTCTCTACCGCTAGTGAATGCTACAGCTCCCTCGTAGTCTTACAACACACTCTACTGCTAGTGAATGCTACGACTCCCCCGCAGTCTTACAACAGTATACCCTAACTGACCGTTAGTGAATGCTATGGCTCCCCCGTAGTCTTACATCACTTTTACCCCATCTGAACATTAGTGAGTGCTACGGCTCCCCTGTAGTCTTACAACACTTTCACCCTTGCTTATGACCCGGATACCTGGGCGGTTCTCCCCCACTTAGATTCAACTAAGTCCGTTCTACACACGAAAATTTGCAGGATTCCCAATCCTCATTACGTTCCAATGCTCACCTTGCTGACGACCGGTGCTTACCAAAGCTAGAACACCATGCATAACCCTTCCAAAACAACACGATTCCTAAAAACCAACTACACATCTTGTGTCCCAATAATGCTAATGACTCTAGCTGCTCATACTGATATCACATTCAGATCTCGGAGTCCAAAGGTCAGATGCTCCCACAATACTTCAACGACAGCTTCTCCCTCTCTCCCTTGGCAACTCCGAGAGGCTTTCCTAACATAATTGCTAAGGTTACTGAACCCAGTCAAAATCCCCTCGTACGAACCCTTGAACCAACCCCGACCATACTCACATTGACACTCGAATGCTGTAAAAATCCGCGATATATCAGGAGATGATCCTGTACTAATCCTCCCAAAATCACATTATGCAGATGACATATAGCTCTTCTTGAAGGTGCGTATAACTCAACCACCACCAGAGATAACAACCAACGATACGCCTATCCATGCTCGCACCCTTGTCTGTTGTAGTTCTGATCTCCCCAATCTGACCTTGCAAGTGGGGCCCCTCCCTGCTGGGCTCCGGCTCTGCCCTTTCGTCTAATGGTGATCCTCAAAATAGCCGGAGCGGATGCACTCACCACTCCTCTTTGATTCTCAAACGGTCGACCTCCTTGTCACCCTTCTGATTGCAAAAAATATATCAGGCTTGCCCCTAGGGCGCAATCACTGAAAACGTGACCAAACCTGCTACACCCATAGCAACCCAGGTCACTGAATAGATTCCGACCACGACTCGGAGCAATCACGGTATACGCGGATTCCGCTCCGCATGGTACATTTGCCTGAAGATCTCTCAAAGATTCATCGGCATGCTGAATGGAACCTGACAACCCTTGCTAACCCAAACAATAGCAGAAAACCGACCCGAGATCCAGCTTATCACGATACCCGAGTGATACAATTACCCAATATCCACCGGAAGTGGCCGAAATAGCATATCCACAACATCCGAAGGAATCCTGACCTCCTCCTCCTGTGATCCCTCGACCACCCTGAGAACAAGATGAAACACCTCATCCCAATCCCAATGACAATCTACACCCTTGGAACGAAACTTCATCGCACAATTTCTGCAACGTTGCACTGGATCCGACCTTGCTGGCCTCTCAAATGCTGATCCAAACCCTTGGGTCTCCGCCCGAGGCCCTCCAATAATTCACCTGACCTGAACATCTCTCTCTGAGGTACTCCTAATCAATCTTTCGTCCTCGGTTCTGAGATCCATACCATTCAGGGTCTCACACCCTGACACCCCCACCAGTTCAATCGCCAACTGCTTAACTACAGTAGCTGGAGCTACCTCTGCTATAAGCTAACTATAAACTATTCCCTAGTTATAGTGTCAAATCCCAAAACGCAATAAATCGCACGATCAACCCTTGCCGCCTGATACAAGAGATCCAAGGCGAATTCAAAATCCCAGCAGTCCCTCCGCTATCTGGCTCACCACCGGAGCTGAGACCAAACCCTGGTCCTTCTCCTTGCATGCTCGTCCACATTATACACAACAGCTATCCCCACGGTTCAATCATAATAAAAAATTCTCTTTCCCAGGCTTCTTAGATTCTCCAAGACTCTCACTAATTTGAGTATGGATCATATGCTTTCAGTAGTACGGGCCCATACTACCTTCCACACCTATCCATACTTTCCTCAGCAATCCTCCCGAATCCTCTAAGTCACCTACCCCTTGATGCATCGAATATCTGCTATACCGCAACACAATATCCACCGAAGCACCTCCTAGGCTCCCCCTAGGCCTCCTAACTTCACCGAACCGCCCCACTAACTCACTGGAGCATATCCTAGGCTTTCCTAGGTTCTCAACCTCACCCTGCCATCAGCTACTGAGGAACTCCCCATGATGCCAGCCATCCACCTCCTGGATATCGTTATATCCACTTAGTAGCTGACTCCTATCACTCAAGAGTTCCACAAAGCACGAAGCAAGCAGCATTTGTGCAGAAACACTCCGATCTAAAGAACTGCCATAGAACATTCCACCCATATATCGCAACCCGTGCTATCCACATCCATCCATTCTCACTGTCGGCTGCCTTATGCATGCAAATTATACACATAACAGGATCTAACAGACTGTCAAATAATAGACTCTACCCTAGGACCACAACCAGACAAGGAACAAGAAATAAGGCCAAATCAATTATTTTAAGGCTATAAGATCCTAACCGTATACAATTTTAAAAGCATACACATTGCAGTTACAAATACCAATTATCATTCTCATTCTAGCATGGCATCAAATATTCCCAAGGCTAAAAGCACCACATATCAGGCCAACCTATTGCTGACTACTCAGCTCTAGCATGCAAGTCTACCAGTTCATACAACATATACATGCATCTCCCCTAGCCCTAACTAGCATGCGACTCACAGATTCATAATCAAATCATAAAAGATAACAAATGTGGGTATTCTGGGGAAACTTACTTGAGCTCGGCTGATTGCATTCACCACACTCTTTCTTGTCTTAGAAATTCTTTACTTAAAAACATTTTTCTTTTGAAAACTTTACAGATCCTTAGTTTGAGTTCAGACTCACCCGAAAGTATGTCCGAATCCCTCAAACCAAGGCTCTGATACCAACTTGTAACGACCCAAAAATCAAGGGTAAAAATTAAAATTTTAATCTAACCCAAACATAGTTACCAATTATTCCAAACACTCCAAAACATTGTTAATTAAAACATTTATCAGAGTTCGTCCCAAAATCATTCATTGCGGAAATCATAGGTGTGTGCACTGCGATCAATCTGAGCCCTTCATTTCCAAATCGATGAAACCTGAAACCAAAACTGTAAACCGTAAGCACGAAGCTTAGTGAGTCCCCCAGAGCATACCCCACACACAATCCGCATAACACATATCGTATTAGCTGTAAAAGCTATCTCTACCGTTATCACATATCAATCAGCTATAAAAGCTACTCTACCACGTATCACATATCAAATAGCTATAAAAGCTCTCTCTACCATTAGCACATATCAATAGCTATTTAAGCTATATCTGCCACATATCACATATCAAATAACTATAAAATCCATCTCTACCATTGGCACATATCAATTAGCTATACAAGCTATCTCTACCGTTAGCCACAAAGGCTATCTCTACCACTAGCCACAAGGCTATCTCTACCATCAGCCATAAAGGCTGTCTCTACCATTAGCAACAAGGCTATCTCTACCATCAGCCATAAAGGCTGTCTCTACCATTAGCCACAAAGGATATCTCTACCGCATATCACACATACATACATATCACACACCTCTACATAGCAAGTATACCAACTATCATAAAATGGGCCGGCCTTGGTTCCTTAGACCATTGGTATGGTGAGAAGACTCACCTCCGAAATGTTGAACTGGCAAGCTGAAGTAAGATATATCTCACACACTGCTCCTTCTCAACTGCCCATAATCATCAAGTGATTAGCTTAACACAATCCCATAAATACCCTCTGGTCAACCCTGGAAAAAGTCAAGGTCCACCGTCAAGGTCAGCAGTCCATGTTGACCTCAACTCGTCGAGTATAGCCAGCTACTCGTCGAGTTATTGCTTAACTTGTCAACTCGCTGAGTCACTTGAGTGACTCGTCGAGTTCCCTAATGTTTGCGGCCGTAAACCCTCAACCGCAAACCCCTGGCCGTAAACCCTTTGGCCGTAAACTCCTTGGTCGACTCCTTAGCCGTAAACCCTTTGGCCGACTCGCCGAGTTGATTAAAGAACTCGGCGAGTCCCTTTAGTCCTACTCGTTTTCGGCCTTTATAGTGGAAACCAAAGCTCCAAATCACAGATCCAACCACTTATGGTGTAGTTACCACGTAAAGTTGCAAACTTTACGTGTTGTGCAAAGCATCCAAGGCTAGAAACACTTAATAAAAGCTTGACAAGGGACTTAGAGCATAAAGGGGGCCAAGACTTGATAAAGTTGGCAACTTTAAGTCCCCAAAGGCCCTGAGATATCCAGATCTAAAGCCATATGCTCATAACAAGCTCAAATCGAAGAATGATCCCAAACCATGCAAATAATGGCCATAAACTTTCATAGAAGGAAATCTAAGCAATGAAAAGCCAAGGTTTCGACTTTATACCTCAAAGTAGCTTCAACACTTGAGGAAATCCCGGATCTACTGCCTTCCATTCAATATAACCTCTTCAAGCTTCAAGTTCCTTCCAAAAGAGCACCAAGAATCACTCTCCAAGCTCATACACACACTTAAAGAGAGGGAGGGCATGAACTAGGGTTTCTCTGGACAAAGGGGGAAATAAGGGAGGCTGCAAATGAGACATAAGTCCTTTAAATAGGGTACCAAGCCCTAAAATTTAGGGTTTCCTTTACAGCGCCTACTCGCCGAGTCGGAGCCTTCCGACTCGTCGAGTAGGGTCGAAATCCCGCGATCCTTTCAATGACTCTATTTGTGTTTTAGTTGGTTGAATTAGTTAGGTTATAAATTTAAAGCTTTTTGTTATATATAATAAAACCCTGTCAAGTTTTTGACGTCGTTGCCAGGGAAAAACTTATTTTAGTTTTAATTTAATTGCTATTAGTTAATCGATTCTTTTTGTGGGATAAAAACAACAAAAAGTTCATTTTTTTCTTGTTTTTAATTTTTTTTAATCAAAGTTCACGAGGTGACGATGCATTCGCCACGACGTGAAAATTGGTCGTTTTTAGTTTTCAATTTATTTTGTTTTTGTTCGTTTTTACGTGTTTTATTTGTTTTGTTTCAGTAGTACATGACTAGGGATCATATTTTAAAATTGTACCACCCTTTGAAGATCCGGAATCCGAGTTCCACAAGAAAAAGGACAAAAAGAAAGGTGAATCCACTATCAGTTTCAAATCAGATGAGGTAGTAACTTTCGAAAGAACTCCCGATAAGAAAGGAACAAGTTATGAACCAGAAACCGAGAGCGATTCAGAAGAGGAAGTCAAAATCTAAGTAAAAGATATGGCGGGCATCACAAGAATGACCATGGAGGAGTATAATAGGCGGGTGCATAATGACAATGGGTCGATAATATGGATAAGAGGATCATGCAGATGGGACAATCCATTCACGCAATACAAGTTGGATGTGACAACTGTCACGAGCCACATTTGACTAAGGATTGTGATTTGGTTGAGAATGAGAATAGGAAAGTGCAAGTTTGCTACTCAAGTGAAGATCGTTATGATGAAGATTGGAGAAAGCCTAAAAAGGAATGGAAGCCTTACAAGGAATATAGAAAATAAATAGAAGAAAAATATCGACAAGGGCAAGGTTTCTACCAAAGAGAGCAAGCACCGCTCCAGAAAAAACACGATCTCGAATTAGTATTAGCTAGGTTTATGGAAGCTACTGAGAAAAGGCATAATGCTACTGATGTTACATTGAGAAATCAACAAGCCTCCATATCAAATATAGAGACTCAAGTTGAACAATTGTTAAAACTTGTACAAGAACGTTTACTTCCTAGCAATTCTGAACCAAAGTCGCAACCACATGTGATGGCGATATCTACTAAAGAAAAAACTCCTTTTGAGCTTATGGTGATCTTCAAAGCAACCACTAAACCTCCAAATCAACAGCCGAAAGAAGTGAAGGAAGAAAAGAAAAATTGTTCTGCCCAGTTTTCACAACGTGACGGGCATGATGTTACGCCGTGGCGCCTGCAAGAAAGTTATAAGACTTCTCATGTTAATCTGTATCAGCTGCCACTTCCATATATGTTTCAATCTAAGTGAAACCCACTGGAACAATAGCACAGGAGATTCATGGAGCAAGTGAAGGGGATTTCGATTAACATTCCATTTATCAAGGCAATTGCAAAAATTCCCAAATACACGAAGTTCCTTAAAGATCTTATTAGCAACCAAGAGGAATTGGAGAAGGTTTTGAAGGTTTTCCTCAACGAACAATGTTCGAATGTTGTGATAGAAAGACTTCAACTTAATATGGGAGATCTGAGGCGTCTAACATTATCTTGTGAGTTTGGAAATTTGATGAAGACAAATGATTTGGCCGATTCGGGGGCGAGTACTAATCTAATGAATTTTTCATTTTACAGGAAACTCGAATTACCAAAGTTAAAGACTACAAGGATGGCTATTCACATGGTGGACCGATCAGTTACCTACCCTTGAGGCATTATCAAAGATCTGTTGGTGAAGGTCGGGAAGTTTGTATTTTCGTTTGATTTCGTTGTTCTTGATATGAAGGAGGATGAAGACTTGTCGATCATTCTAGGAAGGCCTTTCCTAAGAACTACTCACGCCCTAGTGGACATCCACGACTCCAAACTTATATTACGAGTCAGAGACAAAGATATAACCTTCAGAGTCAATAAAAAGTCTGCAACTTCGGAAGAAATTAATGACGGATTTTTCATAGACGGAGTGAATGAAAAAAATGCATGAAAGTGTTAATGGGCTTGAAGAATTAGAGAAGATGATGGAAGAAGAGTTGATAGCCTTGGACAAACCTTTGCCAAAGGAAGATGAATCAAGAAAAGAAGTGAATATTAGCAAGCCTAGAGCATAAATTTTGTTGTTCTTTATGGATTTTGCCTTTACAAAACCTCAAGCTCAAGTCAAGGAGGAAAGTGAAGATGAAAATTCTAATGATGAAAAGGAAGATGAGAAAATGAAGGAAATCGATAAAGATAAAATGTAACATGCCGATGATGAGGTATTTCCAAATTAAACCCTAAGTATGTAGAGTTATTTCATTTTAACCCTTTGTGCATGAGAAAGCTTGCAAAATGGCTCATAGTGGCATTTTTGTAATTATTGAGGCGAGCTCACGTACGCTGGGTGTACCTAGCGTATGCAGGGCATATGTATCTGATCCACAAACCCTAATTCTTAGGATTTGGACCCTATTTAAGCATCCTTAAGTCCCCAACCTACCTTCTTTCATCAGCCTCCAACTCACCTTCGTCTCCAAACAAACCCTAATCCACTTTTAAGCACTCTTGAGCTTTGTGTGTGTTTTTTGGTTACCTTGAAGGAGGGAGGAAGAAGAGAAGATCGTCTTGGATGAGTAAGACTCTTTGGATATAGAATATCATCACCATTTGGCATCATTTGGAGGTAAAAAGCTTTGAACTTGATGAAGCTATGCATAGATCTAAGTTAGCTATGAAGTTTGTGTCATTTTAGTCCCATTAGTTTGGTATTTTGAATATGAGCTACTCTAATCCATTAAGTTGCCTTTCGGACATTTTGAGGTGCTTAGAAGCATAAAAATGTGGTCTTGATCACTTCTTCCCTTCCATGCATGAGTTACAAGGTCTTAATGGGTTAAGTAGTTAAAGGTTTTAGTGTTTAGCACTTTTTGACCATGCAAGACCATAAAGTTGGAAACTTTATTGTAAAAGACGAGATTTGGGGCTTGGATCTGACTTTGGACAGATAGAATTGATGTATTAAGCTCTTAATGAGAAATGGGGTTGACCAGGTGTGTACGAATGGGTGTACCAAATGGTACGTTACACATACGCGGTCAAGGTCCCGAATTATGGGTCAAGCGGAGTACACCCCGCGTACAGATGAGTACGCCCAACATACTCAGCTCGGTTAGTCAGATGTTTTGTTGACTTTGAACTTTGACCTTTGACCAAGTTTGACCTGGTGGTATTTGAGATCGGTCACTATTTGGTTTCTAGGTGACCAGTTGAGTTGTCATTCGGAGCTTTGTTTTGTCATATATCTTTGCAGACTAAGAGGTGAGTTTTCCTCACTATACTTGTGGGTCGAAGGCACCAAGGCCGATCCACTGGATTTGATACCATGGAATATTTAATGATGTTATGAAGAATATGTCGTAGACCTGTATGATTATCTGATGACTGTTGACATGCGTTAGACTGGTAGATCTATAGGACTACCTGTGATTTCTGACTATATGATAATTGTCTGCTAAATATGCTTGTTATCTGTTATATGTCGACATGGTATGTTTGGGATTGAGATTGTACTGTTTTGTGTTGTCAGTCAACAGACTGGGGCAATCCAACCGGTAGGTTGTGGGGTAGGACAATCCAACCGGTAGGTTGTGGGGCTAGGGTAATCCAACCGGGAGGTTGTGGACCTGGTACGTTCGATTCAAGGCAATCCAACCGGGAGGTTGTGGGCCAGGGTAAGCCAACCTAAAGGTTGTGGACCCAGCATGCAGAATTATATATGTTATATGTTTGTGTGGTGGTACTTTGGGGGAACTCACTATGATTTGGCTTACAGTTTCAGTTTATTGTTTCAGGTACTTCAGATGATTACGGGAAAGCGAAGGCAAGATCATGCACATCTTCCTGTTTTATGTTATTGGGTCTTGGAAAAACTCTGATTTTGAATAATACTTTTTAAACAATGACTATTTTTGTAAACAATGATGGTTAATGGTTGACTTTATAATTTTTAAATTTCTATGATTTTTGAAGTGTTACAAGTTGGTATCAGAGCCTTGGTTTGAGAGATTTAGATGAACATTTTTGTGAATCCAGACTCAAACTAGAAAACTGTAAAAGTTTTATAACTGGTTTTCAAAATTGTTTTCAAAAGTAGCCAAGGAAGGATGTGATGTGTACGCTTAGCTGGAGCAAGAACGTATACCCCAAGTCACCCACACAGTTATTGATATTATGTTTATATTAGAACAACATACTAGTGGTAGGCTATGGATCTTCATGAACTGCATGATAGAATTGCCTAATATGTGATGCCTAATAGCCTAGGATTATTTCTTGTATGGAATTGACTTCATTATTGTAGTTTCTTGGTGTATGCATCATAGTTGTACATAACTAAGATTCTATAGACTGAGAATATTTGGTTTGGCCTTATTTCCTATTCTTGTTTGATGAAGAGCTTAGGGTAGAATCAAGTATTCGATTATCCGTAGGATCCAGTGTTATGTATGATTAACATACATGAGTGCTGCAGGGTTGGTGGAAGTTTCATGGATGAGTTTATGTGTGAGCAGTCTGCCGGTTGAGGAATGTTTATCCATTCTCTAGGGAGTGAGAATAGGATGTATGTGTATCCTAGTGTGTGCTGTTAGGGTTGTGGTGATGATCTTTGAAGATAAATACAGGTAGGTATGGAAACCGGAAGCACAGGACCCGTACGCGTAGCAGGAAAGTCACGACCCCTAGGGTTTCGTTATTTAGAATAGATCGTATGGTATGAAATGTGTCTTGTCTGATATCTTCTGATTCATTTTCAGTATGGTGCTTACGAGGGGATTAGGTTCAGGAGCTGGAGCGGGTGGCCAAGATAGGCCAGGGTTGACTGAGGATCAAATTAAGAAGTTGATTTCTGCTGAGGTGGTTACTGTTGTCCGGGGATCTATACCGGAGTTGTTTGGGTCTATCAAGACTGCCATGATTGAGATTTTTGACGATTGTTATCTTGCGCTTTCTGAGGCTACTGTTGCTGCAGTTACCATAGCTGTTGCAGCCACTGGGATTCGTGGAGTAGAGCCTTCCAGTACCGGGACTTTGATAATACGAAGCCTCCAGTGGTTGTTTGGGTCTATCAAGACCGCCATGATTGAGCTTTTCGAAGATTATTTTCTGCGCTTTCTGAGGGTACTGTTGTTGCAGCTACCACAATTGTTGCAGCCACTGGGTTCGTGGAGAGAGAGCCTTCCAGTACCGGGAGTTCGATAATACGAAGCCTTCAGTGTTCGATGGAGTTCAGGATCCGATCATTGTGATGAGGTGGTTATCGAATGTTGAGGCGTGTTTCTTTACATGCTCCTGCCTTGCTGACCAGAAGGTCAAGTGCGCCCTGAACCTTCTTCGGTCAGGGGCAAAGGACTGGTGGAGATTAGTGACTTGCATGTACACTCCTAAGCAGAGTGATGTTGTGACATGGAAGCTGTTTTCTGAGATGTTTTGCATGAGATATGTTCATTTGGTGGATAGGGAGAGGCTGGCCCAAGAGTATCTGGATCTGAGGCAGGGGACCAAGTCAGTGACTGAGATCGCCTAGATGTTTACTGAGAGAGCTCTGTTTTGTCCTGAGTTTGCTGCTTCTAAGCAAGCTCAAAGGAATCGGTACTTGAGCATGCTCAAGACGGATATCCACCAGTTTGTGTCCACTCAGTGTTATGGTACACTTGTGGAGCTACAGGAGGCCGCGGGGAGGCGAAAGATTGAGATGGAGCTCTAGGTAAAGGAGCTGAGGTAGGGTCCTCTACAGTCACCGCCTGCGGCGAAGTGGTTCAAGCCTGCTGATTCAAGATCTGGGGGACAGAGGGGCCACACTTATGGCAAATGCAGTAAGGTTCATGAGAGTTTTTGTTGGTCTTCTTTTTCTGCATGCCGCAATTGCGTCCGAGAGGGACATTTTGCGAAGGACTATCATCAGCCGGATCCTTCGCTTAGCAGTAGGATCTGCTATCATTATGAGGAGTTGGGTCATGTGAAGGCCCAATGTCCCTTACTTGCCGCTAGACTAGTTCAGGCACCACCTACTGCTACCCCGATGATTACAGATGGACGCTAGGGTAGGGTGGAGCCCCCGAGGGCTCAAGGTTGTGCTTTCCAGTTCACTGTAGAGGAGGCCAGGGCGGCGCCGGATGTCGTTAGTGGTATGTTTCTATTTACTTTTCTGCCAATTATGTTATGGTATTCTTATGTTTTTGCTTCTGATAGGTACATTCTTAGTGAATTATTTGCCTTCTCTTGTGTTATTCGACTAGGGTGCGAGTCATTCCTTTGTATCTCAGTCCTTTAGTAGAAGTTTCGATATGAACCTTGGAGAGCTTAAGAATCCGTTGTGGGTTTCAATAGCCAACGAACACGAGATTTCTGCATCGAGTGTTTTTCGGGATTGTGTTTTGGAGATTTTTGGGGTACCTTACTAGATTGATATGATCCCTATTCCCATGGCAGATGTATGTGTGATCGTAGGGATAGAATGGCTGAGTAGATCCGGGGCTATGATCGATTGCGAGGGTCAGCGGGTGATAGTTCGAACCCCAAGTGGGGGAGAACTAGTTATTTATAGAGAGGGTACCAAATTGGGATCAGCCTTTTGCTCTGCTGCCAGAGCTCGACGGTATATTCGGACGAGTGAGGGTTACAACAATCTTGGAGAAATCTTGAATAAATCTCCGATAATATCCTGCTAAACCCAAGAAACTACTGACCCTTAAGGGAGACTTTGGAACCTCCCACTACTCTTTCAGCTATGTAGAGAGTATACCGGACCCCATACAAGTAGTGCCGCCAAATATGATCATGAGACAGCATAGGTGGCTTGATGTGGTCAAGGATTATGACTGTGAGATTCTGTATAATCCCAGGAAAGCCAATGTGGTGGCTGATGCTTTGTGCTGCAAGATGGCTAGTTCTTCTATTGGGAGTCTATGTATAAGGATATTGATTGACTCTCTGCTTCTTGATCTGATTAGGGAGGCTCATGTCGTGGGAGTCAAGAAGGAGAATTAGAAACAAGAGAGAATCAGGGGTGAGATTGACAGGTTTTCTACTGACAGTCGGGGGTTATTGACGCGGTATGGACGTGTTTGGGTGCCATATTTCCGTGGGGTCAGACATATTGTGCTGGAGGAGGCACACAAGTCCAGGTTTTTTAAACACCCCGAAACCACCAAGATGTATCGGGATTTGAGTCTCAGTTATTGGTGGTCGTACATGAAAAGGGAGATAGCTTGGTATGTCGAGAGGTGCTGGACCTATCGGATGGTCAAGGATGAGCACCAGAGGCCTCATCGTAAGATGAAACCATTGGAGGTTCCCATGTGGAAATGGGAACATATTACTATGGATTTCAACAACAAGCTACCTTGGACGGCTAAGGGGCATGATGAAATTTGGGTGATAGTAGATCGGTTGACCAAGAGGGCCCATTCCTTAGCTATCCATGAGAGCTCATCGGCCGAGAAATTGGCCCACTTGTACATGCGTGAGATCGTTGCTCGACATGGTATTCCAGTCTCCGTTGTATCTGATCGAGCCTTGAGTGACATAATCCTAAGATTGAGCCTTGAGTGACATAATCCTAAGAAAAGGTTTAAAACACTTGTCAAATGTAGAGTAAATTTTTTTTTACTCTTGTACATTTGAGATTGGTAAGTTGTGATGTTTTGGATAAGACAAAGACCAACTAAGACCAATTGTGAGAAGTGTTTAACTTGATAAGAATCCGTACTAACCCTTGAATATTTGTTTTGTTAAGGAATGATTCTTGACAAAAGAGAATCTTATATGTCAAGAGGTCAGTGGGAGTCTTAAAAGATCTTGAGATGGTTTCAAAAACTAATCAAGAGTATTGTTAATCACTAGCCCACGACTTGAGGTTTGTAACTTATCGTGTTGACATATTCATATTTCTGTATCTATTCTAGTTAAAAGTTGATTTTGCATATGAGTTCTATGAGTTCTCAATTGGTTGAATAACAACCTGGAACCAATGGTAGGCCCTTGTACGGCCGGGTGGCAAGAAATTAAGATTGAACAAGTTCAGTCCATATGAGTTTGGGTTTGTCACTAACCTTGTCGTGTGATTACAGTTTTGACAAATTCACATGGATAGGAACACATGCACCATAAAAAAAATCTAAGTGTCATAAAGTTTCTCTCTGATTCATGAAAATGATGGTGAGGAAACGCTTTCACTAAGTAGATAGTAATTGTGAGTTTTGCATTCTCAAAGTCATTAGTGGAGCGCGTGTGGTTAACCGGCACACTAACATGGACTTGTGAGAATGGCAAAAGGTCTAAACATTATGATTACGGCATCCCTCTTCATAATTGTTTAGACACATATGTGAGCTATCTAAGGAAAGGTGTATGATGTTGATAAAGTCTTAACAAAGCAATCTTGTATCAGAAATCTGAACTTTGGCAAGAAAGTCAATAAAGTATTGATTTCTAGAAGTCTAGTTGATTTCTGAGTACATGTCAAAGCTAGTGGGAGCATGATTATTATGGTTAGTGTTGCAAGTTAGCAATGTTAATTATAGAAAACAAAAGTTCAATTCGCTTTGAAAAGTTGTTTTGCTATAATTAAGGGAGAGGATTTATACTTCATTCCAATTCTAAAAGCTTAGATTGAGATTTTAATCAACTTTAGTCAAGGATATATATGAATGTTATGTTGGAATGGTTCAACATAAGGAAATTCTATATATGTTGCATTCTCAAAATTCGATTATGATTACGACATCCCTCTTCATAGTTCGAATTGTAAGAACATGGCAAATAAAAAAAATTTATAGCATGAATCGTGTCCCATATGTTTCGGGTATAGGATCGATTGCATGTGCTATAATATTTATCTTTTCTAAATTTTCCAAATGCCTAGGGCGTTAAGAGGGAAAAAGGAATAGAACTGGATTTGACTAAAATGATTAAGCAATTGTCGAGGACAATATGAGGTTTACCAAAGATTGGTTGCTCATGGACAGTTGGAAGTATAGAGATAGGACCATATTGACATATTCTGAAAGGAGGCAACTCTTGTTCAGAAGTGATAGTCAAAATGGGAATATGGAATTGTCTCCATAGGTGGAAGTTATTCTTTGAATCTGTGTAAGATTAGAGAACTTAATGCAAGAAGGATGTTCAAAGGAATGTAATTTGAATGTGAGACTTCGTTTCCATGGAATAGATCTCCATTGGAATACTTTGTAATGTTTGATGCCAAGTCTTTGTGACTTGGGCATAGTCATTACAAGGGGATCATTGCATATAAGTTTAGAATCTAACAGATCACAGTAAATGGCAAGAATTTGGTATTCTTACATTTACAAAGTAAGGATTGGGATTGTGAAATGTGCATCATTGAAATATTGTCAATCGATCTGTTTCACAAAGTAAGGATCATAGACAAACATAGTGTGCATACTTGGAGTATGGCATAGCTTGTGTTTGGACAAACATAGTGTGCATGCTTGGAGCATGGCATGACTATTGTTTTAATTCAAGTATTAAGTTGATGAATCAAAACATTGAATAATGAGTAATCAATATGGTGCTTAGATAAAAGGTGTTTTTATTTACACTCAAAGTGTTGGGGACATATAGGATTAGTATTATTCTTGTGTTTCACTTTGCATGTTTTGACTTCCAGAATAACTAGGTCATTCTTACCGAATGACTAAGTTATTCAAACCATCCACACTCGGTCATATATTGGAAGTAGATATGAATCAAGACTGTCATGAAGCTGGTTTGTAGATGTCCAAGGTAGTGGACATAGCAAGAGTTGCTGCAACATTCATGAGTGCTCATAAGTTATGAGTATTGGATTAAACCCACGCTCATTTGAATCACTTCATGGATTTTATCACGACTGAATCATGAGACGATAACATCGTATATTCTTCAAACCTAGAGATATGAGTTGTTGACTATGAGTTGGTTATACATTGATTGCACGAAAACGCATTGGTAACGCGATGTTATAAAACGTGCCTTTGTGTATGATTAAACAAGTAGTTAGTACAAGCATATGAGTCAAAGTTTATCCATTCCTTTTACCCTTAAAGGGATAAAAGCGATATATGCGGGCCCCTCGATGATTTAGTGATGACACCCTAAGTGCCTGGCCAAGCCTGGACTGATTTGATTTGTTCAATTAGTCGGTCGTCATAAATCAGAAATCGGGAAACAATAAATGGACAAAGAGAATGATTATAATCCATGTCTCAGTCCATATGATATCTAGAATGGAGGAATATATGATAACTTATCTAATGGACGCGTCATTGATTTGTTCAGAGTTCGGCAGCAGGTTTTAAGAGCTACGATTGCTGGTCAGGTTGGAGTTGTACTTGCAATAATAGTTATTAGACTTATCCAACTGGGAGACTGTTGGATTACCATAACTATAATTGGTATATACTTGACCCGACCAAGCATGGTCCATTTGGGTTGCATGGCATCGGGACATTTGGATAGACCTTTTGTGAGAAGAGGATGTCACACCCCAAAACCAGAATGGCGGATACGTTATGGGGTGGAGGACGTCATGTGTAGCATCACAACCAATGAATAATACCAATCATAGCAACACAACCATTACATTGAATACTTTAATAAAAATGTTTACATCAGTTTGGAACTTTGTCTGAAACTTGGTTTGAATTACATTCAATTGCTTTGTATAGTATAAACATAAACTCTTATTGCTCAAGTTCCTCAAAAACCCAGCAAATACCTGTCTACTAATTTCCTGAGAATACAAGCAGTTTGAAAATATCAGCATAAAGCTGGTGAGTTCATAAGCGGTAGTTTGTAATGAAAATCGTTGATGAGTTCGTAAAAGTGTTTTGTATAATTTCAAGAAAATCCGATATTTTCTTTAGTGAAAATGTAGTGTTTTCAATCCTGTATGAAATCGTGAATGTTTGTTACTGAAAACTGTAGTGATGCGCGAAAGTAATCCTTTATGTGACTAGCAAATGCTAATCATGATGTATAAGTATTTCGTACGTGAAACCATTGTATGTTTAGTTCTGTTTGTAAACTTTGGAAGTTTTCCAGTTGTAGTGTGTATTAGTTCTATTTAGTGTAAATAAAACTGTTGAAGAGTGTCAAGTTGTAAACTAAAGGTGATTTATACTTATTGTGATTCGTATAACCATGCTTGATATGACTAGAGACCTTTCCAACGTTCTTCAGGAGTTGAGTTAAATGACATTTGTCACCCTAGGCATGCCTGCCCAACTGTAGCTAGCAGTTCGGGTGTGGGATTGTCAGTCCCGAATAGATCTATTCACAAATCTCACGCTCTCCCTCCAGGAGACTCTGGTTATACTATGATAGGATTTATCCCTGTACACCTAAGGGTACAGTAGTGAAGTAGCGCCTCACAGTATCGTACAATCTAGTTTACATGTAGTGTAGTAGTGTTCTACCATAGTGCAAATCCGTATGTATATCATATGTAGTGATAATTACAGTTATGAAAAGCCATGATAAAGTAGTGATGTAACTGTAAACTGTTTCTGTCTTAGCGCATATGTTTAGTAGTGAAAGTTTATGTACTTGTTATGTTTAGAAAAAAATCCGAAACTATACCGATTATAGTTTGCATGTTTAGTGAATAGCGTGTCCGGAAAACTATGCAATTTTAGTGAAAACGTCCCTTATGCTCAACACAGTACAAAAGGGGTTAAAGTATGAGATTTGCAATAGTTTTGAAAACATTTATGTTTAGCTTGGATTCTCCCCTTGAAAACATTAAAATACGGAAAATGTAGGGGTATGAACTCACAGTTGTTGCGTGAAAGCGCTGACTGAAATGGAGATTCTCGAGTTGTTGCACGTGACACTTAACATAATCCTATTATCAAATAAATACATATATGTATCTAAATTAGCGATTTCGTTAGATAATGTGGTAGAGGAACACTTGTATTCGGTTGAGGAATGTTATCGGGACTTGATCGAATCGATGAAGGTGGCTTTTCAGCCAAAAGCACCACTTAAAGGGTGTTTACGGCCGTGAACTAGGGTTTACGGTCAACAGACAGTTTACGGTTTCTGAAGGCTTGGTGAGTTTATGGCCGTAAACTCAAGAACAGGGTTTACGGTCTTTGAAGGCTTGGACCGTAAACTTAAGAACAATGTTTACGGTCTTTGAAGATGGACCGTAAACTCAAGAACAATGGTGCTGATTTCGAAGAGATAAGCGTTTCCAGACGTTCCGAAGTGGCTCCAAACGGTGTTTCTCGATGTTTCCCGAAGTTTGAAGGTGTTTTTAGGTGTTTACGGTCAAGGTTCTTAGAGAGAGAAGGAGAGAGTTTTCGGCCAGAAATGTTCAAATGAGGGTGGAGGTCTCGTATTTATAGGGGTTTTGTGGTCGGTGGTGGGGGGTCCCTTCTTTGCTGGCCGTAAACAGGTATACGACCGTAAACGAGTTTACGGTCGTAAACTAGTTTACGGTCGTAAACTAGTTTACGGCTGTAAACTCACTTAGGCGGGATTTGATTGATTTTTTCGAGATATTCGGGTTTCCGCACGATTTTTGGTTCCGACTCGTAAATAATTTAATTAATTATATATAACTAGATTATTTTCTAAACCAAGAAGTTTGACGGAAAAGTTAATGAATTCAAAATTTTATTAACGGAAATCGCGTAACGGAAACGGACAAAGTTTCAGGATGTGACATCATCCCCCCGTTAGAGGGAATTTCGTCTCGAAATTCGAACATAGAACACAAATCATGGATTAGGAAAGAGATGCGGATACTTCTGTTTCATCTGATCTTCGTGCTCCCAAGTGAATTCAGGTCCCCGCTTGGCATTCCAGCGAACCTTCACTATCGGAATGCGACTTTGTTTCGTTCGTTTGACTTCCCGATCCATGATTTCGACAGGTTCTTCCACGAAGTGTAGACCCTCGTCTAATTCGATCTCGTCGAGAGGAATCACAAGTGTCTCATCAGACAGACACTTCTTTAGGTTCGATACGTGGAAAACAGGGTAGATGTTGTTGAGCTCCCGTGGTAACTGGAGTTTGTATGCCACGTGACCGATCCTAGCAAGGATCTCAAACGGTCCAATATACCTTGGGTTTAGCTTTCCACGCTTCCCAAAACGTATCATGCCTTTCCAGGGTGAGACCTTCAGAAGGACGCGGTCACCAACCTAGAACTCCAAGGGTTTTCGTCTCTTATCGGCGTAGCTCTTTTGTCTATCTCGTGAGGCTTTCAGTCGTTCCCGGATTTGTACAATCTTCTCAGTTGTCTCTCGGATGATCTTAGGACCAGTGAGAGTACTGTCGGGGACTTGACCCCTGGCTAGCTGCGTGTCACCCACCTCAGCCCAACACATAGGGGATCTGCACTTACGGCCATAGAGGGCTTCAAACGGCGCAATCTTGATGCTGGTATGGTAGCTGTTGTTGTAGGAAAATTCAACCAAAGGGAGATGAGTGTCCCATGATGCGCCGAAGTCGATGACGCAGGATCTCAACATATCTTCCATGGTCTGAATTGTTCTCTCACTCTGTCCATCAGTCTGCGGATGATAAGTCGTGCTCATATCCAACTTAGTTCCAAGAACCTTCTGTAAAGACTGCCAGAACCTCGATGTAAACATGCTATCTCGATCGGAGATAATGGATGCAGGTACACCATGAAGGCGAACTATCTCTTGAATGTAGATTCGTGTGAGTCTCTCCATCTTGAAGTTTTCTTTGATTGGCAGGAAGTGGGCGGACTTCGTCAATCGATCGACAATTACCCAGATGGCATCGTGCTCACTCGGAAATCTGGGTAACTTGGTGATAAAATCCATGGTTATCCTTTCCCACTTCCACTCCGGTATTTCCGGCTGCTGAAGTAAACCCGATGGCTTCTGATATTCTACTTTTACCTTGGCACAAGTCAGGCACTTGCCCACGAAAGTAGCAATTTCCGCTTTCATGTTTGGCCACCAATAGAGCTGTTTGAGATCCAGATACATCTTATCTGAACCTGGGTGAACGGAGTATTTCGTCTTGTGAGCCTCATTCATGACAACCTATCTGTACCCGCCGAACTTTGGGGTCCAAATCCGGTTCATGAAATAGTACACTCCGTCTCCTTTGACCTCCAAGTTCTTATCCATTCCTCGAAAAGCTTCATCTGTCACGTTCTCGGGTTTTAAGGCTTCCAGCTGAGCCTCCTTGATTTGCGCGGCTAAATGGGAATGGATGGTCATCGTTAGTGCCTTCACCTTACGTCCTGAATACTCCTTTCGACTGAGGGCATCTGCTACTACATTGGCCTTGCCGGGATGATAGCGAATTTCGCACTCGTAGTCACTGAGTAGCTCTACCCATCGCCGTTGTCTCATGTTTAACTCCTTTTGATCAAAAATATGTTGCAAGCTCTTATGGCCGGTGAAGATAGTGCACTTGGTTCCATAGAGATAATGTCTCCAGATCTTTAACGCAAAGACCACTGCTCCCAACTCCAAATCATGAGTTGTGTAATTGACCTCGTGTGTTTTCAACTGCCTCGAGGCATAGGCGATAACTTTTCCTCGTTGCATGAGCACACAGCCTAGGCCCTGATTGGATGCATCACAGTAGACAACGAAGTCCTCCGTCCCTTCGGGCAGGGACAAGATAGGTGCACTGCACAGGGCCTGCTTCAATGTTTGAAATGCAGTGTCTTTCTTGGCTCCCCAACTGAAGGTTACACCCTTCTGTGTCAGGGTAGTTAAAGGCTTAGCGATTCTGGAGAATTTCTAGATGAACCTGCGATAATAGCCCGCGAGACCCAAGAATTGCCAGATTTCTATGGGTGTCTTTGGTGCAAACCAATTCTCAATCGCTTTGATCTTGGAAGGGTCCACGTGTATTCCTTCCTTGTTAATCACGTGTCCTAGGAAATTTACCTTCCTGATCCAGAATTCACACTTCGAGAATTTCGCGTATAGTTTTTCTACCCTTAATGTTTCCAACACCTGCCTTAAGTGCTGTTTATGATCATTCTCACTCCGTGAATAGACAAGTATATCATCGATGAACACAATCACAAACTTGTCTAAGAAAGGGCGGCACACCCGATTCATCAGGTCCATGAATACTGCCGGTGCGTTGGTTAGACCAAAGGGCATTACTACAAACTCGTAGTGTCCATAGCGAGTTCGGAATGCTGTTTTGGGCACATCATTCTCATGAACTCGCAACTGATGGTACCCTGATCTTAGATCTATCTTTGAGAAATAACTGGCTCCCTAAAGTTGGTCGAAGAGATCGTCGATTCTGGGTAAGGGATATCGGTTCTTGATGGTAAGCTTATTCAGCTCTCGGTAGTCAATGCACAACCGACAGGATCCATCTTTCTTTTTCACGAATAAGATCGGAGCTCCCCAGGGTGAGGAACTCGGCCTTATGAATCCTTTGCTGATCAGCTCATTGAGCTGACTGGATAATTCTTGCATTTCCGCTGGCGCTAACCGGTAAGGAGATTTAGCTACAGGAGTAGCTCCGGAGATCAAGTCGATACGAAACTCGAATTGGCGCTCGGGAGGGATTCCTGGAAGATCTTTGGAAAAAACATCAGGAAAGTTACAGACTTCGGGGATGCTCTCGAGGTCTCTAACTTTTTGCGTTTCATCGACAACATGAGCTAGGAATGCATGGCACTCCTTCCGCAGATACTTCTGAGCTTTGATGCACGAAATGATACGGAGGTTCGAACTAAGCTTATCACCATAAATCATAAGGGTTTCGCCAGTGGGAAGATTGAGACAGATAGCCTTCTCAAAGCAAATAATATCAGCACGATTGGAACTCAACCAATCCATGCTGATAATAACATCGAAGCTCTTGATGGACACAGACATAAGATCGATGGGAAAAGAATAATTGTCTAGGGTAAGAGTACAGCCTATGAATATGTCGTTAGTGCTCTCCTTCTTTCCGTTAGCCATCTCGACGGTAAATGTTTCGGTTAAAGGTTGGGATTTACATTTGATTAGGTGTTTGAAGGCATGACTAACAAAACTCCTCTCCGCACCAGAATCGAAAAGAATGCATGTATGAGAGTTATCAAGGAGGAACATACCCGTAACAACGGTAGGATCAGCAACTGCTTCCTCCTGGACCATCACCAGAACTCTTCCTGTATTGCCACCAGTTGTTGCCTTGGGGCAGTTTCTCCTGAAGTGCCCAGCCTCTCCACATCCATAGCAAGTTTGACCAGCGCCCGCTCCCGGAGCCTGGTTGATTGGTTGAGTCGGTGTCTTGCAGTATCGAGCTGTGTGTCCCTTCTTCCCACAGCTGTTGCAATTCAACTCATGGCAGGGCCCGTGATGATGGAAGTTACACTTGTTGCACAGGGGTAGTTTTACAGCATAACCACGGGTAGGAGGTTGGGTGGTTGGAACAGCAGTGGGAGCAGCAGCAGGAGCAGTAACAACATGAACTGCCACTGTTTGTTGTTTCTTGGAGGGCTCCTGCGAAGACTGACCCTTCCGTTTGTTACCAAACTTCTTCTTCTTCCCACCGCTTTCCTTTTGTGGATCGGAGATAGCTGCCACCTCATCCAGATCGATTCCATGATCGATCAGAGTCTGTGCCAGATCCTTGGCGCTTTCAAAATTAATCGGTCTAGCAGCCAAGACATTCCCTTTTGTTGGTTGTGTCAGTCCCCAGATGTACCTTTCGATTTACTTGCTTTCTGGGGTGACCATTCCCGGACAGAGGAGGCCAGATCACAGAATCTAGCAGTATAGGCAGCGATGTTGGAACCCTTCATCTTCAAGTTCCAGAGTTCATGCTCCAACTTTTGCACTTCGCCCCTCGGGCAGTACTCTGCGAGCATGAGCTCCTTCAGTCTTTCCCAGCCCATGGCATTAGCCACTGGCAGGGTTAGGGTTTTGACCCGACCATTCCACCAGGTCAAGGCTCTTTCGGTGAAGGTGCAGGCGGCGAACTTCACCTTATTTGCTTCAGAACAGACGCAAATTTAGAAGATGGATTCGATCTTCTCGAACCATCGAGTCAGGGCGATGACACCTCCGTTTCCGTCGAAGGACTTGGGTTTCGCAGTCATGAAGTCCTTGTAGGAACACACTTTTTGATGTCCCTGACTTCCATCTTGTCTCTGTGGGTCGGTTCCACCTCCAGCCCCACCAGCATTCACTTGTGCCATTGCTGCAGTCACGGCGGCGGTAACTGCTGCCTGAAACATGACAGGATCGAACTGAGGGGGTGGTGGTGGTGGCGAAGTGTCGTCGTTTCTTCTGATGGGTCTTGGTCGGGGAGGCATCTCGTTCTAGAAATCAACCAGGAAGAAGAGGATGGTAAGTCCTCGAGATATATAAAAACAAAATATATCTCATCCTGATAATAAAAGCATACTACTGAGCGATAAGCACAGAAAGGTTACTAACACAAGTAAGTTATCGTTTAAGGAAGAAGAGGTAGCAACGCTTAGAGTGAATCTGTATACTGAGTTTGGCTCTAGCTAAAATACTCCTATAGTATTTTATGTGGAATGATTTTGGTAAGTTTTTAGGCCTGCTGTAATACCACAGTCACTCCCAAGCACATGTTGGTCATGTCTTGACTGAATATAGTTGATCAGGCTATATTCACCCTAGACATGATTACATAACTGCCCGGGTTTAACCGCAGCGTTCCAGCATCCAAATACTTTTGTTCTGTTCTACTAGCGACATGAATTTTGTTATGTATGCATGCTCGTATACTTTTATAAAAATACTTTATATTTTGAAAGTATACTTTTAGCGTAGAGCACTTAGTCCCCTTAGTGTTTATAGTTATATACCACGTAAGGTTCGGTATACTAGTTCGCTATAAACAAGCGCTCTGATACCAATTTGTTACACCCCAAAACCAGAATGGCGGATACGTTCTGGGGTGGAGGACGTCATGTGTAGCATCACAACCAATGAATAACAACAATCATAGCAACACAACCATTACATTGAATACTTAAATAAAAATGTTTACATCAGTTTGGAACTTTGTCTGAAACTTGGTTTGAATTACATTCAATAGCTTTGTATAGTATAAACATAAACTCTTATTGCTCCAGTTCCTCAAAAACCCAGCAAATACCTGTCTACTGATTTCCTGAGAATACAAGCATTTTGAAAATATCAGCATAAAGCTGGTGAGTTCATAAGCGGTAGTTTGTAATGAAAATCGTTGATGAGTTCGTTAAAGTGTTTTGTATAATTTCAAGAAAATCTGATATTTTCTTTAGTGAAAATGTAGTGTTTTCAATCCTGTATGAAATCGTGAATGTTTGTTATTGAAAACTGTAGTGATGCGCGAAAGTAATCCTTCATGTGACTAGCAAATGCTAATCATGATGTATAAGTATTTCGTACGTGAAACCATTGTATGTTTAGTTCTGTTTGTAAACTTTGGAAGTTTTCCAGTTGTAGTGTGTATTAGTTCTATTTAGTGTAAATAAAACTGTTGAAGAGTGTCAAGTTGTAAACTAAAGGTGATTTATACTTATTGTGAGTCGTATAACCATGCTTGATATGACTAGAGACCTTTCCAACGTTCTTCAGGCGTCGAGTTAAATGACATTTGTCACCCTGGGCATGCCTGCCCAACTGTAGCTAGCAGTTCGGGTGTGGGATTGTCAGTCCCGAATAGATCTATTCACAAATCTCACGCTCTCCCTCCAGGAGACTCTGGTTATACTATGATAGGATTTATCCCTGTACACCTAAGGGTACAGTAGTGAAGTAGCGCCTCACAGTATCGTACAATCTAGTTTACATGTAGTGTAGTAGTGTTCTACCATAGTGCAAATCCGTATATATATCATATGTAGTGATAATTACAGTTATGAAAAGCCATGATAAAGTAGTGATGTAACTGTAAACTGTTTCTGTCTTAGCGCATATGTTTGGTAGTGAAAGTTTCTGTACTTGTTATGTTTAGAAAAAAATCTGAAACTATACCGATTATAGTTTGCATGTTTAGTGAATAGCGTGTCCGGAAAACTATGCAATTTTAGTGAAAACGTCCCTTATGCTCAACACAGTACAAAAGGGGTTAAAGTATGAGATTTGCAATAGTTTTGAAAACATTTATGTTTAGCTTGGATTCTCCCCTTGAAAACATTAAAATACGGAAAATGTAGGGGTATGAACTCACAGTTGTTGCGTGAAAGCGCTGACTGAAATGGAGATTCTCGAGTTGTTGCACGTGACACTTAACATAATCCTATTATCAAATAAATACATATATGTATCTAAATTAGCGATTTCGTTAGATAACGTGGTAGAGGAACACTTGTATTCGGTTGAGGAATGTTATCGGGACTTGATCGAATCGATGAAGGTGGCTTTTCAGCCAAAAGCACCACTTAAAGGGTGTTTACGGCCGTGAACTAGGGTTTGCGGTCAACAGACAGTTTACGGTTTCTGAAGGCTTGGTGAGTTTACGGCCGTAAAGGGTTTACGGTCTTTGAAGGCTTGGACCGTAAACTTAAGAACAATTTTTACGGTCTTTGAAGATGGACCGTAAACTCAAGAACAATGGTGCTGATTTCGAAGAGATAAGCGTTTCCAAACGTTCCGAAGTGGCTCCAAACGGTGTTTCTCGATGTTTCCCGAAGTTTGAAGGTGTTTTTAGGTGTTTACGGTCAAGGTTCTTAGAGAGAGAAGGAGAGAGTTTTCGGCCAGAAATGTTCAAATGAAGGTGGAGGTCTCGTATTTATAGGGGTTTTGTGGTCGGTGGTGGGGGGTCCCTTCTTTGCTGGCCGTAAACAGGTATACGGCCGTAAACGAGTTTACGGTCGTAAACTAGTTTACGGCTGTAAACTCACTTAGGCCGGATTTGATTGATTTTTTCGAGATATTCGAGTTTCCGCGCGATTTTTGGTTCCTACTCGTAAATCATTTAATTAATTATATATAACTAGATTATTTTCTAAACCAAGAAGTTTGACGGAAAAGTTAATGAATTTGAAATTTTATTAACGGAAATCGCGTAACGGAAATGGACAAAGTTTCGGGATGTGACAGAGGATAATTGTGACATATTAATATATTATAAGTTCTAATATATTAATATGAAATCATATTATTTTATTAGTATTGATCAAGAATTAATTTGGAATTAATTTAGTGATCAAAAGAGACTAATTAAATATATGGGGATTGATTGTGTTAATCATTCATTCTTATATATGGGGGCTTATGATCCATGATTCCTTATGTTGGGTTTAACCCATGTGGTGACACATGGATACTCATGGAGGTTAAAACCCATGGAGCATAAGGAATGGGTAAAGTCATGAGTTACATGGTGTAACCCTAATAGCCACACTATATAAAGACCCCATTGGTGGGTGAAATTGGCACTAGTGGATACACAAAAGGGCAAGTCGATTTCTAAGAGTCAAGTATCCTCTCTCATGGTTATTCCAAGATGTTCATGATGTTGTGTGAACCATTTGAGGTGTCACACTTGGGGCACTAGGCTCTTAAGCTTCATGGAATTAAGCTACAACAAAGAGGTATGTTATTCTACTAGATTTTATATTACATGTACTTTATATTATGCTAGTTAGAACAATACCTTGGAAAATTGATATTTTCATGTATAATAGAGGAAACATAGATCCAAGGTATTTAGGGTTGCATGTACACCATAGGAGTGTTAGAATGCTCAAAACCCAACAGTGGTATCAGAGCCTAGACTTGTTTTCAATTATACTTGCTTATATTTGCTGAAAATCGAAGTTTTTGCTGTTCTGGGCTGGGGACTCGCCGAGTCCACTGATGGACTCGACGAGTCCATGTGTAAAATCATCCAACTCGACGAGTTGTTTCATGCACTCGACGAGTTGGACCCCCTGACAGCATATCTTCGTGTTTTAAGGCTGGAATTGGTCTAGAATCATTACCTTAAACTATTTTGGACTTATAAAACCTGTTTTTGATGTGGTAATGATTATGGTAAACCAATTTCAAAGTTATTATCAAAGTTTCAAGTTTTATATATGTTTATATGATTCTTGAAAATTGTTGATATGGATTGTTCATGTTTATGAGTTTTGGTAGATCATAGGAATTATGTGCAAATTTGTTGTTAGTGTAATTCTTGATCTTAATGAAAGTGTATGGACTCCATAACTTGTCCCCAAGTTATGGATTACCAAAAGTTTTTGTGTTACCTTGTTTATGAGTTAATTTAGATTATGGAAAAAAAATTATGTGTTAGTTGTTTCAATCCATATTGATCTAAAAGTAGTTCATACAATGTGTTTTTGTAACTTGTCCTCAAGTTATATGAAAAGTCACATTTATGAATCTTAAAACTCATAAAAGTGTCATAGGTTACACAAATGAAGAGTCATCTTTGTCATAAATAGTTTTATGAACTTCATAACTTGTCCCCAAGTTATGGATGTTCAAGAGTCTCTTCATTAAAGTTTTTTTTAAAACTTTAATTAAACTCATAAGTTATAAAAATCCAAGAGTTTTGAAAAGTTTCAATACTTGCCCTCAAGTTTTGGAATTTGTAAAGTTATGCTTATGAATGCTTTAATTCCAAATCAAACCCTAGAATTTTAAAAGTTTAAAATTCAACCCTTATACTATTATTATAATTTTAATTATATAGATATGTATAAGATAAAGTCAATCTTACTGTTAGTAGGCCTCATTCACGAAGCCGGTCTATAAGAGGGGTAAAAGGTTACTGCCTATAAAATGACAGTTTAATGGGTGTCCACTCTCACCCACCACTTCCTTGACTGGCGGAGGGTCGTTAGCCGAATGGGTAGGATAATGACTATAATTCTCCCTTCATTAAAAGTATAATGATAAATACTAAGTAACTAAACACTTATAAATTCCCAATCTTAGTTACTTAGGAAAATGTGAAATGGTGCTAACCCATGAAATTACACTTTGCACCTTTGTTAAGTCGTTAGGGGAGCGTGTGTGGTTAACCGGCACACTAACATAGGACTGACAATGTGTGGCGAAGGGTAACTTAAGTTTATCATAGATTGGTGGAGCGTGTGTGGTTAACCGCCACATCAATTAGGTGATAAAGTTGAGGGTACCAAGTCAATTTGCATGGTTATTCACACCTTATTTGTGATCCTCGGCATCCCAGTCACAAACTTGAGAGGGCACAATCGAGATTTAAACATGCCATTGAAAGTTCAATTTATCTCAAAAGATCTAGGAGTTTCAAATCCAATTAAAACTTAATTATATTTCGTTTTCATGGTGGAAATTGGTAAATCGTCATTTACCTACCTTCAACTATTTTATAGCTTGGATTACGGCATCCCTCTTCCGGTTATAAATAGGTTGTTGGATCCTAGCCTTAATATTTCATATTGGGTGTTATATTAAGGACTTTAAATCAACTAAACTTGAATTTCTCCCATTATAGATGTCTAGTTAAGACAACTATGGTCTTCCCAAATCTTTAAGAACAAGCTTTCCTATTGAAGATGATATCCCACGTGGCAATCAAGGTGAAAGATTAATCCCTTTGTTGTGGATTAATGGGACTGGAAATCATGCTTCACTTCCTCCATGTCGCACCCCGAAACTGTGATGGCGGAATCGTTCCGGGGTGGAGGACGTCATGCGTAGTATCACAACAATTGTATCATAGCAAGCATAGTAAACACAACCAGACATTAAATACATATGTGAAAAAGGTTTACATTGTTTAATACATAGATTTGTTTATATCAAAAGAAAAATAGAAAGACGTGACTCTAATTCTCCGACTTCTCCAAACTCCTGGATGTACCTGGCTACTAATTTCCTGAGAATACAAGCAGTTTTGAAAGAATATCAGCATAAAGCTGGTGAGTTCATAAGCATTTAGTTTTGGTGGAAAAATGTTCTTTGATTCTTTTGAAAAGTGTTCCTCAAGAAAATCCTATATTTTCTTATGAAAAGCATGTTTGAAAACCCATTCCTTCCATGGCTTACAGATTCATACATGTCATGTATAATTCAAGGAGTCATGGAATGAATATCCGTTGGTAAAGTAGTGAACCATCAGTTTTAGAAAAGCCGGTGTTATCACGGGAAAATCCTATATTTTCCCTAAAAACAAGTTATCCATCCTAGAGGTAGAGATGCAAGTTTATAGATCCCTGATTACTTATCAGTATATATAAATGTAGTTTTATTACTTAAAATAAAACAAAAGAAGAATAGAGTCCGTAAACCAAAATTAGTTTATACTTAGTTGTGAGTCATATAACCATACTTGATATGACTAGAGACCTTTCCAACATTCTTCAGGCGTCGAGTTAAATGACATTTGTCACCCTGGGCATGCCTGCCCAACTGCAGCTAGCAGTTCGGGTGTAGGATTGTCAGTCCCGAATAGATCTATTCACAAATCTCACGCTCTCCCTCCAGGAGACTCTGGTTATACTATGATAGGATTTATCCCTGTACACCTAAGGGTACAGTATTGAAGTAGCGCCTCACAGTATCGTACAATCTAGTTTACATGTAGTGTAGTAGCGTTCTACCATAGTGAAAATCCGTATGTATACCGTATGTAGTGATAATTACAGTTATGAATACCATGATAAAGTAGTGATGTATACTGTAAATTGTTTCTGTCTTAGTGCATATGTTTAGTAGTGAAAGTTTCTGTACTTGTTATGTTTAGAAAATCCCAAACTATACTGATTATAGTTTGCATGTATATCGTAGTGAATATCGAGTTCGGAAAACTATGCAATTTTTGTGAAAACGTCCCTTATGCTCAACACAGTACAAACGGGTTAAAGTATGAGAATTGCATGAGTTTTGAAAACATTTATGTTTATCTTGTATTCCCCCCCTGAAAACATTAAAAACATGGAAAATGTAGGGGTATGAACTCACCTCGAGCGATTCGAATGAAAGATCGATACGGAAAGCGGGATGTTCAAGTGAAGCCTTGAACACGATTTGATCCTAATTAACATGTAATGACACATTAAGGAGTCAAATGATGGTATTTCCTTACTAAATGTGATGGAGAACCATTCTAAGAACTTGGGACAACTCACACTAAGTGCTAGAACTTTAAAGGATTGCATGTGGGAGGTGTATGGCCACCTTAAAGGTGTGTACGGCCATGGGTATGCGGCCCAAAGGGTGTGCGGCCGTACACTCATGATGGAAGGTACTTTTGAGGTGTTTTCAAGGTCCATACTTGCATCCATGAAGTGTTCTAGGTTCATACTAAGTTGTAGTAAAAGTTTAGGGTCTTAGAAATGAGTTTGCGGTCCTTGGGTGTGTGTGTGGTCGTACACGGGAGTGTGCTGCCGCACACAAGGAGTGTGCTGCCGCACAAGGGTGTGTGCGGCCGTACACAGGTGTGTGCGGTCATACACCCCACACAAAGATGTCCAAAGTGCCAAATCTAGGGTGTAGCAAGGCTAGGTTCATGTCCAACTCGAATATGGAAGTCCAACTCTCACTTTGGAGGGTGTTTTAAGAGTGTGCGGCCGCACTCCTTCAAAGAGTGAAGATCATGATGATTCAAGGCTTAGATCAATAGGTCCTTCATGTATGATAAGCTAGGTGATGGAAAACTCACGTTTTTGAGGCCTTGAGAGGGTTTGCAGTTGAAGAATCTTCAGAGAGAAGGAGTAGTGTGCTGCCAAGGAGTGAAAGGAGTGAAGGGAAAGGGGTCTACCCTTTATATAGGAGTGTGTGTGCTGTCTAGAGGTGAGTGTGCTGCCAGGAGGTGTGTGTGTGGCCGTACACTCCCTCTAAAGGTGTGTATGGCCTTGTTTTGACAGTATACAACTTGCTGACTCATTCCTAGACTCAACCTTGGTCACTCTCAAGCTTATACTCACTTAAACGAACCCTCAAACAGGGCAAGAAGTCAAATAAAACAAGTTTAGCATAGATTAACCGAATAGATGAACCAGGTAGAAGTTTCGGGTTGGCACACTCCACCTCCTCCAATTATTCTCCCTATCCCACAAGTTCAAATACTTGAAAAGTTCAAGGTCACTCAATCCCTATTGGCAAGCCGGGAGAGTCGGGTGTCGAAGTCTCGAGGTAGCTGGTTGTTGACTTGGTTCTTTAGTCACACCCAGATGACAGATCAAGACATGACCCTTAATGATCTTACATATTTGCTTGATGCTGCTAAATCAGCAATGATTTGGGGCACTGGTAAAGCAAAATTTGATTGGAAGATCAACTTCCTAAACTTCCATGGACATTGACAATGGTAACATTAGAAGTCCGAGAAAAGCTTTCTCTTCCCAATGGAAAGGGATCGGCCATGGTCAAATCATTTGACCTAATGGTAAAGAGAAAGGATAAGTCTGAGATAGTCTCATGTACCATTTCCAAAGAGTCCATATGTTTCTTTTGCCAAAAGAAGGGGCATTGGTTACGAAGCTGCCGAATTTACCTGAAAGTTCATAAGGATGGTAAAAGTAAAAAAGGTTTGACTTTGCTTCAGGTTAAAGTCCATTATCTAACTCTATGAAGTCTCTTTTGGAGATTCTTAATACATGATGTAATGTAATTACATTTTGATGTTTTGGAAGAATCAAAGGAAGCTTAAAGAAAGAGTGTGCTGATTCTGATCGCGAAGATGGATTTCGGTCGCATGGCTCGATGATCAGAATTTTGAGCTGCTGCTTAAGAGTTATGATATGTTGCTTAGGAATAGATAACAACATGTTTTTCATATGTATTTGCATTGTAAGGATAAGTTTTTTCCGCAAAGTTTAAAAATAAAAGAAAATTTTGATTTTATTTATTTTAAGTATCCTTACAATGGCATTTGTGAAAAAAACTTGTTGTTTATATGTTTCCATTGATAAGCAATATTGGAAAATGGATTTGATTCTTTCATTTGTGGTAGTGTCATAATTTACCAAATAAGGAAAGATTCTCATCACCCAAGTTTCAGTTAGATAGAAACTTGGAATCATGCAAGTTGTATTGTGTGATGAATGAGAATTTTCATTTTTGGAAAATTTAAGACTAATTCCTTGTTCACATGTATATGTGAGTCAAGTGAATGACTAAGGGATCAGTACACATTCTTGTGCACTGGTCAAGTCCACCACAAAGATCGATAAGACTATTCTTCATGATTTACTAAAGTTGAGTAAGTATGGTTATACTTACAAGTTTAAGTATAATTCTGTAACATTGGAAAAGTTTCAGTGTATGGCAGAACGAATGAAAAGAATCAAATTAGGCAGAAAAATAAAAAGTTTCTCAAATCTGAAAAGATGGGAGAGTACTTTAGTATCATGTTTATGATCATCTTAATGATTATAAAACCATATCACAATTGATTCTCTAAGGACATCTTAGTGCATTTGTTTGACTAAGAAGAGGAATCGTGAATTGTTGAATTGGTTAAATCTAAAGATGAATCATACTTCGTCCCAAAATCAAGTCTTAGAGTCATACTCCAAGATTGAGCCTTGAGTGGCATAATCCTAAGACAAGGTTTAAAAAACTTGTCAAATGTAGAGTAAAATGTTTTCTACTCTTGTACATTTGAGATTGATAAGTTGTGATGTTTTGGATAAGACAAAGACCAACTAAGACCAATTGTGAGAAGTGTTTAACTTGATAAGAATCCGCACTAACTCTTGAATATTTGTTTTGTTAAGGAATGATTATTGACAAAAGAGAATCTTATATGTCAAGAGGTCAGTGGGAGTCTTAAAAGATCTTGAGATGGTTTCAAAAACTAATCAAGAGTATTGTTAATCACTAGCCCACGACTTGAGGTTTGTAACCTATCATGTTGACATATTCTTATTTCTGTGTCTATTCCAGTTAAAAGTTGACTTTGCATATGAGTTCTCAATTGGTTGTATAACAACCTAGAAGCAATGGTAGGCCCTTGTACGGCTGGGTGGCAAGAAATTAAGATTGAATAAGTTCAGTCCATATTAGTTCGGATTTGTCACTAACCTTGTCGTGTGATTACGGTTTTGACAAATTCACATGGATAGGAACACATGCACCATAAAAAAAATCTAAGTGTCATAAAGTTTCTCTCCGATTCATGAAAATGATGGTGAGGAAACACTTTCACTAAGTAGATAGTAATTGTGAGTTTTGCATTCTCAAAGTCGTTAGTGGAGCGCGTGTGGTTAACCGACACACTAACATGGACTTGTGAGAATGGAAAAAGGTCTAAACATTATGATTACGACATCCCACTTCATAATTGTTTAGACACATATGTGAGCTATCTAAGGAAAGGTGTATGATTTTGATAAAGTCTTATCAAAGCAATCTTGTATCAGAAATCTAAACTTTGGCAAGAAAGTCAATAAAGTATTGATTTCTAGAAGTCTAGTTGATTTCTGAGTACATGTCAAAGCTAGTGGGAGCATGATTATTATGGTTAGTGTTGCAAGTTAGCAATGTTAATTATAGAAAACAAAAGGTCAATTCGCTTTGAAAAGTTGTTTTGCTATAATTAAGGGAGAGGATTTATACTTCATTCCAATTCTAAAAAATTAGATTGAGATTTTAATCAACTTTAGTCAAGGATATATATGAATGTTATGTTGGAATGGTTCAACATAAGGGAATTCTATATATGTTGCATTCTCAAAATTCGATTATGATTACGGCATCCCTCTTCATAGTTCGAATTGTGAGAACATGGCAAATAAAAAAAATTTATAGCATGAATCGTGTCCCATATGCTTCGGGTATAGGATCGATTGCATGTGCTATAATATTTATCCTTTCTAAATTTTCCAAATGCCAAGGGCGTTAAAAGGGAAAAAGGAATAGAAATGGATTTGACTAAAATGATTAAGCAATTGTCGAGGACAATATGAGGTTTACCAAAGATTGGTTGCTCATGGACAGTTGGAAGTATAAAGATAGGACCATATTGACATATTCTGAAAGGAGGCAACTCTTGTTCAGAAGTGATAGTCAAAATGGGAATATGGAATTGTCTCTATAGGTGGAAGTTATTCTTTGAATCTGTGTAAGATTAGAGAACTTAATGCAAGAAGGATGTTCAAAGGAATGTAATTTGAATGTGAGATTTCGTTTCCATGGAATTGATCTCCATTGGAATACTTTGTAATGTTTGATGCCAAGTCTTTGTGACTTGGGCATAGTCATTACAAGGGGATCATTGCATATAAGTTTAGAATCTAACAGATCACAGTAAATAGAAAGAATTTGGTATTCTTACATTTACAAAGTAAGGATTGGGATTGTGAAATGAGCATCATTGAAATATTGTCAATCGATCTGTTTCACAAAGTAAGGATCATAGACAAACATAGTGTGCATACTTGGAGTATGGCATAGCTAGTGTTTGGACAAACATAGTATGCATGCTTGGAGCATGGCATGACTATTGTTTTAATTCAAGTATTAAGTTGATGAATCGAAACATTTAATAATGAGTAATCAATATGGTGCTTAGATATAAGGTGTTTTTATTTACACTCAAAGTGTTGGGGCCATATAGGATTAGTATTATTCTTGTGTTTCACTTTGCATGTTTTGACTTCCAGAATAACTAGGTCATTCTTACCGAATGACTAAGTTATTCAAACCATCCACACTCGGTCATATATTGGAAGTAGATATGAATCAAGACTGTCATGAAGCTGGTTTGTAGATGTCCAAGGTAGTGGACATAGCAAGAGTTGCTGCAACATTCATGAGTGCTCATAAGTTATGAGTATTGGATTAAACCCACGCTCATTTGAATCACTTCATGGATTTTATCACGACTGAATCATGAGACGATAACATCTTATATTCTTCAAACCTAGAGATATGAGTTGTTGACTATGAGTTGGTTATACATTGATTGCACGAAAACGCATTGGTAACTCGATGTTATAAAACGTGCCTTTGTGTATGATTCAACAAGTAGTTAGTACAAGCATATGAGTCAAAGTTTATCCATTCCTTTTACCTTTAAAGGGATAAAAGCGATATCTGTGGGGCCCTCGATGATTTAGTGATGACACCCTAAGTGCTTGGCCAAGCCTGTACTGATTTGATTTGTTCAATTAGTCGGTCGTCATAAATCAGAAATCGGGAAACAATAAATGGACAGAGAGAATGATTATAATCCATGTCTCAGTCCATATGATATCTAGAATGGAGGAATATATGATCACTTATCTAATGGACGCGTCATTGATTTGTTCAGAGTTCGGCAGCAGGTTTTAAGAGCTACGATTGCTGGTCAGGTTGGAGTTGTACTTGTAATAATAGTTATTGGACTTATCTAAGTGGGAGACTGTTGGATTAGTGTGTAAGTCCATAACTATAATTGGTATATACTTGACCCCACCCAGCAAGGTCCATTTGGGTTGCATGGCATTGGGACATTTGGATAGACCTTTTGTGAGAAGAGGATAATTGTGACATATTAATATGTTATAAGTTCTAATATATTAATATGAAATCATATTATTTCATTAGTATTGATCAAGAATTAATTTGGAATTAATTTAGTGATCAAAAGAGACTAATTAAATATATGGGGATTGATTGTGTTAATCATTTATTCTTATATATGTGGGCTTATGATCCATGATTCCTTATGTTGGGTTTAACCCAGGTGGTGACACATGGATACTCCATGGAGGTTAAAACCCATGGAGCATAAGGAATGGGTAAATTCATGAGTTACATGGTGTAACCCTAATAGCCACCCTATATAAAGACCCCATTGGTTGGTGAAATTGGCACTAGTGGATACACAAGAGGGCAAGCCGATTTCTAAGAGTCAAGTATCCTCTCTCATGGTTATTCCAAGATGTTCATGATGTTGTGTGAACCATTTGAGGTGTCACACTTGGGACACTAGGCTCTTAAGCTTCATGGAATCAAGCTACAACAAAGAGGTATGTTATTCTACTAGATTTTATATTACATGTACTTTATATTATGCTAGTTAGAACAATACCTTGGAAAATTGATATTTGCATGTATAATAGAGAAAACATAGATCCAAGGTATTTAGGATTGCATGTACACCATAGGAGTGTTAAAATGCTTAAAACCCAACAGTGGTATCAGAGCCTAGGCTTGTTTTCAATTATACTTGCTTATATTTGCTGAAAATCGAAGTTTTTGCTGTTCTAGGCTGGGGACTCGCCGAGTCCACTGATGGACTCGATGAGTCCATGTGTAAATTCATCCAACTCAACGAGTTGGTTCATGCACTCGACGAGTTGGACCCCCTGACGGCATATCTTCGTATTTTAAGGCTGGAATTTGTCTAGAATCATTACCTTAAACTATTTTGGACTTATAAAACCTGTTTTTGATGTGGTAATGATTATGGTAAACCAATTTCAAAGTTATTATCAAAGTTTCAAGTTTTATATATGTTTATATGATTCTTGAAAATTGTTGATA
Organism: Lactuca virosa; assembly: GCF_052849685.1. Lineage (NCBI taxonomy): Eukaryota > Viridiplantae > Streptophyta > Magnoliopsida > Asterales > Asteraceae > Lactuca > Lactuca virosa. The sequence goes on from NC_136434.1 coordinate 70,902,592, forward strand.
TGGATTGTTCATGCTTATGAGTTTTGGTAGATCATAGGAATTATGTGCAAATTGGTTGTTAGTGTAATTCTTGATCTTAATGAAAGTGTATGGACTCCATAACTTGTCCTCAAGTTATGGATTACCAAAAGTTTTTGTGTTACCTTGTTTATGAGTTAATTTAGATTATGGAAAAAAAATTATGTGTTAGTTGTTTTCAATCCATGTTGATCTAAAAGTAATTCATACAATGTGTTTTTGTAACTTGTCCTCAAGTTATATGAAAAGTCACATTTATGAATCTTAAAACTCATAAAAGTCCCATAGGTTACACAAATGAAGAGTCATCTTTGTCATAAATAGTTTTATGAACTTCATAACTTGTCCTCAAGTTATGGATGTTCAAGAGTCTCTTCAGGAAAGTTTTTTTTTAAAACTTTAATTAAACTCATAAGTTATAAAAATCCAAGAGTTTTGAAAAGTTTCAATACTTTCCCTCAAGTTTTGGAATTTGTAAAGTTATGCTTATGAATGCTTTAATTCCAAATCAAACCCTAGAATTTTAAAAGTTTAAAATTCAACCCTTATACTATTATTATAATTTTAATTATATAGATATGTATAAGATAAAGTCAATCTTACTGTTAGTAGGCCTCATTCACGAAGCCGGTCTATAAGAGGGGTAAAAGGTTACTGCCTATAAAATGACAGTTTAATGGGTGTCCACTCTCACCCACCGCTTCCTTGACTGGCGGAGGGTCGTTAGCCGAATGGGTAGGATAATGACTATAATTCTCCCTTCATTAAAAGTATAATGATAAATACTAAGTAACTAAACACTTATAAATTCCCAATCTTAGTTACTTAGGAAAATGTGAAATGGTGCTAACCCATGAAATTACACTTTGCACCTTTGTTAAGTCGTTAGGGGAGCGTGTGTGGTTAACCGGCACACTAACATGGGACTGACAATGTGTGGCGAAGGGTAACTTAAGTTTATCATAGATTGGTGGAGCGTGTGTGGTTAACCGCCACATCAATTAGGTGATAAAGTTGAGGGTACCAAGTCAATTTGCATGGTTATTCACACCTTATTTGTGATCCTCGGCATCCCAGTCACAAACTTGAGAGGGCACAATCGAGATTTAAACATGCCATTGAAAGTTCAATGTATCTCAAAAGATCTAGGAGTTTCAAATCCAATTAAAACTAAATTATATTTCGTTTTCATGGTGGAAGTTGGTAAATCGTCATTTACCTACCTTCAACTATTTTATAGCTTGGATTACGACATCCCTCTTCCGGTTATAAATAGGTTGTTGGATCCTAGCCTTAATATTTCATATTGGGTGTTATATTAAGGACTTTAAATCAACTAAACTTGAATTTCTCCCATTATAGATGTCTAGTCAAGACAACTATGGTCTTCCCAAATCTTTAGGAACAAGCTTTCCTGTTAAAGATGATATCCCACATGGAAATCAAAGTGAAAGATTAATCCCTTTGTTGTGGATTAATGGGACTGGAAATCATGCTTCACTTCCTCCACCTCCTCCAATTATTCTCCCTATCCCACAAGTTTAAATACTTGAAAAGTTCAAGGTCACTCAATCCCTATTGGCAAGCCGGGAGAGTCGGGTGTCGAAGTCTCGAGGTAGCTGGCTGTTGACTTGGTTCTTCAGTCACACCCTGATGACAGATCAAGACATGACCCTTAATGATCTTACATATTTGCTTGATGCTGCTAAATCAGCAATGATTTGGGGTACTGGTAAAGCAAAATTTGATTGGAAGATCAACTTCCCAAACTTCCATGGACATTGACAATGGTAACATTAGAAGTCCGGGAAAAGCTTTCTCTTCCCAATAGAAAGGGATCGGCCAAGGTCAAATCATTTGACCTAATGGTAAAGAGAAAGGATAAGTCTGAGATAGTCTCATGTACCATTTCCAAAGAGTCCATATGTTTCTTTTGCCAAAAGAAGGGGCATTGGTTGCGAAGCTGCCGAATTTACCTGAAAGTTCATAAGGATGGTAAAAGTAAAAAAGGTTTGACTTTTCTTCAGGTTAAATTTCATTATCTAACTCTATGAAGTCTCTTTTGGAGATTCTTAATACATGATGTAATGTAATTACATTTTGATGTTTTGGAAGAATCAAAGGAAGCTTAAAGAAAGAGTGTGCTGATTCTGATCGCGAAGATGGATTTCGATCGCATGGCTCGATGATCAGAATTTTGAGCTACTGCTTAAGAGTTATGATATGTTGCTTAGGAATAGATAACAACATGTTTTTCATATGTATTTGCATTGTAAGGATAAGTTTTTTCCGCAAAGTTTAAAAATAAAAGAAAATTTTGATTTTATTTATTTTAAGTATCCTTACAATGGCATTTGTGAAAAAAAATGTTGTTTATATGTTTCCATTGATAAGCAATATTGGAAAATGGATTTGATTCTTTCATTTGTGGTAGTGTCGTAATTTACCAAATAAGGAAAGATTCTCATCACCCAAGTTTCAGTTGGATAGAAACTTGGAATCATGCAAGTTGTATTGTGTGGTGAATGGGAATTTTCATTTTTGGAAAATTTAAGACTAATTCCTTATTCACATGTATATGTGAGTCAAGTGAATGACTAAGGGATCAGTACACATTCTTGTGCACTGGTCAAGTCCACCACAAAGATCGATAAGACTATTCTTCATGATTTACTAAAGTTGAGTAAGTATGGTTATACTTACAAGTTTAAGTATAATTCTGTAACATTGGAAAAGTTTCAGTGTATGGCAGAACGAATGAAAAGAATCAAATTAGGCAGAAAGATAAAAAGTTTCTCAAATCTGAAAAGATGGGAGAGTAATTTAGTATCATGTTTATGATCATCTTAATGATTATGAAACCATATCACAATTGATTCTCTAAGGACATCTTAGTGCATTTGTTTGACTAAGAAGAGGAATCGTGAATTGTTGAATTGGTTAAATCTAAAGATGAATCATACTTCGTCCCAAAATCAAGTCTTAGAGTCATACTCCAAGATTGAGCCTTGAGTGACATAATCCTAAGAAAAGGTTTAAAACACTTGTCAAATGTAGAGTAAAATGTTTTCTACTCTTGTACATTTGAGATTGGTAAGTTGTGATGTTTTGGATAAGACAAAGACCAACTAAGACCAATTGTGAGAAGTGTTTAACTTGATAAGAATCCGCACTAACTCTTGAATATTTGTTTTGTTAAGGAATAATTCTTGACAAAAGAGAATCTTATATTTCAAGAGGTTAGTGGGAGTCTTAAAAGATCTTGATATGGTTTCAAAAACTAATCAAGAGTATTGTTAATCACTAGCCCACGACTTCACGTTTGTAACCTATCGTGTTGACATATTCTTATTTCTGTGTCTATTCCAGTTAAAAGTTGATTTTGCATATGAGTTCTCTGAGTTCTCAATTGGTTGCATAACAACCTGGAAGCAATGGTAGGCCCTTGTACGGCCGGGTGGCAAGAAATTAAGATTGAACAAGTTCAGTCCATATGAGTTTGGATTTGTCACTAACCTTGTCGTGTGATTACGGTTTTGACAAATTCACATGGATAGGAACACATGCACCATAAAAAAAATCTAAGTGTCATAAAGTTTCTCTCCGATTCATGAAAATGATGGTGAGGAAACGCTTTCACTAAGTAGATAGTAATTGTGAGTTTTGCATTCTCAAAGTCATTAGTGGAGCGCGTGTGGTTAACCGACACACTAACATGGACTTGTGAGAATGGCAAAAGGTCTAAACATTTTGATTATGGCATCCCTCTTCATAATTGTTTAGACACATATGTGAGCTATCTAAGGAAAGGTGTATGATTTTGATAAAGTCTTATCAAAGCAATCTTGTATCAGAAATCTAAACTTTGGCAAGAAAGTCAATAAAGTATTGATTTCTAGAAGTCTAGTTGATTTCTGAGTACATGTCAAAGCTAGTGGGAGCATGATTATTATGGTTAGTGTTGCAAGTTAGCAATGTTAATTATAGAAAACAAAAGGTCAATTCGCTTTGAAAAGTTGTTTTGCTATAATTAAGGGAGAGGATTTATACTTCATTCCAATTCTAAAAAATTAGATTGAGATTTTAATCAACTTTAGTCAAGGATATATATGAATGTTATGTTGGAATGGTTCAACATAAGGGAATTCTATATATGTTGCATTCTCAAAATTCGATTATGATTACGGCATCCCTCTTCATAGTTCGAATTGTGAGAACATGGCAAATAAAAAAAATTTATAGCATGAATCGTGTCCCATATGCTTCGGGTATAGGATCGATTGCATGTGCTATAATATTTATCCTTTCTAAATTTTCCAAATGCCAAGGGCGTTAAAAGGGAAAAAGGAATAGAAATGGATTTGACTAAAATGATTAAGCAATTGTCGAGGACAATATGAGGTTTACCAAAGATTGGTTGCTCATGGACAGTTGGAAGTATAAAGATAGGACCATATTGACATATTCTGAAAGGAGGCAACTCTTGTTCAGAAGTGATAGTCAAAATGGGAATATGGAATTGTCTCTATAGGTGGAAGTTATTCTTTGAATCTGTGTAAGATTAGAGAACTTAATGCAAGAAGGATGTTCAAAGGAATGTAATTTGAATGTGAGATTTCGTTTCCATGGAATTGATCTCCATTGGAATACTTTGTAATGTTTGATGCCAAGTCTTTGTGACTTGGGCATAGTCATTACAAGGGGATCATTGCATATAAGTTTAGAATCTAACAGATCACAGTAAATAGAAAGAATTTGGTATTCTTACATTTACAAAGTAAGGATTGGGATTGTGAAATGAGCATCATTGAAATATTGTCAATCGATCTGTTTCACAAAGTAAGGATCATAGACAAACATAGTGTGCATACTTGGAGTATGGCATAGCTAGTGTTTGGACAAACATAGTATGCATGCTTGGAGCATGGCATGACTATTGTTTTAATTCAAGTATTAAGTTGATGAATCGAAACATTTAATAATGAGTAATCAATATGGTGCTTAGATATAAGGTGTTTTTATTTACACTCAAAGTGTTGGGGCCATATAGGATTAGTATTATTCTTGTGTTTCACTTTGCATGTTTTGACTTCCAGAATAACTAGGTCATTCTTACCGAATGACTAAGTTATTCAAACCATCCACACTCGGTCATATATTGGAAGTAGATATGAATCAAGACTGTCATGAAGCTGGTTTGTAGATGTCCAAGGTAGTGGACATAGCAAGAGTTGTTGCAACATTCATGAGTGCTCATAAGTTATGAGTATTGGATTAAACCCACGCTCATTTGAATCACTTCATGGATTTTATCACGACTGAATCATGAGACGATAACATCTTATATTCTTCAAACCTAGAGATATGAGTTGTTGACTATGAGTTGGTTATACATTGATTGCACGAAAACGCATTGGTAACTCGATGTTATAAAACGTGCCTTTGTGTATGATTCAACAAGTAGTTAGTACAAGCATATGAGTCAAAGTTTATCCATTCCTTTTACCTTTAAAGGGATAAAAGCGATATCTGTGGGGCCCTCGATGATTTAGTGATGACACCCTAAGTGCTTGGCCAAGCCTGTACTGATTTGATTTGTTCAATTAGTCGGTCGTCATAAATCAGAAATCGGGAAACAATAAATGGACAGAGAGAATGATTATAATCCATGTCTCAGTCCATATGATATCTAGAATGGAGGAATATATGATCACTTATCTAATGGACGCGTCATTGATTTGTTCAGAGTTCGGCAGCAGGTTTTAAGAGCTACGATTGCTGGTCAGGTTGGAGTTGTACTTGTAATAATAGTTATTGGACTTATCTAAGTGGGAGACTGTTGGATTAGTGTGTAAGTCCATAACTATAATTGGTATATACTTGACCCCACCCAGCAAGGTCCATTTGGGTTGCATGGCATTGGGACATTTGGATAGACCTTTTGTGAGAAGAGGATAATTGTGACATATTAATATGTTATAAGTTCTAATATATTAATATGAAATCATATTATTTCATTAGTATTGATCAAGAATTAATTTGGAATTAATTTAGTGATCAAAAGAGACTAATTAAATATATGGGGATTGATTGTGTTAATCATTTATTCTTATATATGTGGGCTTATGATCCATGATTCCTTATGTTGGGTTTAACCCAGGTGGTGACACATGGATACTCCATGGAGGTTAAAACCCATGGAGCATAAGGAATGGGTAAATTCATGAGTTACATGGTGTAACCCTAATAGCCACCCTATATAAAGACCCCATTGGTTGGTGAAATTGGCACTAGTGGATACACAAGAGGGCAAGCCGATTTCTAAGAGTCAAGTATCCTCTCTCATGGTTATTCCAAGATGTTCATGATGTTGTGTGAACCATTTGAGGTGTCACACTTGGGACACTAGGCTCTTAAGCTTCATGGAATCAAGCTACAACAAAGAGGTATGTTATTCTACTAGATTTTATATTACATGTACTTTATATTATGCTAGTTAGAACAATACCTTGGAAAATTGATATTTGCATGTATAATAGAGAAAACATAGATCCAAGGTATTTAGGATTGCATGTACACCATAGGAGTGTTAAAATGCTTAAAACCCAACAGTGGTATCAGAGCCTAGGCTTGTTTTCAATTATACTTGCTTATATTTGCTGAAAATCGAAGTTTTTGCTGTTCTAGGCTGGGGACTCGCCGAGTCCACTGATGGACTCGATGAGTCCATGTGTAAATTCATCCAACTCAACGAGTTGGTTCATGCACTCGACGAGTTGGACCCCCTGACGGCATATCTTCGTATTTTAAGGCTGGAATTTGTCTAGAATCATTACCTTAAACTATTTTGGACTTATAAAACCTGTTTTTGATGTGGTAATGATTATGGTAAACCAATTTCAAAGTTATTATCAAAGTTTCAAGTTTTATATATGTTTATATGATTCTTGAAAATTGTTGATATGGATTGTTCATGCTTATGAGTTTTGGTAGATCATAGGAATTATGTGCAAATTGGTTGTTAGTGTAATTCTTGATCTTAATGAAAGTGTATGGACTCCATAACTTGTCCTTAAGTTATGGATTACCAAAAGTTTTTGTGTTACCTTGTTTATGAGTTAATTTAGATTATGGAAAAAAAATTATGTGTTAGTTGTTTTCAATCCATGTTGATCTAAAAGTAATTCATACAATGTGTTTTTGTAACTTGTCCTCAAGTTATATGAAAAGTCACATTTATGAATCTTAAAACTCATAAAAGTCCCATAGGTTACACAAATGAAGAGTCATCTTTGTCATAAATAGTTTTATGAACTTCATAACTTGTCCTCAAGTTATGGATGTTCAAGAGTCTCTTCAGGAAAGTTTTTTTTTAAAACTTTAATTAAACTCATAAGTTATAAAAATCCAAGAGTTTTGAAAAGTTTCAATACTTTCCCTCAAGTTTTGGAATTTGTAAAGTTATGCTTATGAATGCTTTAATTCCAAATCAAACCCTAGAATTTTAAAAGTTTAAAATTCAACCCTTATACTATTATTATAATTTTAATTATATAGATATGTATAAGATAAAGTCAATCTTACTGTTAGTAGGCCTCATTCACGAAGCCGGTCTATAAGAGGGGTAAAAGGTTACTGCCTATAAAATGACAGTTTAATGGGTGTCCACTCTCACCCACCGCTTCCTTGACTGGCGGAGGGTCGTTAGCCGAATGGGTAGGATAATGACTATAATTCTCCCTTCATTAAAAGTATAATGATAAATACTAAGTAACTAAACACTTATAAATTCCCAATCTTAGTTACTTAGGAAAATGTGAAATGGTGCTAACCCATGAAATTACACTTTGCACCTTTGTTAAGTCGTTAGGGGAGCGTGTGTGGTTAACCGGCACACTAACATGGGACTGACAATGTGTGGCGAAGGGTAACTTAAGTTTATCATAGATTGGTGGAGCGTGTGTGGTTAACCGCCACATCAATTAGGTGATAAAGTTGAGGGTACCAAGTCAATTTGCATGGTTATTCACACCTTATTTGTGATCCTCGGCATCCCAGTCACAAACTTGAGAGGGCACAATCGAGATTTAAACATGCCATTGAAAGTTCAATGTATCTCAAAAGATCTAGGAGTTTCAAATCCAATTAAAACTAAATTATATTTCGTTTTCATGGTGGAAGTTGGTAAATCGTCATTTACCTACCTTCAACTATTTTATAGCTTGGATTACGACATCCCTCTTCCGGTTATAAATAGGTTGTTGGATCCTAGCCTTAATATTTCATATTGGGTGTTATATTAAGGACTTTAAATCAACTAAACTTGAATTTCTCCCATTATAGATGTCTAGTCAAGACAACTATGGTCTTCCCAAATCTTTAGGAACAAGCTTTCCTGTTAAAGATGATATCCCACATGGAAATCAAAGTGAAAGATTAATCCCTTTGTTGTGGATTAATGGGACTGGAAATCATGCTTCACTTCCTCCACCTCCTCCAATTATTCTCCCTATCCCACAAGTTTAAATACTTGAAAAGTTCAAGGTCACTCAATCCCTATTGGCAAGCCGGGAGAGTCGGGTGTCGAAGTCTCGAGGTAGCTGGCTGTTGACTTGGTTCTTCAGTCACACCCTGATGACAGATCAAGACATGACCCTTAATGATCTTACATATTTGCTTGATGCTGCTAAATCAGCAATGATTTGGGGTACTGGTAAAGCAAAATTTGATTGGAAGATCAACTTCCCAAACTTCCATGGACATTGACAATGGTAACATTAGAAGTCCGGGAAAAGCTTTCTCTTCCCAATAGAAAGGGATCGGCCAAGGTCAAATCATTTGACCTAATGGTAAAGAGAAAGGATAAGTCTGAGATAGTCTCATGTACCATTTCCAAAGAGTCCATATGTTTCTTTTGCCAAAAGAAGGGGCATTGGTTGCGAAGCTGCCGAATTTACCTGAAAGTTCATAAGGATGGTAAAAGTAAAAAAGGTTTGACTTTTCTTCAGGTTAAATTTCATTATCTAACTCTATGAAGTCTCTTTTGGAGATTCTTAATACATGATGTAATGTAATTACATTTTGATGTTTTGGAAGAATCAAAGGAAGCTTAAAGAAAGAGTGTGCTGATTCTGATCGCGAAGATGGATTTCGATCGCATGGCTCGATGATCAGAATTTTGAGCTACTGCTTAAGAGTTATGATATGTTGCTTAGGAATAGATAACAACATGTTTTTCATATGTATTTGCATTGTAAGGATAAGTTTTTTCCGCAAAGTTTAAAAATAAAAGAAAATTTTGATTTTATTTATTTTAAGTATCCTTACAATGGCATTTGTGAAAAAAAATGTTGTTTATATGTTTCCATTGATAAGCAATATTGGAAAATGGATTTGATTCTTTCATTTGTGGTAGTGTCGTAATTTACCAAATAAGGAAAGATTCTCATCACCCAAGTTTCAGTTGGATAGAAACTTGGAATCATGCAAGTTGTATTGTGTGGTGAATGGGAATTTTCATTTTTGGAAAATTTAAGACTAATTCCTTATTCACATGTATATGTGAGTCAAGTGAATGACTAAGGGATCAGTACACATTCTTGTGCACTGGTCAAGTCCACCACAAAGATCGATAAGACTATTCTTCATGATTTACTAAAGTTGAGTAAGTATGGTTATACTTACAAGTTTAAGTATAATTCTGTAACATTGGAAAAGTTTCAGTGTATGGCAGAACGAATGAAAAGAATCAAATTAGGCAGAAAGATAAAAAGTTTCTCAAATCTGAAAAGATGGGAGAGTAATTTAGTATCATGTTTATGATCATCTTAATGATTATGAAACCATATCACAATTGATTCTCTAAGGACATCTTAGTGCATTTGTTTGACTAAGAAGAGGAATCGTGAATTGTTGAATTGGTTAAATCTAAAGATGAATCATACTTCGTCCCAAAATCAAGTCTTAGAGTCATACTCCAAGATTGAGCCTTGAGTGACATAATCCTAAGAAAAGGTTTAAAACACTTGTCAAATGTAGAGTAAAATGTTTTCTACTCTTGTACATTTGAGATTGGTAAGTTGTGATGTTTTGGATAAGACAAAGACCAACTAAGACCAATTGTGAGAAGTGTTTAACTTGATAAGAATCCGCACTAACTCTTGAATATTTGTTTTGTTAAGGAATAATTCTTGACAAAAGAGAATCTTATATTTCAAGAGGTTAGTGGGAGTCTTAAAAGATCTTGATATGGTTTCAAAAACTAATCAAGAGTATTGTTAATCACTAGCCCACGACTTCACGTTTGTAACCTATCGTGTTGACATATTCTTATTTCTGTGTCTATTCCAGTTAAAAGTTGATTTTGCATATGAGTTCTCTGAGTTCTCAATTGGTTGCATAACAACCTGGAAGCAATGGTAGGCCCTTGTACGGCCGGGTGGCAAGAAATTAAGATTGAACAAGTTCAGTCCATATGAGTTTGGATTTGTCACTAACCTTGTCGTGTGATTACGGTTTTGACAAATTCACATGGATAGGAACACATGCACCATAAAAAAAATCTAAGTGTCATAAAGTTTCTCTCCGATTCATGAAAATGATGGTGAGGAAACGCTTTCACTAAGTAGATAGTAATTGTGAGTTTTGCATTCTCAAAGTCATTAGTGGAGCGCGTGTGGTTAACCGACACACTAACATGGACTTGTGAGAATGGCAAAAGGTCTAAACATTTTGATTATGGCATCCCTCTTCATAATTGTTTAGACACATATGTGAGCTATCTAAGGAAAGGTGTATGATTTTGATAAAGTCTTATCAAAGCAATCTTGTATCAGAAATCTAAACTTTGGCAAGAAAGTCAATAAAGTATTGATTTCTAGAAGTCTAGTTGATTTCTGAGTACATGTCAAAGCTAGTGGGAGCATGATTATTATGGTTAGTGTTGCAAGTTAGCAATGTTAATTATAGAAAACAAAAGGTCAATTCGCTTTGAAAAGTTGTTTTGCTATAATTAAGGGAGAGGATTTATACTTCATTCCAATTCTAAAAAATTAGATTGAGATTTTAATCAACTTTAGTCAAGGATATATATGAATGTTATGTTGGAATGGTTCAACATAAGGGAATTCTATATATGTTGCATTCTCAAAATTCGATTATGATTACGGCATCCCTCTTCATAGTTCGAATTGTGAGAACATGGCAAATAAAAAAAATTTATAGCATGAATCGTGTCCCATATGCTTCGGGTATAGGATCGATTGCATGTGCTATAATATTTATCCTTTCTAAATTTTCCAAATGCCAAGGGCGTTAAAAGGGAAAAAGGAATAGAAATGGATTTGACTAAAATGATTAAGCAATTGTCGAGGACAATATGAGGTTTACCAAAGATTGGTTGCTCATGGACAGTTGGAAGTATAAAGATAGGACCATATTGACATATTCTGAAAGGAGGCAACTCTTGTTCAGAAGTGATAGTCAAAATGGGAATATGGAATTGTCTCTATAGGTGGAAGTTATTCTTTGAATCTGTGTAAGATTAGAGAACTTAATGCAAGAAGGATGTTCAAAGGAATGTAATTTGAATGTGAGATTTCGTTTCCATGGAATTGATCTCCATTGGAATACTTTGTAATGTTTGATGCCAAGTCTTTGTGACTTGGGCATAGTCATTACAAGGGGATCATTGCATATAAGTTTAGAATCTAACAGATCACAGTAAATAGAAAGAATTTGGTATTCTTACATTTACAAAGTAAGGATTGGGATTGTGAAATGAGCATCATTGAAATATTGTCAATCGATCTGTTTCACAAAGTAAGGATCATAGACAAACATAGTGTGCATACTTGGAGTATGGCATAGCTAGTGTTTGGACAAACATAGTATGCATGCTTGGAGCATGGCATGACTATTGTTTTAATTCAAGTATTAAGTTGATGAATCGAAACATTTAATAATGAGTAATCAATATGGTGCTTAGATATAAGGTGTTTTTATTTACACTCAAAGTGTTGGGGCCATATAGGATTAGTATTATTCTTGTGTTTCACTTTGCATGTTTTGACTTCCAGAATAACTAGGTCATTCTTACCGAATGACTAAGTTATTCAAACCATCCACACTCGGTCATATATTGGAAGTAGATATGAATCAAGACTGTCATGAAGCTGGTTTGTAGATGTCCAAGGTAGTGGACATAGCAAGAGTTGTTGCAACATTCATGAGTGCTCATAAGTTATGAGTATTGGATTAAACCCACGCTCATTTGAATCACTTCATGGATTTTATCACGACTGAATCATGAGACGATAACATCTTATATTCTTCAAACCTAGAGATATGAGTTGTTGACTATGAGTTGGTTATACATTGATTGCACGAAAACGCATTGGTAACTCGATGTTATAAAACGTGCCTTTGTGTATGATTCAACAAGTAGTTAGTACAAGCATATGAGTCAAAGTTTATCCATTCCTTTTACCTTTAAAGGGATAAAAGCGATATCTGTGGGGCCCTCGATGATTTAGTGATGACACCCTAAGTGCTTGGCCAAGCCTGTACTGATTTGATTTGTTCAATTAGTCGGTCGTCATAAATCAGAAATCGGGAAACAATAAATGGACAGAGAGAATGATTATAATCCATGTCTCAGTCCATATGATATCTAGAATGGAGGAATATATGATCACTTATCTAATGGACGCGTCATTGATTTGTTCAGAGTTCGGCAGCAGGTTTTAAGAGCTACGATTGCTGGTCAGGTTGGAGTTGTACTTGCAATAATAGTTATTAGATTTATCCAAGTGGGAGACTGTTGGATTAGTGTCTAACTCCATAACTATAATTGGTATATACTTGACCCGACCCAGCATGGTCCATTTGGGTTGCATGGCATCGCGACATTTGGATAGACCTTTTGTGAGAAGAGGATAATTATGACATATTAATATATTATAAGTTCTAATATATTAATATGAAATCATATTATTTCATTAGTATTGATGAAGAATTAATTTGGAATTAATTTAGTGATCAAAAGAGACTAATTAAATATATGGGGATTGATTGTGTTAATCATTCATTCTTATATATGTGGGCTTATGATCCATGATTCCTTATGTTGGGTTTAACCCAGGTGGTGACACATGGATACTCCATGGAGGTTAAAACCCATGGAGCATAAGGAATGGGTAAAGTCATGAGTTACATGGTGTAACCCTAATAGCCACACTATATAAAGACCCCATTGGTTGGTGAAATTGGCACTAGTGGATACACAAGAGGGCAAGCCGATTTCTAAGAGTCAAGTATCCTCTATCATGGTTATTCCAAGATGTTCATGATGTTGTGTGAACCATTTGAGGTGTCACACTTGGGGCACTAGGCTCTTAAGCTTCATGAAATCAAGCTACAACAAAGAGGTATGTTATTCTACTAGATTTTATATTACATGTACTTTATATTATGCTAGTTAGAACAATACCTTGGAAAATTGATATTTGCATGTATAATAGAGAAAACATAGATCCAAGTTATTTAGGGTTGCATGTACACCATAGGAGTGTTAGAATGCTCAAATCCCAATAGAAATGAGGTAGTTCTTCAGACGACAAAACTCATCTAGTAGAATAGGCAGAGAGTTCAGACAGCTTAGAGTCGATAGAAGAGTTATGCTAACAAGCGGCGATCCGAGTTGGAGTCCTAGGTCAGAGATATGGTTTTACTAAAGGTATCACCCTGGAAGGGTGTACTACGCTTCAGGAAGAGGGGCAAGTCGGGGCCCCGATATATGGGGCCATTTTGGGTGATATCTAGGGTTGGAAAGGTAGCATACATATTGGATTTGCTTGAGGAGCTTACCAGATCCATAATACCTTCCATGTGTCTCAGCTTTGGAAGTGTGTGGATGATGATTCAGCGGTCGTTCCTTTGGAGGATGTTCAGGTTGATGATTGTCTGAATTACATTGAGAGGCCGATGGAGATCTTGGATCGGAAGACGAAGGCTCTTCGCAGCAAGGTGGTATTGTTAGACAAGGTTCAGTGGCAACATCACAAGGGTTACGAATGGACTTGGGAACCCGATTCTGAGATGTGGGAGCATTACCCGGAGTTGTTCACAACAGAAGACTTCGAGGACGAAGTCTAGTTCAAGTAGGGGAGAATTGTAACATTCCGATGATGAGGTATTTCCAGATTAAACCCTAAGTATGTAGAGTTATTTCATTTTAGCCCTTGTGCATGAGAAAGCTTGCAAAATGGCCCATAATGGCATTTTTGTAATTATTGAGGCGAGCTCACGTACGCTGGGCGTACCGAGCGTACGTGGGGCGTACGTGTTTGATCCACAAATCCTAATGTTTAGGGTTTGGACCCTATTTAAACATCCTTAAGTCCCCAACCTACCTTCTTTAATCAGCCTCCAACTCACATTCGTCCCCAAACAAACCCTAATCCACTTTTGAGCACTTTTGAGCTTTGTGTGTGTGTGTGTTTTGGTTACCTTGAAGGAGAGAGGAAGAAGAGAAGATCATCTTGGAGGAGTAGGACTCTTTGGATCCAGAATCTCATCACCGTTTGGCATCATTTGGAGGTAAAAAGCTTTGAACTTGATGAATCTATGCATAGTTCTAAGTTAGATATGAAGTTTATGTCCTTTTGGTCCCATTAGTTTGGTATTTTGAGTATGAGCTACTCCAATCCATTTAATCTTTCCTTTTAGACGTTTTGAGGTGCTTAAAAGCATAAAAATGTTGTCTTGATCACTTCTTCCCTTCCATGCATGAGTTACAAGGTCTTAATGGGTTAAATAGTTAAGGGTTTTAGTGTTGAGCACTTTATGGCCATGCAAGACCATAAAGTTGGAAACTTTATGGTTAAAGATGATATTTAGGGCTTGGATAAGTGTAACAACGTAAATTTCCAAAACATTTTTTCATTTTTAAAACATACTTTCATTCATAAAATACCATAGTAATCCAATGTATCACATGTTATCACAATAAACAAATCCCAAGATCTTCAAATACGTAAATCCTCTCAGTGTGTACGGATCATGCCGGCGTCTTCCCACGGTCCTCGCTAGTACCTGAAACACATGACACAACATCTGTAAGCATAAATGCTTAGTGAGTTCCCCAAAATACCACATACAACACATACGCCACTCGAGGCTACAGTACGACCCTCCGGTCGATGTGTCTCAGCGGGACCCTCCAGTCCTGTAGCTCGTTGGACCCTCTGGTCCGGTCATAGCTCGTCGGACCCTTCGGTCCAGTCTCTGTCGTTGGACCCTTCGGTCCGGTCTATATCGTTGGGCCCTTTGGTCCGGTCTATATCGTTGGACCCTCCGGTCCGGTCTATACAACACATAGCATACATATAACACAATACACATAATCTCATATATACACATAGCATACAAGACCCTCTGGTCTACACATAAATACCACTCTAGGTAATGTATAGTGAGAAGACTCACCTCGGGTATCTCGGATGATCTCGCACACGAATATACTGATCTAGCCCCCGCCTAATCACATACACAATATCCTCAAATAAATAATGGCTCTCAAAGGCTAGATTAAATCCCCTTCTACGATCCCTCAGAAGAGTAAATGACCATTTTACCCCTCCTTTACCCAAAAGTCCAAATGTTGACCAAAACCCTAAAAGTCAACGAAAGTCAACGGTCAAACTTTGACCCGACTCGTCGAGTGCACATGGGCGACTCGGTGAGTCCATGCGGGTCCTCTGAATCCTTCTAGCCTCTCTTGGCTCGTCGAGTCATCCCTCCACTCGACGAGTTACACCTGTCACGAATCGCGGGGCAACCCCGACTCGACTCGTCGAGTACACTAATGGACTCGGCGAGTCCCTTCCATGGAAACACTGAAATGACCTTCTGAGGTCAGATCTGCTCATCTAACATATAGATCTGACCTTCCCAAACATGATAATCACGTAAAGGTTCGAACTTTAGGACCATGCATCACACTATCACCTCTATATTCCAAAATCACCCTCAATATGATAACCTAAGCCCCAAACTCATAAAGGACTGCATAAAGCTGGAGAATAGGGACTCTCTGGACCTCTCAAGGTCCAGATCTAATAACCATTTCACCTTGGGACCTCACACTCTCCAGATTTAAGCTAAATAAGGCATAAAGAAGCCCTAGGTTCAACCAAATCAACAAAATACGAGAATAAGCATAGATTGATACCTCCAACAGCTTCTTCTGATCAAATGGAAGTAGATTCAAGCTCCCCAACTCGCCTAGCTTGACCTTCCTCCTTCCTTCTTGCTAAAATCCACAAGAAATGGTGAACAATGGCCTCCTTTCTCACTCACAAGGGTCACAGATGCTCTGGTACTCTCAAGGACGAAGGTAGCCGCAATTAAGGGCCATAAGGTCCTTTAAATAGGGCACAGGCCCGGGGATTTAGGGTTTCAACCCACAGCACGGACTCGTCGAGTCCACACTTTCCGACTCGTCGAGTCCGTTCATTAATCCAGTCAGCATTCACGGTCCTACTCGACGAGTCCACGAACCAACTCGTCGAGTCCCTCTCTTTTACTCAAAATAAATGATCAAACATAATACCTGGAAATCCGGATGTTACAATTCTCCCCCACTAGAATCAGACTTCGCCCTCGAAGTCTTGCTCCTCAAACAACTCTGGATGTTGCTCCCGCATCTCTAACTCCGGCTCCCAGGTCAGCTCAGACCCTTTCCGATGTTGCCACTGGACCTGAACCAGGGACACCTCCTTGTTCCTCAGAACCTTGATCTTCCGATCCCGGATCGCGATTGGCCTCTCAACATAATTCAGGCTCGCATCCACCTGAATATCCCCCAATGGCACCACCGCCGACTCGTCGACTATACACTTCTACAACTAAGACACGTGGAAGGTATCATGAATCTGGCTCAACTCAGCAGGTAGCTCCAACCGGTACGCTACCCTGCCCACCCTCGCGGTCACCCTGAACGGCCCAATATACCGGGGCCCCAGCTTGCCCCTCTTCCTGAATCGAATCACTCATTTCCAAGGAGACACCTTGAGGAGTACGAAGTCTCCTACCTGAAACTCCAGCTCGGATCGTCGCCTATCTGCATAACTCTTCTGGCGGCTCTGAGCTGTCAACAACCTTTGTCTAACCTGATGTATCTGCTCGGTCGTCTGAAGCACTATCTCAGTGCTGCCCATCACGCGTTGTCCTACCTCTCCCCAGCAAATGGGAGTCTGACACCTCCTCCCATACAACAACTCGAAGGGAGGCATACCAATGCTCGAATGGTGGCTGTTGTTATAAGAAAACTCAGCCAATTGTAGGTATGTGTCCCAGCTCCCTCCGAATTCCAACACACATGCTCGAAGCATGTCCTCGAGCGTCTGAATCGTCCGCTCACTCTGTCCGTCCGTCTGTGGGTGGTATGCGGTGCTGAAATGTAGCCTCGTACCCAACTCCTCATGGAATTTCTTCTAGAATCTGGAAGTGAAACGTACGTCTCGATCTGACACAATCGAGATCGGTACTCCATGCCACGATACCACCCTCTCACATATAGCTCTGCCAGTCTCTCTGCAGAAGAGCTCTCACTAATAGCAAGGAAGTGAGCGCTCTTCGTCAACCGGTCGACAATCACCCAAATTGCATCGACACCTCTTGCGGTCCTTGGCAACTTGGTGATAAAATCCATGGAAATCTGTTTCCACTTCCACTGGGGAACCTCAAGTGGCTGCAACTTGCCGTGTGGACGCTGGTGCTCGGCCTTAACCCTGCGACAGGTCAAGCACCTCTCCACAAACCACGCAACATCCCTCTTCATACAGGGCCACCAATAGTCTCTCTTTAGGTCCAAATACATCTTAGTGGCCCCGGGATGGATCGAAAACCTCGATCTATGCGCCTCCTCCATCAAAATGGTAAGTGCCCCGCCCTCAAATGGCACCCAAATCCGACCCTGAAAGGTCATAAGCCCTCGGCTATCGGCAATGAACTCAGATACCTGCCCGATCACCCGTTCTCTCTTGCGGTTCTCCGGTCTCATGGCCTCTGCCTGGGCCTCCCGAATGGTGTCCAACACCGGAGTCATCACCGTCAACCTCATACAAACATCTCGTATTGGGGCACTCTCCGCCCTACGACTCAATGCATCGGCTACAACGTTAGCCTTGCCCGGGTGGTACATGATCTCACACTCATAATCCTTTACCACATCCAACCATCTCCTCTGGCGCATGTTCAGGATGGGCTGATCCATCAGATACTTCAAGCTCTTGTGGTCCGTGTATATGGTACACCGAACCCCATACAAATAGTGATGCCAGATCTTGAGGGCGAACACCACAGCCCCCAACTCCAGATCGTGAGTAGGTTATCTCGTCTCATGAGGCTTCAGCTGCCTCGATGCGTATGCTATCACGTGCCCTCTCTGTATCAGCACCGCACCCAATCCCGATATCGACGCGTCACAATACACCACAAAATCCTCCATCCCCTCCGGAAGGGCTAATACTGGGGCTTCGTATAATCTCTGGCGAAGTGTCTCGAAGGAGGCCTGCTGCTCCGGGCCCCAACTGAAAGCCACGCCCTTCCGGGTCAACCTGGTGAGAGGAACAGCAATCTTGGAGAAATCTTTAATAAATCTCCTACAATAGCCGGCCAACCCCAGAAAACTCCTGATCTCGGTGGGGGATCTCGGCACCTCCCAACTCATCACCGCCTCAATATTGGCCAGATCGACCAATATCCCATTCTGGTTAACGAGATGTCCCAGGAATTGGACCTCTCGTAACCAGAAATCACACTTGGAGAATTTGGCGTAAAGCCTCTCCGATCTCAGAACTCCGAGGATCCCCCTCAAATGCTCCTCATGCTGCTCTCTGGATCTCGAATACACCAATATATCATCAATGAACACGATCACCGAACGATCCAACATCGGTCTGCATACCCTGTTCATGAGATCCATCAACGCCGCCGGTGCATTGATGAGCCCGAAAGGCATCACCATGAACTCGTAATGCCCATAACGAGTCCTGAACGCCGTCTTCTGGATATCCTCATCACGCACTCTCATCTGATGATATCCCGACCTCAGATCAATCTTGGAGAACCAAGACGCTCCCTGCAACTGATCGAATAAATCATCGATCCTCGGTAAGGGGTAACGGTTCTTGACCGTTAGCTTGTTCAACTCCCGGTAATCAATGCACATCCGGTGTGAACCATCCTTTTTCTTGACAAAAAGGATCGGTGATCCCCAAGGTGAGCTACTCGGTCTGATAAATCCTTTCCCCAACAACTCCTGAAGCTGTGAGGATAACTCCTGCATCTCTGGTGGCGCAAGGCGATAGGCGCCGCTCCCGGAACCAAATCGATGCGAAACTCCACCTGCCTCTCGGGAGGCACACCCGGCAACTCCTCGGGGAAAACGTCTGGGAACTCACGCACTATCGGCACATCATCAACAGAACTAGGCCTCTCCGCTGCTACTCGTGTGTCCATCACATAGGCCACAAACCCACTACAGCCCTGCTGTAGACTCTGCCTCGCTCTAGCAGCCGAACAGAATGCTGACCCTGAACGGGTACCCTCACCGTACACCGTAAGAACTTCCTCACTAGGGTCTCGTATCATCACCAATTGTTGCTCGCAGTCTATAACAGCCCCAAAACGGCTCAACCAATCCATGCCCACTATAACACACACGTCCCCCATCGCAATCGGGACCAGATCAATCGGAAACTCAACACCGAAGATCTCGAGTACACATCCCCGAATCACATCCATAGCATACACTGCTCGCTCGTCAGCTATGGAAACTAGTAGAGGCCGACTCAACGCCTCCCGCTGGATACTGATGTGCTGACTAAACGCTAACGACACAAAAGACCGACTCGCACCCGAGTCAAATAACACCAAAGCAGGTACAGAACTCACAAGAAAAGTACCTACGCATATCATTATATAAACATAATATCTCAAACTCAGCATAAATAAATGAAAGAATACATACCAGCCACGACGTCGGGCGCTGCGCGGACCTCCTCCGCTGTCAACTGGAAGGCTCTCCCGCGAGCCTTCGGTGCCTCGCCCTTCGCTGGCCGGGTCTCAGTAGCTCTGGTGGCTTCGTGTTGCTGAACTCTCGATACAGCAACGAGTCACCCCCCTACGGCCTGGCAGCAGCGACGGCTGCGGTGGCCGCAGCAACAGCAGCATCAGTAAGAGCAGTGTACCGCTCATCAAAAGTCTCGATCAGCGTGGTCTTGATAGACCCGAACATCTCTGGTATCTCAGCTCGAATGGCCGCAGCCACCTCCTCGTGGATCAACCTACGGATCTCCTCATCACTTGTACCACTGGTACCACTGCCTCCTGGGTGGTGGCGCGTCCCAACCATGGTGTCTCTGAAATACAACACAAAAGTAATCAGAGATTCGCTCGAGTATACTCGCACTCGATACTCCACCCTACTTGTTCCCTAGTACCCAAAAGATTCTTACTTGGACTGCGCACTGACCCGGTGTTTTCAGTAGTACGGGCCCTATACTACCGACCGCACCGCATCAGCATTCACCCCAAGTCCTCCTCCTTGGATCCCAGATTACAAGTACTCTACTTCTCATAGGCTACCCTTCGGTAGATCTCTCACAAGCTCTTCACTGCTACCTACTCACTCTCAAGAATCTCATAGCAGTAGAAATCTCCCTAGGCTAAGGCATCACAAATCAGGCCACTCTAGTCCTAATATGAGTACTTAGCCTACTCTAGCATGCATAGCATATCACATAATATCTCATAACACATAATGTAAGGGTATTCTGGGAAATCACCGTTCGGGCGTTGGCTGATCGTACACACTGCTCCGTTCTACCTTTCTCAAAATCTTTTATTCTCTTAGAAAAATTGCTTCTTTTATGAAAAATTTCCTCAAATCCTCAGTTTGAGTTCAGATACGCCCGAAGGTGCCTCCGAATCCCTCAAACCAAGGCTTTGATACCAACTTGTAACAACGTAAATTTCCAAAACATTTTTTCATTTTTAAAACATACTTTCATTCATAAAATATCATAGTAATCCAATGTATCACATGTTATCACAATAAACAAATCCCAAGATCTTCAAATACGTAAATCCTCTCAGTGTGTACGGATCATGCCGGCGTCTTCCCACGGTCCTCGCTAGTACCTGAAACACATGACACAACATCTGTAAGCATAAATGCTTAGTGAGTTCCCCAAAATACCACATACAACACATACGCCACTCGAGGCTACAGTACGACCCTCCGGTCGATGTGTCTCAGCGGGACCCTCTAGTCCCGTAGCTCGTTGGACCCTCTGGTCCGGTCATAGCTCGTCGGACCCTTCGGTCCAGCATGTGTCGTTGGACCCTTCGGTCCGGTCTATATCGTTGGGCCCTTCGGTCCAGTCTATATCGTTGGACCCTCCGGTCCGGTCTATACAACACATAGCATACATATAACACAATGCACATAATCTCATATATACACATAGCATACAAGACCCTCTGGTCTACACATAAATACCACTCTAGGTAATGTATAGTGAGAAGACTCACCTCGGGTATCTCGGATGATCTCGCACACGAATATACTGATTTAGCCCCCGCCTAATCACATACACAATATCCTCAAATAAATAATGGCTCTCAAAGGCTAGATTAAATCCCCTTCTACGATCCCTCAGAAGGGTAAAAGACCATTTTACCCCTCCTTTACCCAAAAGTCCAAATGTTGACCAAAACCCTAAAAGTCAACGAAAGTCAACGGTCAAACTTTGACCCGACTCGTCGAGTGCACATGGGCGACTCGGCGAGTCCATGCGGGTCCTCTGAATCCTTCTAGCCTCTCTTGGCTCGTCGAGTCATCCCTCCACTCGATGAGTTACACCTGTCACGAATCGCGTGGCAACCCCGACTCGACTCGTCGAGTACACTAATGGACTCGGCGAGTCCCTTCCATGGCAACACTGAAATGACCTTCTGAGGTCAGATCTGCTCCTCTAACATATAGATCTGACCTTCCCAAACATGATAATCACGTAAAGGTTCGAACTTTAGGACCATGCATCACACTATCACCTCTATATGCCAAAATAACCCTCAATATGATAACCTAAGCCCCAAACTCATAAAGGACTGCATAAAGTTGGAGAATAGGGACTCTCTGGACCTCTCAAGGTCCAGATCTAATAACCATTTCATATTGGGACCTCACACTCTCCAGATTTAACCTAAATAAGGCATAAAGAAGCCCTAGGTTCAACCAAATCAACAAAATACGAGAATAAGCATAGATTGATACCTCCAACAGCTTCCTCTGTTCAAATGGAAGTAGATTTAAGCTCCCCAACTCACCTAGCTTAACCTTCATCCTTCTTTCTTGCTAAAATCCACAAGAAATGGTGAACAATGGCCTCCTTTCTCACTCACAAGGCTCACAGATGCTCTGGTACTCTCAAGGACGAAGGTAGCCGCTATTAAAGGCCATAAGGTCCTTTAAATAGGGCACAGGCCCGGGGATTTAGGGTTTCAACCCACAGCGCGGACTCGTCGAGTCCACCCTTTCCGACTCGTCGAGTCCGTTCATTAATCCAGTCAACATTCGCGGTCCTACTCGACGAGTCCACGACCCAACTCGTCGAGTCCCTCTCTTTTACTCAAAATAAATGATCAAACATAATACCTGGAAATCCGGATGTTACAATAAGACTTTGGACTTATGTACTTGATGTATTAAGCTCTTAATGAGAAATGGGACTGACCAGGTGAGTACGTTGGGCGTACAAAATGGTACGATGTGCATCCGCGGTCAAGGTCCCAACTTCTGGGTCAAACAGAGTACGCCCCACATACAAATGAGTACGCCCAGTGTACTCGGCTGGTTTGACTCGGCTGTTTTGTTGACTTTGACCATTGATCAAGTTTGACCTGAGGGTATTTTAGGTAAATTGAGTGGTATTTGAGATCGGTCACTATTTTGTGTTTAGGTGACCAGTTGAGTTGTCATTCAGTGCTGTGTTTTGTCAAATATATTTACCGACTAAAAGGTGGGTTTTCCTCACTATGCCTGTGGGTTGAAGGCACCAAGGCCGGCCCACTGGATTTGATACCATATAATATTTAATAATGTAATGATGAATATGTGGTAGACCTGTATGATTATCTGATGACTGTTGATATGCGTTAGACTGATAGATCTGTAAGACTACCTGTGATTTCTGACTATATGATAATTGTCTGCTGAATATGCTTGTTATCTGTTATATGTCGACATGGTATGTTTGGGGTTGAGACTGTATTTCTTGGCGCTGTCAGTCAATAGAGTGGGGCAATCCAACCGGGAGGTTGTGGGCCAGGGCAATCCAACCGAGAGGTTGTGGGCCAGTGTAATCCAACCGGGAGGTTGTGGACCCATTACGTTATATGCAAGGCAATTCAACCGGAAGGTTGTGGGCCAAGGTAAGCCAACTGGGATGTTGTGGACCCATCATGCAAAATTATATATGTTATATTTTTGTGTGGTGGTGCTTTAGGGGGAACTCACTAATCTTTGGCTTACAGTTTCAGTTTATTGTTTCAGGTACTTCAGATGATCGCGAGAAAGCGAAGGCAGGATCGTGCACATCTTCCTGTTTTGTGTTATTGGGTCTTAGGAAAACTTTGATTTTGAATAATACTTTTGAAACAATGACTCTTTTTGTAGACAATGATGGTTAATGGTTGTATTTAAAATTTTTAAATTTCTATGATTTTTGGTGTGTTACATAAAAGGAAGGATGAAGTGGCTGCACAAAGTAAAGGAGTCAAGCGAAAGCATGATCCAAGCGACAACCCAAAGAAGAAAGAGAATTCGAAGAAAGCATACAAGAGAAGGGTTGCAGCTTACAAACGAAATATGCTTGAATTGAAGGAGAATAGGGAGATTCCGCTCCCAACCGACACAACGTAAAGTGGGAGGGAGTCTGGTTCACGACTCCTACAAAAGAAGCGCTTTCGGGAGACAACCAGTGTTTGGTATGAATTTTCTTTACTTTTATTTTCTTTTGTTTTAGTTTTATTTTTTGTTTGAACTTGTAATCTAATGTTTATGATTTTTTTCCAAGTATTATTCTAGGGGTTTGTTTTATATTTGTTGTCGCAAAAAGATACAACAATTTTCAAGAGAAAAAGTAAAAGATGTGAAAGTTTGAAAGGCATAATCGAGAACCACAAATTTTGATAAGTGTGGGGTGCATATTGAGTGTGTTAGATATATTGAGAGTTTCTACACAAGAGGAGACCTAGATAAAGTCTAATTTCATTTAGAAGTAAATTGAAGACATATTAAGAAATGCAATTTTGGTAAACCTGTAATGGGATTCTCTAGTTTTCACCACATGACCACCCTTATGTCACGTCGTGGCGACACCTTTTATCACAATGGTAGTATTCGACGTTTATTTCTCACGACATGGTGACCATTTTGTCAAATCATGAACACCCAACTTACCGCGGCTCCGATATTTTCACATTCTATCTCACGACGTGGTCGACACTCTCCCACGTCATAGTACCTGAACATCTCATTACTTTGAAGTTTTTCACACCACATTTTCGCAGTCAAAAGTTCTTGGTTTTATTTTACCGACACAATTACGAGCAGCAGAGCTCTAGTTTCCAACAATTTATCGAGATGTCCAAGCTTTCCAACTACAATTAGATTCAATCTCTCCACTAATACAAAATGGGAGTCTCTTACTTTTTCTTTATTTTATTTTCTTTTATGTGCTTCAATTGTTTTATACATACAATGAGGGCATTGAATGAACTAAGTGTGGTCCGGGGTAGGGGGTCGAAAAAGGATTTTCAAGTGTTAAAATTGAAAAATACTAGGTTTTAATTAAAATTACATAGACTTTCAAAATAGTATAATTTTGAAAATTTAGTACATTTAAATTTTTTGATATTATTGCATTTGGACTAGTTTGCTAGTGTTATGCGGGACGATTCGATGCGAACTCTAAGATTTTGTTAAACCAATATGTTATAGTGTATTTGTGGCTTCCCAGTCCTACTAAAATCATGAGACAAAAAACACAACCCTGTGTATTTTGAGGGATATAATAAGTTTTGCTTTGTGAATACCTAAACCTAATAAAAAGCCTACCGGTGACGATTTATTTTTTGGGTCCTTTCTGTTAAAATAAATCGAGTCAATTTTCCAAGTTTATCTGTTTAATTTTTTGCATTATTGAGTCTTGTAATATATAAAAATAATTAACAGTTCAGGTGTGGAACCAATTTGTGACCTTTGAAACTCGATGCGTATTCCCCCAGGGATATTTATTATCTATTCACCTAATTGTTAAATAATGGATGGATGAGAAGAAATATCATTTAAATGGGTTTCATCAAAAGTCATGAGTTTCATTAATGGCCTAAGGAATTTCGGGTACTCCAATGGATTTCTTACAAATTCACGAACTATAGTATTAGTACAAAGTTAAAGTTAAAGTTATTTGTTTGTTTATAT
Source organism: Lactuca virosa (assembly GCF_052849685.1). Taxonomy (NCBI): domain Eukaryota; kingdom Viridiplantae; phylum Streptophyta; class Magnoliopsida; order Asterales; family Asteraceae; genus Lactuca; species Lactuca virosa. Next base: position 70,928,165 of record NC_136434.1, read on the forward strand.
ATGAAAGTTGAAAGTTAAAGTTGTGAGAAAAGAAAAAAATGGAAAAAGTTGTGAAAAATAAAAAAAAAGTGAAAAAACAGAAAAAAAAAAGTTCCACAAAAATATGAAGTTGAATAAAAGCTTAGTTATATTTTTAGGATAATTATATTATATAGTATTTTTATTTTTTAAAGCTAAGTCACTTGGAATTCGACAATAACTTTTGAAACAAAAGGGGGTAAATCAAAGGGCGTAGGTGGTAGGAATGCCAAAACTAAATGTCATTCAAAATAAGTAGGAAACGTTTATGAGGACTGTAAGTATTTGGGCCTTAGGAAGTAGTTAGGATAATTTAGACACAAATACATGCTTTGAGGTGAGATGTAATTAGTGAGTTCAATTCAGATTGTTTTGTGTGAAGTTGGTATTTCAAGATCTATGTGATATATTAACATAAGTTTTTCTTGAGAGCAAGAAAAATGCAAGTGTGGGGGATTTTGATAGTGTCATATTTATACATATATTTATGCATTATTTTAATACGTTTGAGCATTATTTTGGATAAAATACAAAGATATTTGGTACTTATAATGTTTAGATTGTATCTCGCAACCAAAAAGGACATTCTCAAGGAAAAATGACTGAGATTGAAGAAAGTTGAACCCTTGGAGCTTGGAGCTTGGAGCTTAATTTGAGAGAAATAAGAAATTGAGAATATTGGAGTTCCCTCGTCGTGGAAAATTACATTCCACGAAGTGGAATTTGAAATCTTCTTGATTCATGCATGGAAGAGATTTTCACGAAGTGGCCATCTATTAATCACGATGCGACTACGTGTCAAAGCTAAAATATTCTCCAGCATACACGGAAGCCTTGCCGCATACGAGATTACCATGTTTCCCACGACATGGCATCTATTTCCCATGTCGTGGCAACCATTTTTTTGGCAAATATATATTTCAGACTTTTGGCAAAGAGTTGTGATTGGAAATCTACTAAAAACCCTTCTAATAACCCTTGGAAGGTAGAAGAAGATTGGAGATCAATCTTTGACGATATTAGAGAAAGAACATCATTAGATCATTCGGGTTGCTACTTTTTTGTAACATCCTGATGATGGGGTACTTCTAATTTTGACCCTATAATTTATTTATATTACAATTTGAACCCTAAGTAAAAGAAAAAATGAATGAGGGCCCTAGTGGCATTTTCGTAAATTGGGTGTTGGGGGAGTACGTCATGCGTACGTGTGTACGTTGAGTGTACTACAGCGTGCCCTAGTACGCTAGGCGTACATCTGTACGCAGGGCGTACGTGCCAGGCATGAAAACACTAATTTTTAGGTTTTGGCTCATACTTAAACCCCATTATAGTCTCATTTCCCCTCACTTCATCAGCCTCCATCCGCTTAGAATGCTTTTGCAACCCTAATCCATATTGTGAAGTATTTCTAAGCTTGAGTGTGTGTGTTTTGTGTTTTTGAAGAAGAAGGAACGAAGGAGATACCATCTTGGAGGAGTGAAGCTCTTTAGATCCAAGATCACATCACCTTTTGGCATCATTTGGAGGTATAAAGTTCTGAACTTGGTGAAGTTTCTTTTAGATCTTGTTTTGGGCTTGGTTTTAGGTACTTTTTGTCCCAAATGTGGTGTCTCATGAGCATAGCATGTTCTTGACCCAATAAGCCATCCTTTCAGACATTTGGAGGGGTCTTGAGTCATAAAATGGGTTTCAAATGGTTGGTTTTGCTGCATGCATCATTTAGAAGGTCTTAATGCATTAATATGTTGAGTTTTGGTGTTTTAAGCAGTTAGTGGACATGCAAGATCATAAGTTGGAAACTTTATGACTCTTTATGATATTTTGGCCATGGATCTGCAATTAGACGCATTAAGTCGAAGTATTAATATCTTAATGAGAAAAGAGGAAACCATGTGAGTATGTCGTGCATACCTATGTATACGCCGACGTACTCCGTCAGCCACTCCATTATCAGTCAACGTGAGTACGTCCCACATACCTCCATAGTACGCCCAACGTACGCTCACTGAGTTGACTTGGTTGGGTTGAGTCAGTTGACTTTGACCAATTTTGACCAAGGGGTATATTGGGTAATTTGAATGATGTTTGAGAATTGGTCATTTGGATGAATAGGTAGCGGTTAGAGCTCCGATTTGGAGTCGGGACCTCATCAGCTATTGTCCAGACTGTGAGGTGATTTTTCCTCACTGTACTTAGGGGTCGAAGGCACCAAGGCCGACCCATTGGCTTAGATATCCTGTTATGTGATAGGAGGTTATCATGCTGTAGTGATTTCTTAGATCGGTATCATGGTATATAGGACGATGCTATGCTTAGTGATTTGTAGATCTCCCTGATTGTCTATTGACTGGTTGTATATGCTTATCTGTTATGTATATATCGACAAGTGATGTGTGGTTGGGTTTAGGCGGACCAGTGTAGACCGAAGGCCAAGAAACCCAGGGCGGCCCGAATATACTGAAGGCCTAAGAGGCATACCAGTCAGGCTAAAGGCCCGGAGAACGGTCCAGATATGCTGAAGGCCCGGTGAGGCATTCCAGTCATGCTGTAGGTTCTAATAGTGGTCTAAATAGTCTGTAGGCCGGCGCGGCGTTCCAGTCAGGTTGAAGGCTCTGTATGCATGTTGTTTGTTATTATGTTTATGTGGTGGTACTTTGGAGAACTCACTAAACGGTGACTTACAATTTTGGGTTATGGTTTTTGGTACTTCGGATGATCGTGGGAAGACGAAGGCATGACGGTACGCATCCTATTGTTTATGGCTTATGATTTGGGGAGACCCTGATGTTTGGAAAATATTTTGAAAACCACGATTTGTGAACAATTTATGATTTTGGGTTGATTTTAAAAGTTTAAATTTCTTGTGATTTTTATGAATGTTACAAGTTGGTATCAGAGCATTGGTTTGAGTGAATTGGAGAAACACTCGTGTGAATCGAGTCTCAAACTAAGGAAAAGGTTTTAAAAGTGATTTTTAAATTGTTTTCAAAATAATCAAAAAAGGATGCGATGTGTACGATCAGTCGGAGTCAGTAACCAGATGCAAAATTACCACACTATTATTTGATATTGTGATATGTTAGAACAACATGCTAGTGATAGGCTAGGGATCTTCAGGAATTGCATGATAGAATTTCCTGATTATATGATGCATGGTAGCCTAGGGTTTCCTTCTTATATAGAATTGACATCATAACTGTAGTTGCTTAGTGTATGCATCATAGTTGTACATTAATAAGATTTTATAGCCTGAGAATGTATGTTTTAGCCTTATTTCGTGTTCTTGTTTGATGAAGGGCTTAGGGTAGAATCAAGTATTCAATTGTCTATAGGATCCAGTGTTATGTATGATTAGCATACAGGAGTGGTGCAGGGTTGGTGGAAGTTTCATGGATGAGTTGTGTGGGGTCAGCCGACCAGTCGCGTAATGTTTAGCCTTCCTATAGGAAGTGAGGATAGAGTGTATGCGTATGCTAGTGTGTATTGTTAGGGTTGTTGTGATGATCCTTTAAGACAAATACAGGTAGGTGTGGAAGGTAGTGTGGGCCCGTACTACTGGAAGCACCAGACCCGTACGCGTAGAATGGAAGTCACAACCCCTAGGTTTTTGTTGGGAATTGGTCCTCATCATGTTATATACATTTTTTATATATCCCTGGTTTATTTTCAGTATGGCGATTACGAGGAAATTTGAGGTAGGATCCAGATCAAGATCAAGGGCTGGTGGCCAGGATAGGCCAACATTGATAGAGGATCAGGTTAGGGAGATCCTTCAGGATGAGGTTGTTTCCTTCTTTCAGGCGCAGTTACCGAACATGTTTGGGTCTATTAAGACTGGTATGGTGGAGTACTTTGATGAGCGATACATTGCACTTTCTGAGGCTTCTACTGTTGTAGCCACCGCAGCCGTTGCTGCTGCCAAGATTGGCGCGGGGAGAGCCTTCCAGTACCAGGAATTCGACAATACGAAGCCCGTGGTATTTGATGGAGTTCAGGATCCAATCAAGCCATGAGGTGGTTTTCTAACATCGAAATTATGTTTCTTCATTTGCTCTTGCCCAGCTGGCCAAAAGGTCAAGTACGCTCTGAACCTTCTGTGGTCCGGAGCGAAGGATTGGTGGAGACTTCTTACTAGCTTGTATTCTTCTAACCAGAGGTCCGTTGTGACTTGGGAGCAGTTCTCTGAGATGTTCCATTCTAGATATGTTTTGATGTTGGAGCGAGAGAGGTTGGCCCAGGAGTACTTGGATTTGATACAGGGGACTGAGTTGGCAACAGAGATCACCAAGATGTTTATAGAGAGAGCCATGTTTTGCCTTGAGTTTGCTGCTTCTGAGCAAGCTCAGAAGACTTGTTACTTGAGCATGCTCAAGACAGACATATGGAAATTTGTATCCATGCAACATTATGGTTCATTGTTGGACTTGCAGGAGGCCGCTAGGCGGCGGGAGATCGAGATGGAGCTCCAGACGAGGGAGCAGAGATAGGCACCGACGCAGACGTAGCCTACGCTGAAGCGGTTCAAGGCCACTGATGTTAGATCTGGGAGTCAGAGGGGCTGCACTTGTGGGAAGTGCAGAAGGGTTCATGATGGTGCTTGCCGATATGCAGGTGTATGCCACAAATGTGGCAAGGAAGGGCACTATGCGAGGGATTGTCGCCAGCCGGCCCCACTTCCGAGTACCAGGATTTGCTATCACTGTGATCAGGTTAACCATATGAAGGTCAAATATCAATTGCTCGCAGCCAAGCCGGCGTAGGCCCTGGCACTAGCCACTTTGAGGATCACCGGTGAGCGCCAGGGAGGGCGGAGCCCCCGAGGGCTCAGGGTCGTGCTTTTCAGCTCACTGCCGAGGAGGCCAGAGCAGCTCCATACGTCGTGACTGGTATGTTTCTGTTATTATTATGCTGATTATATTTTTATGGAATGCTTATATTTATGATTATGATAGGTACATTCTTAGTGAACTCTTTGTCTGCTCTAGTGTTATTTGACTCGGGCGCGAGTTAGTCCTTTTTGTCATGATCATTCAGTAGGGAGTTTGATATGCCTATTGGGGAGTTAGAGTGTCCATTGCAGGTTTCTATCGCCAACGAACACGGGGTTTCTACATCCGTAGTGTATCAGGGTTGTGTATTGGAGATCTTCGGGGTTCCTTATCCGATTGAACTGATCCCTATCCCCATGGGGGATGTATGTGTGATAGTAGGTATGGACTGGCTGAGCAGGTTTGGTGCCATGATCGATTATGAGGGCCAGTGAGTGGTCGTTCGAACCCCAAGTAGGGGAGAACTGGTTATCTACAGAGAGGGCACCAAGGTTGGTTCATGGTTTTGTTCAGCAGCCAGTGCTCGACAGTATATTCAGCATGGGTGTGCGATTTATTTGGCTTGTATGGTTGATACTCAGGTAGGGGAGCAGACCTCGGTTTCTGATGTGCCAGTTGTTAGGGAGTTTGCTGATGTTTTCCCGGAGGAGTTACCGAGTGTGCCTCACGAGAGGCAGGTTGAGTTCAGGATTGACCTAGTTTTAGGTGCGGTTCCGATTGCCAAGGCTCCGTACCACTTGGAACCACCTGAGATGCAGGAGTTGTCCTCTCAGCTTTAGGAGCTGTTAGGAAAGCAGATCATTATACCGAGCAGTTCTCCATGGGGAGCGCCAATACTGTTCGTTAAGAAGAAGGATGGTTCACACCGGATGTGCATTAGTACCGAGAGTGGAACAAGTTAACGGTGAAGAACCGTTATCCCCTTCTGTGGATTGATGACCTATTAGATCAGTTGCAGGGTGCATCTTGGTTCTCCAAGATAGATCTAAGGTCTGGGTATCATCAGGTGAGAGTGAGAGAGGAGGACGTGTAAAAGACCGCGTTCCGGACTCGTTATGGGCATTACGAGTTCATGGTGATTCCATTTGGAATGCGCCTGCTGTATTTATAGATTTTATGAATCGGGTATGACGGCTGATGCTCGACCGATCTATTATCATGTTCATTGATGATATCTTGGTATATTCCAAGACCAGAGAATAGCATGAAGAGCACCTTTAAGAGCTTATGGGAGTTTTGAGACGGGAACGGCTTTATGCCAAGTTCTCGAAGTGTGAGTTTTTGTTACGAGAGGTCCAGTTCCTGGGGCACCTCATTAACCAGGATGGGATTTTGGTCGATCCGGCCAAGATCGAGGCAGTGATGCAGTGGGAGGTTCCGAAATCTCCCTCAGAAATCAATAGTTTCTTGGTTTTGGCAGGGTACTATAGGAGGTTTATTCAGGATTTCTCCAAGATTATGGTACCCCTCACTCGTCTGACGAGTAAGAGAGTGGATTTTCGGTGGGCCCTGAGCAGCAGTTGACGTTTGAGACTCTTCGGCAGAGGTTATGTGAGGCCCCGGTATTGACCCTTGCGGAGGGAGTTGAGGATTTTGTAGTGTTTTGTGATGCATCTATCACCGTTTTAGGGGCGGTCCTGATGCAGAGAGGACGAGTGATCTCTTATGCTTCGTGGCAGCTGAAGCCGCATGAAACGCGATATCCTACGCATGATCTGGAGTTGGGGGCATTGGTGTTTGCCCTCAAGATTTGGAGACATTATCTTTATGGGCTCTGTTTTACGGTCTACACGGATCACAAGAGTTTGAGATATCTTATGGATCAGCCGAACCTAAACATGAGGCAACGCAGGTGGCTGGACGTAGTCAAGGATTATGATTACGAGATCCTTTACCATCCGGTAAAGCGAATGTAGTAGCGGATGCTTTGAGCTGAAAGTCGGTCGGGTCTTTGTTGGGGAGATGTGTATGAGGATATCTGTTGATTCTCTACTATTGGGTTTGATCAGAGAGGCACATGCAGAGGGAGTTCAGAAAGAGAACTGGAAACAAAAGAGGATCAGGGGTGAGATCGACAGGTTTGTCACTGATAGTCGAGGGTTATTGACCTGGTGTGGTTGGGTTTTGTAACATCCCGAAATGAGGTACAATTATCACTCTTGAATTTTTCCTTATTATGTCAAAATTAGTCCCTAAAGGTGAAAGGTTGGCAAGTCAGTACGTGGGGCGTACGGATGAGTACGCGTAGTGTACTCATGCACCATGCAGGATCGCAGAGGTCACCTAGTACGCTGGACGTACTAGGCATAAATACAAACCCTAATATTCATTTTCCCCTTTAAATAGAACATGATGGTCTCATTTCTAGCCACCCTTATCATCCTCCAACCCTCTCTAAAACCCTAATCTCATGTGTGTGGCTTGTGAGTGTGATTTTGCAAGTTTTGAGTGATTCTTGGCTCTTGTAGTTGAATAAGAAGGTTAGAGAAGAAGAAGAAGAAGGTGGCATCAAGCTTAGAGATCCAGAAACCTCCCAACTTTGTGCATCATTTTCAGGTATAAATCTTATACCTTGGCTAGTGTTCTTCAAGATCTCTTTAGTGTAAGTTTTATGAGCTTAATTCCCCAAAGTTTGGACCTTTTTGAGTTTGAGACTCTCCAGAGAGTTTAAGCTATCCTTTTATGCATCTTTGGGCTTCTAGGTTGATAAAAATGTTTGCTTGATCTTTCCTTTGACCCCATGCATGAGTAAAGTACCTTGTAATGGATGAAATGATGTTTTAGCCTCTCCTATCCATGCAAAGGCTTAAAGCCCATGACTTTATGGATTAAGAGGTCTTAAATTAGTCAGATCTATGGATGGAGTGGTTGTCTTAACGGATTAACACCAAAAAGTAAGGAAATGGAAGTTCGTGGAGTACATCGTGCGTACTCCCAGTTACGTGCAGCGTAGCCTGGTGATGCCCCCATTTCATGCTTAGCCAGGTTGTACGCCCAACGTTAGGGGTATTACGCCTAGCGTACTCACTGGGTCTTGACATTCTGTTGACTTTTGCTGATTTTGACTTTTGGTCAAAGTTTAGGGTTTTGGACCTAGGGAGGGGCAAAATGGTCCTTTTTTCCCTTAGTAGGTTTAATTGTGGACTTTGGACTCGTGAGTGGTTTGGACCTTAATCTAATTAAGGTTAATTATTTTGTTAACTAGGCGGAGTCTAGATCCGACAATTCGGGTGCTAGGTTTTCGTGTCATCAGTATCAGGTGAGTCTCCTCACTTACTCTTACCTGTATGGTAGGATAGTTGTAATATTATGACAAACTGGGTTTAGCTATTATGTTATGTTATGTGCTGATATGATATTTGGGTGTGACTGGGGTTGTTGATAGCCAGCCAAGGGTTGCGGATAACCTTACGAGCGTGCTGTTAGCTCACCGGGACTGTAGATAGTCCTAGGGTTGCAGATAACCCATATCTACTTACTTATGCTATGTTATATGTGGTATCTTGGGGAACTCACTAAGCTTTGTGCTTACATTTGTTGATTTGTATGTGACAGGTACTTCACAAGACCGCGGGAAGGCGAAGGTCTGATTGTACACACGTACTGGGAATTTACTACTGGGACATGATCTTTTATGTACTCTGATAACTATGATATTTGTGGTTTTGAGATGATTTGTGTTGATGTGGTTGTGAAACTATGTTTTTGGAAGTTTTAGAAATGGAAAATTCGGTCTAAAATTTGAGGTGTTACAGGTTTGGGTCCCAGTTTCTGGTGGGCTCAGGCAGATTATGCTGGAGGAGGCTCATAAGTCTCGTTTTTTTATACACCCGGGAGCCACCAAGATGTATCGGGATTTGAGATTGAGTTACTGGTGGCCATGTATGAAGAGGGAGATAGCCTGGTATGTCGAGAGGTGCTTGACCTGCAGGATGGTCAAGGTCGAGCATCAGAGGCCGTATGGCAAGCTGTAGCCTTTAGGGGTTCCCATGTGGAAGTGGGAACATATCATCTTGGATTTTATCACCAAGTTGCCGAAGACGGCCAAGGGTTTTGATGCTATATGGGTCATCATGGATCGATTGACCAAGAGTGCCCACTTTTTGGCTATCCGAGAGAGCTCTTTGGCTGAAAAGTTGGCCGATGTTTATGTCCGAGAGATTGTTTCTCGTCATGGGGTTCCAGTTTCCATTGTTTCAGACCGAGATGTTCAGTTCACATCTCGATTTTGGCAGAAGTTCCATGAGGAATTGGGCACAGAGTTACATTTCAGCACCGCTTATCATCCGCAGACCGACGGTCAGAGTGAGCAGACCATCCAGACCCTTGAAGATATGTTGTGATCTTGCATCATATATTTCGGTGGGAGTTGGGATTCCTACCTACCTCTTGAAGAGTTCTCCTACAACAACAACTATCACTCCAACATTGGTGCCCTACCATTTAAGCTCTTGTATGGTCGGAGATGTCGTACCCCGGTCTGTTAGGGAGAGGTTGGTCATAGGGTCATGGGAAGGACCGAAATAGTCCTGCAGACCATGGAGCTTATTCAGTAGATCAGGCAGAGACTGCAGTATGCCGACCGACGCCGATCAGAGTTGGAGTTTCAGGTCGGCGATATGGTGCTCCTGAAGGTCTCACCTCGGAAGGGTGTGATATGCTTCAGGAAGAGGGGGAAATTGGGTCCCTGATATATTAGACCTTTCCGTGTGATCACCAGTGTAGGCAAGGTGGCCTATCGGTTGGATTGGCCGAGTGAGCTCAGTCAGATCCGCAACACTTTCAATGTCTCTCAATTACGGAAGTGTGTTTTGGACAGCGAGACAGTGGTTCCTTTGGTCGATATTCAGGTCGATGAGCACATGAATTATATCAAGAGGCCGGTAGCTATTTTGGAAAGAAAGATGAAGGTCCTGCGCTACAAGGAGACACCTTTGGTAAAGGTTCAGTGGCAGCATCGGAGAGGCTCCGAGTGGACCTGGGATCCGGAGGCTGAAATGAGGGAGCATTACCCCCAGTTATTCGCTGCAACATACTTCGAGGATGAAGTCTAAGTCAAGTGGGGGAGAACTGTAACATCCCGATGATGGGGGTACTTCTAATTTTGACCCTATAATTTATTTATTTTGCAATTTGGACCCTAAGTAAAAGAAAGAATGCATGAGGGCCCTAGTGGCATTTTCATAATTTGGATGTTGGGGAAGTACGCCATGTGTATGTCTGTACGTAGGGCGTTCGTTCCAGGCATGCAAACCCTAATTTTTAGGGCTTGGATCATATTTAAACTCCATTATAGCCTTATTTCCCCTCACTTCATCAGCCTCCATCCTCTTAGAACATTTTTGCAACCCTAATCCATATTGTGAAGCATTTCTAAACTTGAGAGTGTGTGTGTGTTTTATGCTTTTGATGAAGAATGAAGGAAGGAGAGACCATCTTGGAGGAGTGAAGCTCTTTAGAACCAAGATCACACCACCTTTTGGCATCGTTTGGAGGTATAAAGTTCTGAACTTGGTGAAGTTTCTTTTAGATCTTGTTTTGGGCTTGGTTTTAGGTACTTTTGTCCCAAAGGTGGTGACTCATGAGCATATGTAACAACTGGAAAATTTTGGAACTAGCAAGGTCTAAACCCTAACCAAGTATAAGTGAAACCACATTGCAACCTTGTTGCATTGTATCCTCTATAGCCTTGAGGGCTTATTTATAGGGCTAACAACTAAGTGTAGATTGAAACCCAAGTTGAGTTAAGCTAATATATGTCAACATAAGCCAAAAGTTTAAGTTTAAAACCATAAATAATACCCTATATTTTGGTTTTCGGTCCAAAGCATCTAGAACATGTAGATTTCGGTTTTTGGAATCTAATTCATAAGGTGTTTTCGGTTGTTGATTCAAGGAACATGGAGTTTTCGGTTTGCTATGACTGAAATCACCTCCTAAATGGCCGAAAACACAATGCCAAGCCCATTAAGGACCAAAATCTCAAAGTATAAAGCCCTTTTAAGGCCGAAAACACATTGTTCTATATATATATATATATATATATATATATATATATATATATATATATATATATGTTCAACCGAAAACTAATCTCATTTCTCCCTTTCCACACCGAAATCCTTCACTTTTTGCTCTCAATACTCATCCGTAAACCCCATATCTTCATAAGATTTTTGCCCAGATCATCATAATTTCACCAAGAACAATCTTCATATCTTCATATTTAAACCCAAGAACACTAAGAACACTTCAAACAATTTTAAGAATTGTTTTTGTAAGTATTTCTTACGTAATTTAGTGTTGTATAACACTTTAAATTATTATTACGCTAATTTAAATACGATATCGTGTATAAATATTATTAGGATACGACTAATTTCACGTATTATAACTTGAGGATCATTCACAATCACTTCATATCCAAACAAGCACACACACTCGAGGTGAGTTCATACCCCTACGTTTTCACGATTTTTCAATTGTTTTAGGGGGGGGGGGGGGAATACAAGTAAAACACAAGAAATCTTGTGTTTAAAAATATAAATTGTTTATTATGTTTTCTTATACTTTATAAACACTTTACGTAAAAATATGTTAAGGCATAAAGGTTTTCATCTCAACGGAACAAACTTATAAACTGTAATAGGTATAGTTTATGGAACATACGTACTATTTTACAAAGTTCAGGTTACAATATAGAGACAAACATATAAACTATAATAGGTATAGTTTATGGAACATAAGTACTATTTTACAAAGTCCAGGTTACAAACGGAAAAAAAACATATAAACTATAATAGGTATAGTTTATGAAACACACATACAGTTTATTCACTACAAAGTTACATTTTCATTTACTAAAGGGTATTACATTTTCATTTACTAAATGACATTACATTTCATTTACTAAAAGGGTTTTCAGTTTATTACTCGTAAACTCGTTGAAGCAATTTGTGAGACGCCTTCAAGTACTTATTTAAGTGTCGGCGAAAGTCCTGACTTATAACCAGAGTCTCTTCTACGGAGAGAGAGATATTTGTGTATAGATCTATTCGGGACTGACAATCCCGCACCTCAACTGTTAGCTACAGTTAGGCCGGCAGGCCTGGGTGACAAATGTCGTTAACGTTTCTGACGCCTGAAGAACGTCGTGTTCAGGCCATCTTAGGTCACAATATGGTTATAAGAACTCACATGGAGAAAACAACGACACATTTACTGAGTAATATATTTTCAGACAGTTTTCATTTGAACATTAACTTTACATTTGGTTTACAGGGTAAACATACTTTAAAATAGTTTTATCTAACAATAAAACTACATTACACGACTTCTCAGTACAACAAGGATTACATTCTAGAAATATACGTTTAAAAGGATTACATACTAATACGACTACTGTATACTATTTTCCTAGTACAGTGCAACTTACATTTCTAAAAGGACTATTATTGTTTACTCTATGATTAATTAGCGTATAAGTTAGGGTTATCTATAATAAAAATCCTATAGGCATTTGAATGTGTGTTTCCGCCTTACTTCCTGTTTCTTGTTTGGTTGTGGACTTAGGGTAGAGTCACTCAATCGATTGTTCGTTCGATCTCGATTATATATAATTTGTGTACTCTAAGTGATCATAGGGGGAAACAGTATGGGTCATATCAATTACATATGTTAGAGTTTCGCATTATAGATTTAAGCATAAGAAACTTATACATTTTGGTCATAAGGTACTAAGAATTCAACTCATTTATTAGAAAATATGGGATTTTCTGAAACAAACACTATCATTTTACGAATATTGGCTTACAAACTTGTTTTATCGAAAATATTGGATTTTCTGGATGAACACACTTACGTTTTCAAGGAACAAAGAACATACTTTTCCTACAAAATGCTTATGAACTCACTATCTTAAATGTTGACACTCTTTCAAACCACTTGTATTCTTAGGAAATTAGTAGACAGGTACCCTCACAGGTGTCATGAAGACGGAGCATAGTAGCGTCACGTCTTAGCTTTTGTTATAACTTTGATGCCAAACAAACAATGTTTTGAACACAATGTAAATTATATATTTTTCAATATGATGGTTGTGTTGCTTTGATTACTATTATTCAATTGTTATGATACTGTACATGACGTCATCCACCCCCGAACGTTTCCGCCGTTCCGGTTTGGGGGTGTGACAGATTGGTATCAGAGCATTGTTTATAGTGAACTAAGTATATCAACCCATAAAAGATATACAACTATAAACACAATGGGGTTAAAACACTCTGACCAAGAGTTATACTTTTATAATATAACAATATTTTTATAAAAGTATACATACATACATACTAGGAATAGTGTCATAATAAATACCATATAAAAAGTATTTAGATAAGTTGAACACTGCGGTTAAGCCTAGACAGTTATGTAATAATATGTGGGATAAATATAGCCTGATCAACTATATTTATCCAAGATACACCCAACATGTGTTTGGGAATGATAGTAGTGTTGCAACAAGTCTAAAACCTACCAACTCTATATACCAAGAAACTCTAGAACCAAACATAAAGTTTAAAATACTATAGGAGTATTTTATGATATTATACAATAACGACAAGTCTAAAAAACTTATCAACTTAGTATGCCAAGAAACGTTAGAATCAAACATAAAGTTAAAATACTATAGGAGTATTTTAAGGTGCTATAAGTAACTTATGTGAAAACTAAAAGACCCTTACTGGTAGATCTATAATTGTTGAGTGTATACGCTAAGGTTATATATAATTAAGATTTTATAGACTTAGAATTTGTGATTTCGCTCTAATTTTTGTTCCTTGTTTGGTTGTGGTCTTAGAGTATGATCACATACTCGAAGGTCTATTCAATCTTAGTTATATACAACCTGTATACACTACGTGATTATAGGAGGACCCGGTAAGGATCACCATAAAAATTTCAATAGAATTGCTTTTGTTAATCTCATAGATTCTTTATACACTCATATTCTCGTACAAACTACATATCTAGACATCGTAACCCCACTACAACAGCCAACAGAATAGTTGAGGGAGAACCAATAGGGGGTTCACGGGGAAGATTCCGAGAAGGGATCAGACACAGCGAAAGGCGCTGGAGAGATTGCTAATGAACTTTACCTTATTAAGATCAGACATGAGACCCTATTTTCCTTAATCTTTCTAGGAACTATTCACACAAAGTACATACACACACTACACAATACTTCGGACCCTAACACCTACAAATCAAGCATTACCTCTGATTGTTCCATGAGAGGCCTACTTGAACATTAGGTTCAGGCTCTCCATCGTGAAGTAATGGAGATCAGTAACAAAGCCTGAAACATGACAATGCAAACCCAACACACCCACGAAAAGCAAAGAACACCATATGAATGCCATACCTACAAATAGATCAGGAAAACAATACAGACCACTTACACTCTTTATAGGAAGAGATAACCATGAGACAACGAATCTTTGCAACTAAAACTAGGACAATCATAGCAAATCATAGAAACAGAAGGGGGCCACTCACGAGATGTGTGAGATGCTGGAGCACCCTGCGCGTCAATTTAATAACTAATAAACTAATATAACCTAGTGAGTTAGTGACTACACTACTCACACTATGTGTTAGACTTATCGCACCTCTCATCACAACTAATAGTAGAGAAATCAAGAGAGATGCGCTCTTCCAAAACCCATGAAACCAGATCAACTTAAGATTTTAACACCTATATTATATTTTGTTAAACCTAACATTGGCACAATACCTACTCCTACTCACTACCATAAATACATAAAAGGGATGTTGGTCGAAACATTGAGAATTGTACAACAAAATGTGAAATTTATATGTGTATATATAAATAGATAGAATACACCTAGCAACAACCATAGTTACTTACGAACTCGTCTAACGCCATGCAATAGAATCATGCCATCACATGGAAATAACCAGCATACCGACGCAACACCGGTTCTACAGATAGACTCCGCTACATTTCAAGCCGCCGTAACAGCTGCCGTACAGATGTCATGGCGCAACTCAACGCTAAAAATACACACGAAAATGGAAACAGTGTCGACCATTCCAATCGTAGTAATAATCAAGGACACCAATTAGTGTTTTCCTCCCAGAATACCCCAAACCACAAACCTAAGAATAAGAAACGGAAGTTATGGAACAAGAAGGGTCGTTCAACTCAAGGACCTACCAAAAGACAACAGACTGTAGCAGTCCATACCACCACCGATCCTACTACCTCGGTACCGAACATACCATATGCTGGAAACCTCCCAAAGTGCAACAAATGCAGCTTCCATTACTATGGAGTCTGCCGTGAAAGGCACTGTAGAAATTGCAACAAGAAGGGGCATAACACCCGTTTCTGTAGGACCCCGACCCAATGCACTACTCCGTCCGCTAATGTTGGAGCAATTCAAGCATGCCATAAATACGGTGAAATAGGGTTTTTCAAGATAGATTGTCCAATAGAAAGGGATGATGGAGAAGCTGGAAGAGTTTTAATAACAGGACGTGAGGAAGCAACGAGGGACCTTACTAGAAATTCCGGTACGTTTCTACCTACATAACTCATAGGCATGCGTACCTTACTATAATGATACAGAGAGGAGTTTCGTGAGTCACTAAATTACAAATACATGCGGAAACAACCACAGTAACACAACGAAACATTCGCAGTAGAAATGACTAACGGTAAGACTGAAACCACAACAAGACAAGTACGTAGGATGCACAATAACACTAAAAACAACAAATTAATCCAAATTGATCTAAAATGGTTACAAGAGAAAAATATCGATGTGAATACTGGCATACCAATATCACATGCTACAGAAAGGATCGTTCGCCTTAACCGACCAACTAATGAAATCTTTTCAATATATAACGACAAACCTGACACAAACCTCTGTATCGTCTCTCGCTTCAAAACTCAGAAGTACCCATGTGAGGGGTACCACGCCTTCTACCTCACTTTGTAGATAAGAAGCTTGAAGTGAAAAACATCGAGGATGTTCCGAAAGTCCGTAACCTTCCTGAAGTATTCCCAACAGACCTCTCGGGAATACCACTCGTACAACAAGTTATGTTCAAGAATAGAGACTAAGGACCCATGCAGCTAATCTATCACTACTAGGTGTATACGCAAAGGTGCTATATAATTAAGATTCTACGGACTTAGAATGTGTGGTTCCGCCCTACCTCCTGTTCTTTGTCTGGTTGTGGACTTGGGGCAAAGTCACCCATCCGACCGTCTTTACTATCTTAATTATATACGACTTGTATGCACCAAGCAATGATATATGAACTAGGTATGAGGCCAACCATGGACTTCAGAACAAAACTGCCCAGGTCTACTACTGGACATGCTATCATTTAAGTGAACGTAGACATGTAAACCAAACTTACACACTCCCTATCGATCAAAGCAACAGATGAAATAGAAAAGCTGACAGGAATATATCAGAAAGGGTGGTGAGACTGCACAGTATACCACTATCAATTATCACAGATAAGGAACAATCAATTCGCTTCGCGCCTCTGACAGTCGTTACAAAAGTCTTTAAAACCCCAACTCGTCCTAAGCAAAGCTTGCCATACCTAAACAAACAATCAGATTAAATGAAACAAAGTCACATACTAATAGTAAAGGTCCGATGGAACGCCAAGCGAGGATCTGAATTCACTTAGGGACGAGAAGATCAACAGAAACATAAGTACACACCTCTTTACCTAGTTCAAAGAATAACCACTCTAGAACGAATTTCGGGACAAAATTTAATCTAAACGACGGGATAATGTAACAACTGGAAAATTTTGAAACCAGCAAGGTCTAAACCCTAACCAAGTATAAGTGAAACCACATTGCAACCTTTTTGCACTGTATCCTCTATAGCCTTGAGGGCTTATTTATAGGGCTAACAACTAAGTGTAGATTGAAACCCAAGTTGAGTTAAGCTAATATATGTCAACATAAGCCAAAAGTTTAAGTTTAAAACCATAGAATAATACCCTATATTTGGATTTTCGGTCCAAAGCATCTAGAACATGTTGATTTCGGTTTTTGGAATCTAATTCATAAGGTGTTTTTGGTTGTTGATTCAAGGAAAATAGAGTTTTCAGTTTGCTATGACCGAAATCACCTCCTAAATGGCCAAAAACACAATGCCAAGCCCATTAAGGACCGAAATCTCAAAGTATAAAGCCCTTTAAGGCCGAAAACACATTGTTATATATATATATATATATATATATATATATATATATATATATATATATATATATATATATATGTTCAACCGAAAACCAATCTCATTTCTCACTTTTCACACCGAAATCCTTCACTTTTTGCTCACAAAACTCATCCGTAAACCCCATATCTTCATAAGATTTTGGCCCAGATCATCATAATTTCACCAGAACACCAAGAAGAATCTTCAAATCTTCATATTTCAACCCAAGAACACCAAGAACACTTCAAACAATTTCAAGAACACTTCACTTTTTGCTCTCAAAACTCATCCGTAAACCCCATATCTTCATAAGATTTTTGCCCAGATCATCATAATTTCACCGAGAACACCAAGAACAATCTTCAAATCTTCATATTTCAACCCAAGAACACCAAGAACACTTCAAACAATTTTAAGAGTTGTTTTTGTAAGTATTTCTTACACAATTTAGTGTTGTCTAACATTTTAAATTATTATTACGCTAATTTAAATACAATATCGTGTATAAATATTATTAGGATACGGCTACTTTCACGTATTCTAACTCGAGGATCATTCACAATCACTTCGTATCCAAACAAGCACACACACTCGAGGTGAGTTCATATCCCTACGTTTTCACGATTTTTCAATTGTTTTAGGGGGGATACAAGTAAAACACAAGAAATCTTGTGTTTAAAAATATAAATTGTTGATTATGTTTTCTTATACTTTATAAACACTTTACGTAAAAATATGTTAAGGCATAAAGGTTTTCATCTCAACAAAACAAACTTATAAACTGTAATAGGTATAGTTTATGGAACATACGTACTATTTTACATAGTTCAGGTTACAATACATAGACAAACATATAAACTATAATAAGTATAGTTTACGGAACATAAATACTATTTTACAAAGTCCAAGTTACAATATGGAAACAAACATATAAACTATAATAGGTATAGTTTATGAAACACACATACAGTTTATTCAGTGAAAAGTTACATTTTCATTTACTAAAGGGTATTACATTTTCATTTACTAATGGGTATTATATTTTCATTTACTAAAGGGCATTACATTTCATTTACTAAAAGGGTTTTCATTTTATTACTCGTAAACTCGTTGAAGCAATTTGTGAGACGCCTTCAAGTACTTATTTAAGTGCCCGCGAAAGCCCTGACTTATAACCAGAGTCTCTTGTAGGGAGAGTGAGATATTTGTGTATAGATCTATTCGGGACTGACAATCCCGCACCTTAACTGTTAGCTACAGTTAGGCCAGCAGGCCTCGGGTGACAAATATCGTTAACGTTTCTGACGCCTGAAGAACATCGTGTTCAGGCCATCTTAGGTCACAGTATGGTTATAAGAGCTCACATGGAGAAAAAACTGACACATTTACTGAGTAATATATTTTGAGACAGTTTTCATTTGAACATTAACTTTACATTTGGTTTACGGGGTAAACATACTTTAAAAAATAGTTTTATCTAATAATAAAACTACATTACACGACTTTTCAGTACAACAAGGATTACATTCTAGAAACATACGTTTAAAAGCATTACATACTAATACGAATATTGTATACTATTATCCTAGTGCAGTGTAACTTACATTTCTAAAAGGACTATTATTGTTTACTCTATGATTAATTAGCGTATATGTTAGGGTTATATATAATAAAAATCCCATAGGCATTTGAATGTGTGTTTCCGCCTTACTTCCTGTTCCATGTTTGGTTGTGGACTTAGGGCAGAGTCACTCAATCGACTATCCGTTTGATCGTGATTATATATAATTTTTGTACTCTAAGTGATCATAGGGGGAAACAGTATGGGTCATATCAATTAAATATGTTAGAATTTCTTATTACAGATTTAAGCATAAGAAACTTATACATTTTGGTCATAAGGTACTAAGACTTCAACTCATTTATTAGAAAATATGGGATTTTCTTAAACAAACACTATCATTTTACGAATATTGGTTTACAAACTTGTTTTATAGAAAATATTGGATTTTATTGATGAACACACTTACGTTTTCAAGGAACAAAAAACATACTTTTCGTACAAAATGCTTATGAACTCACCAACTTAAATGTTGACACTTTTTCAAACCACTTGTATTCTTAGGAAATTAGTAGACAGGTACCCTCACATGTGTCATGAAGACGGATCATAGTAGCGTCACGTCTTAGCTTTTGTTATAACTTTGATGCCAAACAAACAATGTTTTGAACACAATATAAATTATATATTTTCAATATGATGGTTGTGTTGCTTTGATTACCATTATTCAGTTGTTATGAAACTGTACATGACGTCATCCATCCCCGAACATTTCCGCCGTTCCGGTTTGGGGGTGTGATAGCATAGCATGTTCTTGACCCAATAAGCCATCCTTTCAGACCTTTGGAGGGGTCTTGAGTCATAAAGATGGGTTCCAAATGGTTGGTTATGCTCCATGCATCATTTAGAAGATCTTAATGCATTAAGATGTTGAGTTTTGGTGTTTTAAGCACAAACTGGACATGCAAGGTCATAAAGTTCGAAACTTTATGACTCTTTATTATATTTTGGCCATGGATATGCAATTGAACGCATTAAGTCGAAGTATTATGCTGTTAATGTGAAAAGAGGAAACCTTGTGAGTACGCCGTACGTACCTATGTGTACGCCGAGCATACTCAGTCAGCACCCCATTTTCAGTCAACGCGTGTACGCCCCGCGTACCTCCAGAGTACGCCCAACGTACTCTTACTGAGTTGACTCGTTTGGGTTGACTCAGTTGATTCAGTTGACTTTGACCAAGTTTGACCAAGGGGTATTTTGGGTAATTTGAATGATGTTTGAAAATTGGTCAATTGGATGAATAGGTAGCGGTATGAAACATCCCAAAAATACGGTCCAAAAATTTCGTTTTAAATTATTAAATGAACCATAAAATACTGTTGTGGAATAAAATCATAAGTCGTGTCAATCCCAAAACATCATATCAAAACCAGTATCAATGTATCCAAAATCACATATAACATATCAGAGTAAAAATCCCAGGATAAGCTGTGGCGTGTGTCATGCGATCATATCGAGCCCTTCCCTTTACTAGTGGAGGTACCTTAAACCAAAACTGAAAACCGTAAGAACGAAGCTTAGTGAGCTCCCCAAACTACCACATACCATACACATAACATATAACATAACTTTGGGACTCCGCCCAGCTGCATCATGATGAACCTGGCATCGGCTTACCCGACATCAGGCCCCGCCCGACATCGGGCTTACCCCGGCATCAGATCACGTATGGCATCGGGCCTCGCCCGACATTGGGCTTGCCCTGACATACAACATCTCATAGACATAAGCATATAACATAAACATGTAAACATAAGCATATAAACATTTATCAGGCTTGCTCCGCCATCAGACCGGAGTCCAGAACACATAATACATAACATATAAGCTAAACATGCATCAGTCTTGCCCCGACATCAGACCGAAGCTCGGAACACATAACACATAACATATAAGCTATACATGCATCGGGCTTGCCCCGACATCGGACCGAAGCCCGAAACACATAACACATAACATGCATGAATCACAAAGACATCAAGCATACATAAACGTTCCTCGGGACCGCCCCGACATTGGATCATAATCCGGAAAGCATACAACCTACATCGGGACCTGCCCGACATCGGACCATAGCCTGGAACTACTAATATCTAAATGGTTCGGCATTCTGGCTGTAGACCCGATCCTACTGGAGAAAACTCACCTTGAATGCTAGCTGTGAAATCTCAACGGCTGCTCCAATGACTCCCCGGCTATCAATTTTCACAATAATACTTAATCAGAATCTGCTAATCCTTCTTAGGGTAAAATGACCATTTTACCCTTGGTCAAAGTCAGCGTTCTGGTCAAAGTCAAAGTCAAGGTCAACTCCCAGTCAACCTAACTCGTCGAGTTATCTCCCAACTCGGCGAGTTCCTGAACAACTCAGACTCGTGGTCAACCGAGTCAACTCGTCGAGTCCCTTCCCAGACTCATCGAGTTCTACCTGCCATATAATCGGGACACCCGACTTCAACTCATCGAGTCCCTTACTGGACTCGCCGAGTTCCCTTGTCTGTTTGGGCTATCTTAAAGGATTAAGCCCCTGCACTTCAGATCCAAGCTTCATACTTTACAATAACCTCGAAAATGTCCTTTTAAGGGTAAACTTTCTGACTTTACCCCTTAATACCTCCTCTTAAAGGGTTTAGCTCAAAACCTAATTCCTTGGAACCTAGAACTTGGTCCTTAAGCCATCCATTCACCAAACTAAGTCTTACAACTTCAGATCTACTCTCCTAACACTACTTGAACATGTAAAGTTCCAACCTTTCTCCACATAAATGACCTTTTGTGGCATAAAAGGCCATAATATCATCCTAAAGGCTTGCATGGGGCTCCAAAGGCATAAAGTTTGCACCTTTATGCCATAGCAACCCTTAATGGTTTCAGATCTGAAAGTAACAATGACTTGGGACGTCCAAGTCTCATAGATCAAGCTTCTTGGACAAAAACTTCCATAAAAGTGACCATAAGGAGATCTAAGAAACTACAAGACAAGTTTGAGGCTTGATTACCAGAAAATGATGAGGATGAGACGAAATCTTTGGATCTATTATCTTCTCCTTGAACCTTCTGGCTCATTCTTCTTCTTCTAGCTTCAAGGGCACACAAAATCACTCACAAAATGCTCTCACACTCACAAAATGCTCTAGGGTTTCGTGGATTAGGGTTTGGGACAAGGAGGCTGTAAATGAGGCTAAGGGGTGGGGGTTAAGGAGCTTAAATAGGGTGCAAAACCCCGAAATTAGGGTTTCACTCTGCCAGGCCTACTCGCCGAGTCGAGGGCTCTTGACTCGTCGAGTAGGTGGCTAAAATCACGTGCATAATCTGCCTTCTACTCGACGAGTTAGGGCCACCAACTCGTCGAGTCCTTCTCTTAAAATGAATAAATAAATATTTAATGCATACCAGGGATCTGGGCGTTACAGGTTAGAGCTGAGATTCGTGATGTAGTGATCTGTTAGATCGGTATCCTGATATATAGGATGATGCTATGCTTAGTGATCTGTAGATCTGCCTAATTGTCTGTTGACTGGTTGTATATGTTTATCTGTTATGTATATGTCGACATGTTATGTGTGGTTGGGTTGAGGCTGATCGGTGTAGACCGAAGGCCAAGAGACCCAGGGCGGCCCGAATAGACTGAAGGCCTAAGCGGCGTACTAGTCAGACCGAAGGCCCAGAGAACGGTCCAGATAGGCTGAAGGCCCTGTAAGGCGTTCCAGTCATGCTGAAGGTTCTGTGATCGGTCAATATAGTTTGTGATGGGTTTTAAACAAACAATCCTATGTGTGCATGCAACCCTAGAGTTGGATCTATGTTTTCACTATTAGTTATACAACTTTATGAACACAAAAGAACCCTAGCATGCATCTACTATTTTCGAAATTGACATAGGAGAATAGAATACATACCTTTTGTTGTTATGTAGTAATAACAACTAGTTCCTTGAATTTCCTTAGCTCTTGAAAGCAAGTACCACAAGTGTAGTACCTCTAATGGCTCACAAACACACTAGGTGAAAGGATGAATATGGGAGAGAGGAGAGAAGGATATCTTGCCCTAAAATTCGTCCCTTTTAGGGTTTCCCAAGGCTTGGACGAATTCTAGTGCCTTAGGGTGCTATTTATACTTGAGGCTAGCTAGGGTTTCAAGGTGGAAACCCTAATCCCTTAGCTTAGGGCCTAAGCAAGTCCATGGACTCCTTTCCTTAAGCCCTTGGACGAAAACTCCTAGATCCTTCTAGGATTTTCGTTCAAGCCTTAATAAAAGTGATCTAATAGCCCAAAGTCTCAACTATCAAATAATTACAAAACAGCCCCTGTACTTTTAATTAATTCCTTTAATCCCGAAATTAATTCCTAATTAATTTCTGATTAAATACTAATTAATAATATGATTCCAAATTATTATATTAATCATATAATATAATAAATAAATCATATTTATGCCCTAATCAACCTCTCTCCTCAACTGTCATCCTGTCTAGTCACCAGTGTGAAGGCAACCCAAAAGGACCATGCTCACAATCGGGTCAAGTAAATACCAAAATAGTTATGGACTTAAACACTAATCCAACAGTCTCCCACTTGGATAAGTCTAATAACTATTCTGCGTATGACTTCAGAACCTGATCAGCAATCGTAGCTTCCAAAAGCGCTGTCAACTCTGATCTTATCAGATACGCGTGTCCTTTAGATAAGGGATCATATATTCCTCCATTCTACAAGATATCGTATAGACATGAGACATGGATTGAAATCATTCTCTCAGTCTATGTGTCGTTTCCCGATTTCCGATTTATGACGACTGACTAATTGAACAAATCAAATCAGTCCTGGCCCGGCCGAGCACTTTCCTTTGTCATCACTAAATCATCGAGGGGCCCACAGATATCGCTTTTATCCCACCTTGGGTAAAAGGAATGGATAAACTTCGACTCAAATGCTTGCTTGCACCTACTAATCGAATCACACACAACAATAAGTTTTATAACACCAAGTTACTGGTACGTTTACTTATTGTCAATGTGCAACCGACCAGCAAATAACAACTCACACGTCTCAGTTTCAAGAATATACAATGTTATCGTCTCACCAATCACTCGTGATAAAACCATGAAGTGATTCAAATGAGCGTGGGTTTAATCCAATACTCTAATCTTATCAAAGCACTCATGAACTCTGCAGCAAACTTGTGCTATGTCTAAACACTTTAGACAATCTACAGACAGATTCATGACAGTCTTCCTTCATACCTACTTCCAACGTATGACCGACTGTGGATGTTTGAATATCCTAGTTATTCTGGAAGTCAAAACATGCAAAGTGAAACGCAATAATAATATTAATCCTATATGGCCCCAAAACTTTTGAGCGTAAATAAAAACACTTTTATTTAAACACCATATTGATTACTCATTATTCATTGTTTACTGTTTCAGACAATCAACTTATTACTCGAATTATAACCACAATTGTCCCATGCTCCAAGCATGCACACTTTGGTTTCCTATGGTCCATACTCTGCGAAATAGATCAATTGAAAAACTTGCCCAATGAAACTCATTTCACAATCCCCAATTTTTTTTTTATTATTAGTATAAGAATACCAAATTCTTGCCACTTTTAGAATATGTCAGATTCTAACACTTTATGCAATGATTCTTTCGTAATGTCATAGCACAAAAGTCACCAAGACCCGGCTAATGAAATTACTAAGTTCTCTATCAGAAATTGTTACAAAACAATTTTATAGATGTGATGTCTCTCACTCAAAGTACATTCCTTTGAACATCCTTTTGCATAAAAGTTTCTAATCTACATATAGTCTTAATATCCAACTCCCATTAATGGAAACATTTCCATATTTGCTATATGACAACTTATTCTTAATAGAATCTTATCTATTCATAATAATGTCAATATAGTCCATCCAGTATTATACTTCCAACTACTCACAAGCGACAAATCCTTAGTGAACCTCAGACCGTCCTTTGATAGTTGTTTAATTATTTTAGTCAAAACCGATTCTAGTCCTTTTTCTCTCTTAATGCCCTAGGCATTTGGAAAATTTAGAATGGTCAAATATTATAACATATGCAATCGGTCCCATACCCGAAGCGTATTAGACACGATGCATAATGTCTCATATAAAGACGTGATACTTTATCAGCCTTCTGCCATAATATTTTATGTGCCATGTTCCCGCAATTCGAACTATGAAGAGGGATGCCGTAATCATAATCGAATTTTGAGAATGCACTATGTATCCTTGACTAAATTTATTAACATTTCTCGATCTAAGCTTTAGAATTTTGAAACGAAGTATAATATTCTCTCCCTTAATTATAGCAAAACAACTTTTCAACCCTTGCAACTTTGCAAAGTGAATCTTTGTTTTCTATAATTAATATTGCTAACTTGCAATACTTACCATAATAATCATGCTCCCACTAACATGATGATTATTTTCTTACCAGCATAACACTTATGCTCCCACTAGCTTTGACATGTATTGGACTTCTAGAAAACAATGCTTATTGAATTCCTTAAGTTCATATTTTTTTTTAATACCTAATGCTTTGATAAGCCTTTATCTAAGCTTTTTAAGCTCATACACCTTTGCCTTAGATAGCTCACATGTGTGTCTAAACAATTCAGAATTTATGTTACTAAGTCCCAAATGTTCAGATCAATTGCCAAATCTCACAATTCGAACTATGAAAAGGGATGCCGTAATCATAATCGAATTTGAGAATACAATTTTCACAATTGCTATCTTCTTAAAATCTCTCTTAGTGAAAGCATTTCCTCACAATCATTTTCATGAAGGAGGAAAACCTTATGACACTTAGATTTTATGATGTATGTGTTCCTATCCATGTGAATTTGTCAAAACGAAAGTTTGCGACAAATCCAAAACATTATGGACTGAACTTGTTCAATCTTGATTTCTTGCCTCATGGTAACATGAATGCCCACCATGTCTTCCAAGCAACTCACCCTTTCATATCAATGTACTTTCCATTGATCGAGGTGCTTTGTCTTTATGCATTCAAATGAGAACTCATAGAACTCACACGCATAATTAACTCAATTGGAATGGCACAGAAAAAGAGTATGTCATCCACGATAGGCTTTAAACCTCAAGTCGTGTGCTAGTGATGATCAACTAGGTTTACTCTTGATTTGTTCTTGAAACTTTTCAAGACTCCCACTGACTCCTTGACATATAAGATTCTCCTGTCAAGAACCATTTCTTGACAAACAAATATTCAAGAGTTAGTGTAGCCTTTTGTCAAGTTCAACACTTCACACAATTGGTCCTGGTAGGTCTTTGTCTTATCCAAGACATCACAACTTACCAATTTCAAATGTGCAAGAATAAGAAAACTTTTCCAAATTCCACATTTGTCGAGTGTTATAAACCTACTTAAGACTTGTCACTCATGTCAGAATCTTGACTCTACGACTTGATATTGGAACGAAGTATGATTGACTTCTTGATTTAACAATTTCTACAATTCTCGATTCCTCTTCTTAGACATGCAATTGCACTAAGACTCACTTAGAGGATCAATTGAGATATGGTTCTTAATCATTAAGACTTATCATAAAACACAATAAAAGGTACTCTCCCTTCTTCTTAGAATAGAGAAACTTTTATCTTTCTGCCTACTTGATTCTTCTTATTCGTTTTGCTATTGATTTAAACTCTTTCAATCAACTCAGAATTATACTTAATCTTATAAGTATAATCATATTTACTAACCTATAGTAAATCATGACGAATATCTTTATCACTCTTGTGGTGGACTTGATCAACGCACAACCTAGTGTACTCGATCTCCTGGTCCTTCTCTTGACACTTTGCCAAAGAATTAGTCTAATTTCCAAAATATGAAGTTTCTCATTCATCACGCAACCAAGTTGTATGATTCCAAGTTTCTGTCCAATTGAAACTTGGGTGATGAGAATCTTCCTTTATTTGGCAAATCCTCGACATTTCACAAATAACATAATCAAGAATCACATCCAATTCACGATTGCTAAAATTAGAAATACATAAACATCCATTTTCACATATGCCATTGCAAGGATAAATAAATAGGATGAAATCAAAATTCATTCTATTGCGGAAAAACTTGTCCTTACAATGCAATTCAAATGAAAACTATGCTATTTCAATTTCTAAGCAATCTATTCTAACTCTAAAGTAGTAGCTCAAAAATCTGATCTTCAAGCAATGCGATCGAAATCCATTTCTTCACGATCAGATTCAGCTTACTTCTTCCCTTAAGTTTCCTCTCTTTTCTTCGATCCTACAAAACATCAAAATGTAATCTTATCACATCATGTATTGAAAATCAAAGAATAGGAACTTATAGAGTTAGTTATTGGATTTTACCTGAAGTAGAGCCATACGTCTTGACTCTCCCATCTCTTAGATCTCTCAGGTAAAAAAGGGCAGCTTTGTCTCCAATGCCCCTTCTCTTGGCAGTAGAAGCAGATGGACTCTTTTGAAATGGCACAAGGAACTATCTCAGAATTTACCTTTTTCTGGATTTCCAATGTCACTATTTTCAATTTCCATTGAAGTTTGAGAGTTTGATTTGCCAGACAAATTTACTCGATTAGCACGCCAAATCATTTCTGATTCAGCAGCTATAAGCAAATAGGTCAAATCAATGAGGGTCACGTCATGGTCCATCATATAGTACTCTCTAACAAACTCACTACATGATTCAGGAAGTGACTGAAGAACCCAGTCAACAGCCAACATTTCTGAGATATCGACACCCATCATCCTTAACCTATCAATGTGTGACTTCATCTCTAAGATGTGTGCACACACAGGTTTCCCATCTTCGTGTTTGCTTGCCAATAGGTCTTGAGTGAGCTTGAACTTTTCAAGCCTTTGAACTTGTGGGTTAGGGAGAATAATTGGAGGAGGTGGAGGAAGTGAAGCATGACTCTCATTTCCTTGATCGTATCGTGGAACGTCATCTTCATTTGGAAAGCTTGTTCCAAGGGATTTGGGAAGACCATAGTTGTCATACTTTGACATCTACAAAACGGGAGAAAATCCAAGTTAAGTTGATTAGAATCCTTGATGTGACACCCAAATGAAACATCAAGGCTAGGATCCAACACAATACTCTACAACCTAGAAGAGGGATGCCGTAATCTAGTTGCAGAATATTTGAAGGTAGGTAAATGACGATTTACCAATTCCCACCATGAAAAACGAAAAAGAAATTTAAGTTTTGAATGAATTGAAAACTCCTAGATCTTTTGAGATTCATTGAACCTTTCAATGGCATGTTTAAATCTCGATATGCACTTCAAATTTTGCGACTGGGATGCCGAGGATCGCAAACAAGTTTGTGAATAACCATGCGAACCAACATGGTGCACTCAATGTCTTCATCACCTAATCAATGTGCCGGTTAGCCACACACGCTCCATTGATCTATGATAAAACATCGAACCACCCTTTGTCGCCAATGTCAATCCCAAATTAGTGTGCCGGTTAACCACACGCGCTCCACCAACGATTGACAGGGGCACAAAGTGTAATTCCATGGATTAGCATCACTTTCACATTTTATCCTAGAGTAACTAAGATTTGGGAATTTGTAAAAGCATTTAGTTACTTTGTACTTCATTATACTTATAATGGAAGGTTTCTGTCCTATCCTACCTGTTCGGCTAACGACCCTCCACTAGTCAAGAGTGCGGTGGGTAAGAGTGGATACCCATTCAATCGCCATTTTATAGGCAATTTCCTTAAACACCCCTTATAGACCAGCTTCGTGAATGAGGCCTACTAACGGTAAGACTGACTTTTACTCATATATAATATTAGACTTTTAATGTTACATATATAGTATAGGGTGTATTTTATACTTTTAAAATACTATGTGGTTTTGTTAACTTTCCAAAACCATAAGGGTGTAATTTGAACTTATTCAAAATACGAGGGTTTTAGAATTTAACATTTCAAAATTAAACTTTTAATCAACTTTTAAATTCCAAAACTTGAGGGCAAGTTTTGAAACTTTTCAAAACATAAGCAAGAACATTCTAGATCAAATTATTAATAATAATTAACCAATTAATTAGTAATTATCTTAATATGACCTAATTCAATTTCTTGCAAGATAATCTATCAAATAATTCAAATAAATCAAGTTTATCACATAAAGAAATGATTATCTAATTAATTTGACAATTATCTTTTACTTTGGTAAGGATATCTCTTAAATTAAACAATTAATTTAACCTAATCCCTTAAATCCCCTAGAATT
Source organism: Lactuca virosa (assembly GCF_052849685.1). NCBI lineage: Eukaryota > Viridiplantae > Streptophyta > Magnoliopsida > Asterales > Asteraceae > Lactuca > Lactuca virosa. The sequence continues at coordinate 70,957,214 of NC_136434.1, forward strand.
CGAAATTATGGGATGGGATATTCAAAATCTTTAATTACCAAATTTAAACATTTAAAGGATAATTACAAGATATGACAATATCCAAATCCCTAAAATTTAGGATCTAATCATGGGGAAAGAGGCAATTTCGAAATCTTGGGTTTAGGAAATCTTACCAAAAAATTTCGAAATCTAGGGTTTAGAAACCCTAATTTCGAAAATCAAGCCTCCAGGGTTTATTAGCCATAAACCCTAATATGTCAAGTTCATACATTTGAATAAAGCTAATTGAAAACAAAAACCAATGGCTCTGATACCATTGATGGGTTTTAAACAAACAATCCTATGTGTGCATGCAACCCTAGAGTTGGATCTATGTTTTCACTATTAGTTATACAACTTTATGAACACAAAAGAACCCTAGCATGCATCTACTATTTTCGAAATTGACATAGGAGAATAGAATACATACCTTTTGTTGTTATGTAGTAATAACAACTACTTCCTTGAATTTCCTTAGCTCTTGAAAGCAAGTACCACAAGTGTAGTACCTCTAATGGCTCACAAACACACTAGGTGAAAGGATGAATATGGGAGAGAGGAGAGAAGGATATCTTGCCCTAAAATTCGTCCCTTTTAGGGTTTCCCAAGGCTTGGACGAATTCTAGTGCCTTAGGGTGCTATTTATACTTGAGGCTAGCTAGGGTTTCAAGGTGGAAACCCTAATCCCTTAGCTTAGGGCCTAAGCAAGTCCATGGACTCCTTTCCTTAAGCCCTTGGACGAAAACTCCTAGATCCTTCTAGGATTTTCGTTCAAGCCTTAATAAAAGTGATCTAATAGCCCAAAGTCTCAACTATCAAATAATTACAAAACAGCCCCTGTACTTTTAATTAATTCCTTTAATCCCGAAATTAATTCCTAATTAATTTCTGATTAAATACTAATTAATAATATGATTCCAAATTATTATATTAATCATATAATATAATAAATAAATCATATTTATGCCCTAATCAACCTCTCTCCTCAACTGTCATCCTGTCTAGTCACCAGTGTGAAGGCAACCCAAAAGGACCATGCTCACAATCGGGTCAAGTAAATACCAAAATAGTTATGGACTTAGACACTAATCCAACAGTTTGTAGGTTGGCGCGGCGTTCCACTCAGGCTGAAGGCTCTGTGAGCGATCCAGATAGTCTATAGGTCGGCGCGGTGTTCCAGTCAGGCTGAAGGCTCTATATGCATGATGTTGTTATTTTGGTTATGTGGTGGTACTTTGGGGAACTCACTAAGCGTTGACTAATAGTTTTTAGTTATGGTTTCAGGTACTTCGGATGGTCGCGGTAAGGCGAAGGCGTAACTGTACACATCCTCTTGTTTATGGCTTATGATTTTGGGAGACTCTAATGTTTGGAAAATATTTTAAAAACCATGATTTGTAAACAATTTTTGATTTTAGGTTGATTTTAAAAGTTTAAATTTCTTGTGATTTTTATGGATGTTACATTTTTACTATGTCTAATCTAGTTAAATCAGATTTAATGTTTGTTTCTGCTTTAATTATGGGCTAAAAACCTTATACTTTTGTTTGGTGAAGATGAACCCTACTACTATGTGTTAGTTTCTCATTTCATGGATTATTGAAGTTGGTTTAGCTTGTGTTTGATAAATCAATACTTAGTAGGTTAAAAGTTTCAATCTTTGTTGTTTAGCTTTCAGGTTTTGTATAGTTAAAGGATCACTTTGATTACATGAACTTGTTTACCTAGTTATTTATGACATTAAAATTGCTAGAGTTTGTGATTGACCAAATCCTAAATTATGTAATAAAGATATTTACTTTAATTGTGCTAGAGAGCATTGTTTGATCTAGATGTGTGCTTTAATTATTGGTCTTAATCTTAGATAATTAATCGTAGATTTATCATTCACAACCCAAAATATTAATAAACAATTAAGCGTCCTACTAGTGCAAGACCATAACCTAATAGCTCATGAATTAGTGAAAATATTAGTAGATCGGATCAAGAATTCTAGTAATATTTAAATCGGTAACCAACAGAAATTAATCCATGTATTAAAAGTAAACATATGAAAAATGGTGATTCGAAGCTAAATGGAAGTATATTTATTTTCTTGATTAAAAATCATATTTACTTGTTTTCTTTAGTTTAAAAGTTTTCAGTAGTTAATTTAAGTTAATCTAAACTTGTAAAATCAGATCAAAACCCTCAATTTTAGTTGTTTTTCTTAGTTTAACTTTTAGTATTTATTTTATTAATTAAAATATTGTTCCCTGTTATCGACACCCGACTTACTTTACTATACTATAATTTGACTAGGTACACTGCCTATTTGTGTTTTAGTTGGTAGAATTAGTTAAGTTATAAATTTAAAGCTTTTTGGTATATATAATAAAACACTATCAGATATAGACATAATTGTTCAAGTTTATAAGGATATAGATGAAATTCTACCTAAAAGAAGAATTATATTTAAGTTTGTCTACGTTTCGACATAATTTTTTGTTTATTGTGCTTAATTTTATATACGTACCCTATGTATGAGTCAGGTCACATATAATAGTTTCAGTTCATTAACTTTTTTTAAAAAAACGAATTTTTATGTATGTGTTGGTATAAATTCAAGGTGGTCAATGTTTCGATGTAAATTTAGAACTTTCGTTCATTAACTTTACAAAAAAGTTACTTGCTTTTTATATGTACGTGTTAATATAAATTTGATTTCGTCTATGTTTCGATGTAATTTCCGGAAGTAATATAGGGTAACATACGTTTATTTCAAGAATATATTTGATGCCCTCAGATGAAAGGATTCCTTTCAGATTTCAAAGAAGGCAATATTCATTGGTAGTATGCTTTGTGATGACAATAAACAAGAGTCAATGATAGTCGCTATCGAAGTGGATGTTGTTTTTTAGACAACCAATGTTCACGCATGGGCAGTTGTATATTGCATTGTCCAGAGTTAAAAACAGAGATGGATTAAAAATATTAAATTTAGACAATGAAGGTAAACTTAGCAATATGACATCTAATGTTGTATTCAAAGAAGTTTTTGGAAATTTGGTTCATAACAATTATTTACAACATATCAATAGTTTTTTATTAGTATAGATTCAATTACACACTTAATCATGTTTTTATTGTATTTATTTCGAAAGTTTACTTTAAAAAAATGGTTAATTTTTACACCTATATATATATATATATATATATATATATATATATATATATATATATATATATATATATGTGTGTGTGTGTGTGTGTGTGAAAAGGTTCAACATAGAACCATTATTAATCAAGGAAGCAATCCAAAACATCCAAATTTAAAGAGATCAAAAGGCAAAAAGAAAGGTTGTACTCTTTTACAATAGACGTGCATGCACCAAATTATACCAAAACTCACTTCCTTTTTTTAGTTTAATTTTTTTAAACCATGTTTTTTATTGAAAAAAAAACCCAATATACTATTGTTTATGATTTTTCGTCATCTTTCCACAAAGAGCCATATTAATATATTGAAAATAAAAATAATAAATATATCAAAATTCATATTTTTTTGTACTCTTTAAATATAGATTCATATTAATGAAAACTTTTTTTTTGAAATTTCAGCTCAGATTCATATTGTAAATCTGCTTAGATTCATATGGTAAATCTGCTGATAACTGGATTATATTTGGTTTAGATTTACAGTTTGAATAATAGTAAGTCAGATTCACATTATGATGACTGAAAACTGAATTATATATAGTTTAGATTCATAATGTGAATAAATCCATCTGTTGATTTTATAAAACTAATTTATGAGTAATCAGATTGTTAAAATATTATAAAATTTCATGGAAATATACTTTGATTTATATATAAATTTCACTAAATTAATTTGCAAATGATCAAAAAGTTGAAATAGTAAGTCAGATTCACACTATGAATGTTATAACTGAAATATTTACAGTTCACATTTATAGTGTCAATCTAAAAAGATCTAAGTGTTTTTTTAATCGATGTTGATGTTAATGGACAAAAAATTGAGATTTTTGGTATATTAATTCTTTTGGGATAAAAATATCCTAATTATTGAAAAAAAAAACAACAAAATGATTTTTTTTTACGAAAAAAAGATCGTTTTTTATATATCAATATGAATCTCTATGGAAAAATGACGAAAAATCGTGAACAATGATATATTTAGTTTTTTTTTCCGATAAAAAACATGACTTAGAAGAATTTAAAGAAAAAAAGATGTGAGTTTTTTTGGAATAATCTGGTATATGTACATCCAATAAACCAGATTCATAAAAATTCCATGGGTCGTTGATTATATTGATTTCCGACGCTCACCTTATATATATATGTATATATATATATATATATATATATATATATATATATATATATATATATATATATATATATATATATATATATGATAATTAACAAGGAACCAAAAAATCAATCATGAGCGTCAGAAATCATAATGATCAACGACCAAGAGAATGGATGTTCACTTATACATTGGACGCACATACAGTAGATTATACAAAAAAAAACTCACATCTTTACCAAAAAAATCATCTCTTTTTTCATTTAAATTTTTAGGCGTTGTTTTTTATCGAAAAAAAAAACAAATATCGTTGTTCATGATTTTTCGTCATCTTTCTATAGAGATCAATGTTGATATATAAAAAAAATACTTTTTTTTCGAAATTGATTTATTCACATTATAAATCTGAACTGTATATAATTTAGTTTCTAGAATTCACATTGTGAATCTGACTTACTATTATTCACACTGTGAATCTGGACAGATTCCAATATGAATATGAGTATATATTGACAATGTGAATCTTAACAGATTCCTAATATGAACTTGAACTGAAAATTTGTTTTTTGTTTTGTTTTTTTTATATTTTTTATATCAATATGAATCCATGTTTAAAGAGTGGAAAAAAAATATGAATTTTGATATTTTTATTGAATTTTTTTTTTATAAAAAATAGACCTTAACTGTTAAAAAAACATATAAATGAAGTGAGTTTTTTGAAAAAAAGAAATTCATTTTTTTGTATATCAATATAGATCTCTATGAAAAGATGACGAAAAATCATGAACAATGGTATATTGATTTTATTTTTTCAATAAAAAACATAACCTAAAAAAGTTAAATGAAAAAAAAAAAGAAATGAGTTTTTGTTATAATCCGATTTATGTGCGTCCATTGTAAAAGTCTATAAACATTCTTTTACCGTTGATCAATTTAAATTCGGATGTTTTTGTTTGGTTCTTTGGTTCGTTAATTAATATTGTAATAGTTTTTTATTAAAGTTTATATATATATATATATATATATATATATATATATATAGAGAGAGAGAGAGAGAGAGAGAGAGAGAGAGAGAGAGAGAGAGAGAGAGAGAGAGAGAGAGTAGTATTAGAGAAGAAAGAAATAGGAAAGGTCTTGTCACAAGACAACACACATTCATTCACTACCCCTCAGAATATTGTGCAAGTACACCGTACTATTAAACCCCAAATATTTTATGATAGCACCTTTTCCATGGCTATATTGGATGCATTAGTTAATATGTATCAATAAAGATAGTAAATATGAATTGTATTCTGTCTTTTAAACAGGAAGACTTTTTTTTTCTTTTCTTACTTGTGTTTATTGGTCGGCTAAAATTTATCTGAGTATGAATCGTACAATAAATACGGGTTACTACGAATGGAGAGTATTTTTTTACTGTACTTGAAGGGTCGGTTGTAGGCCATCGATAAAAAAATCGGTAAATTTAATTTTATAAATACACAAGGCGTGTTAGTCTTTTAAAAAGTGGGAGAATTTGTGTTATTAATGTGTAGGAGAAAGTTTATTTTAATTTTGTAAATTATAAAAACGGAAAAAAAAAATAAATACAAAACCAGTCTAGGCAAAAGCCATAGCAATTAGTTTGTAGTAGACTTAATAAAAACAATTTATGTCGAACATTAAATGTAGTTCAAAAAGCATTTTTAATTTTATCATCATTAATACACTTGTGGACTAAAGTTGCCATGTTGCCATATATTGTCTGGGGTATGTATTTTGTAAACAATAATTAAATGTCAGGTCGATTTTATAGCTCAAAATTGAAATAAATTTTTATTCAACTACATGTATATTTAAAAAATTGGCATGTTTATTTTCTTTATCATTATTTTAATATTAACCTAATTAATTTAAACATATTTACTAATATTGTTTCATGCAAAAATATAATATAACAACCTATAGGTGAAATTTTCAAAGAAACAAAGAACTACATTTAAAATTACACACATTTTTCGGCGTTGTCTTCATCTTAATTATTCTCTATGCTAGGTTTTAATAAAAGTTTACTGCTAAAATATGTACTTAAATTGAGAAGTTGTAAATCCAAACGGCTAAAACGATATTGATTTCAATTTGAGAAAAGAGTTAGTTTTGGTTAGATCATAAGAAAATAAGGAAAAAGAATTCACTAAGTTTTCTGTTTGTCCATCCCTACATTGGTGTATTTCCCATATGTAAAAGTAAAACACTCACGTTACATCGGAGGCTATTGAAAAGTTTCATTTACATGGCATAAATCTCCCAAATAATGGCCCATTTTTATCTGACCTCCTTTATGGAGATGATGTGTTGTTTATTGGAAAATTGTCTTTGGTGAACATGGTGAACTTAAATAGATTATTTAGATTTTTTTTTTTCGTTTTTGTTTCCAAACTAAAAGTGAATCTTCATAAAAGCAACTTATATGGGGGCGGCCGGGGTGGAAAATGCATGAGATTTCTAGACGCGTGGATGTTTTGCATTGTGAGCCCAGTTCTTTTCCGTTCACGTACTTGGGTCTTTCTATCGGGATAAATCTGAAACTTTCAAAATATTGAAACCGATTGTAAATAAATTTCAATCAAAGTTGAGTGCTTGGAAGGCTAAAAAATTATCTTTTGGAGGTAGATGAACGCTCATTAAGTTTGTTCTTGGAAGCCTCCCGTTTTACTATGTTGCTTTTTTTAACGCACAAAAGTCGCAAAAGAAAATCTATGCGACTTCAACGACATTTCCGCTTGCTCTCAAATGTCGCGACCTATCGGTCGTCGAGGCGGAGAGATCTCTTCAATGTCGTTGAAGTCGTCCGATATCTCATCCATGTTCGCATTGAGGTCGATGTTCGTACGTGCGTCCGAAACATCGACCGAACTCGCGCCGCGAGACCTCTTGGATTGTTGTTCCTAAAATATGACCATTTTATTCCATTTTAGGCCTTCCTTGAAAATCTTCCAAATCTTTTAGTGCTCGAAAACGTGACCCGTATCAACATGATATTGGTCCCTTACCGCTTATCAAAATCGTTCACACCATTTTGCTTGTGAGAGAAAAGTTTGTTGTAGATGAAATTGAACTTGGTGCACTTCTTGCTTATTTGAGTCCACTTGCTACTCAACATATCGTGATTGCGATAATTTTCATCCTTCTTTAAAATGGTCTGAAATTTCCAGATCACAACTTCCCAAAAAGCGACTTTTCTCATATCGTTTCCTTGAGTTGGATTTTTTGATGTTCCACACCACGACACCGCTAACGCGTATTCTTCCTCCGCAGTCCACCATGTTGGAGGTTTTTCTTTCGATTGCTCCACCGTGACCGCTTTCCCTTTCCTTATTGCTCTCCCTTTGTTGGCCATTTTTTTCGGCTCCCCCTCCCCCTGCTTGTGTCTCTGGTACCGTTTCTTGCGTGGGTGGTGGTTGTGTGGTATTTTGTTGCATGGTAGCGAATGTGTTGAAAATGCTTAGTAAAAGGTTTGTTGGGAATTGTGGTGGGGGTGAGGCGGGATTGAAAAAGTTGGTGGAAATTGAAAGTTGTAGTGTGCCGTGAGTGTTGAGGATGTTCGTGTACAACTCATACTGTGCAAAAATGAGAGGAGGGGATGTATTTATGTTTGGAGGAGAAGTGTTGGGGTTTTAATCAATATTGTGTTGTGTGTAAAAAATGAATTGAGAAATGGTATGTAAAAAATGAAGTGAAAATGTATATATACTGTGAGAAAAATTGAAAAAAAATAGTTTTTTTTTTCGACCGTTCTTCAACGGTCCATTTTTTTACCGTTACCAAAAAAATTGACGACATACATTGCGTTTCTTCCCGTTGCCACGATAACGCACGATACCATAACGCCAAAAAACGGGGACCAGGGGTGGTGTTCTTCGCGTTATAACGACGTTATTACGAGGCCACGTCGGAATAACGTCCTCCGGCATTGCCCGTAACAAGTGGTCTTAAAGTTGTTTTGAAATCAAATTCGGATAAATGGAGTTGGGCGTTGTAAAACTCAAACTTGCTCGTTATACCGTCGTGGAACATATGGAAGATGAGAAACTATGTCATATTTAATAAGTTGAGTTGTTGCTCAAGTAAGATTATATATGATAATTAATGTTTAACTTTTAATCGGGTTAAGCTTAAGGCTAGAGAGTCGAACTTATGTTAATAAATTGATGTTGTTCGCCAAGTATGTCTTTTTATAACTTGTAACTTTCTAATGTGTCGCTAGCTTTTAATACAAAGTTACAAACACAAAGTTACATACTATTCATCTGATTTGATTTTGGATTTTATAAATCCATCTAAATTCCATTCCTAGCGGCAGAGCTACCATTTGTCAAAAAATGTTGGTTAATATTTAACTGAATTTTTTTTAATATTTCAATATGGAAAAAGAAAGAAGTTAAGCTAGAAAGAGGGAAAATAGGGTAGGATCAAATAGGCTCACTTTCTCCGCGTTTCCTTAGCCTCGGCTTATGGGGGTTCTCTTTTCACTCACCTCTTCTCTCTTTCTCCATTGCAGTATTTCTGTTGACACCATCTTTATATGCTTCTTCAAGAACCTGTTTTTTCCCCTTAAAATCCGAAGACACGAAAAGAATTCTCATTTATTTCTTCTTTTTAATCATTAATAATTCCAACTAATCTCACCTTATTTTTCTTGTAAATAAAAGTCCATTAAATTGCTTCCTTGAAAACCCTAAAAAAAAGCCATTAATTTTATTCCTCTACACTTTTCTATAAAACCCTAAAAGACCTCATTAGTTTTCTTCCTTTATTCACTTCTCTTGATAACCCTAACTTAGTTGCCTTCCTTTGTTAAACCAAGAAAGATTTCATTTTTTCCCCTTTTCTCTTAACAAACCCTAAATCAACCCTTAATCATCTTCCTCTCTATTCATCCACTAAGAAAGAATTCAACATTTTTTTTCCTTTTTTAAAACCATAAAGACCCCCATTGTTTTCTACTTTTTTTCAATAAGAAAGATTTAAGCTTTTTTTTTTTTCTTGAAAACCCCTAAAACCACATTAATTATCTTCCTTTATTCACCAAGAAAGAAGCACAAATAAGCACACACACTTACACTTGAAAGAACACAACAGTAGACTGACAGTACAGTGAGCAGGTAGCTAGACCTTTTTATTAGTGCCTTCTGTCTCTTGAGTTTTAGGGGAAAAAGTAGGATATAAGCTGATCACACATCACTCAAAACCCTTTTGTAACTTTCTTTTTTGTCTTTTTGGTCAATAAACAAAAAGATTTGAGGTCCTCCTTTTCCTACAATTCATCTCTTACTTCACACTGTGTCCCTTTAAAGAACGAAAAACAAGAGAGAGACTAGAGAGAGAAAGAAGGGTTTGACCGAAGAAATCGAGGCCATCATCATCATATCTTCCCTTCCTTTCTTGCTGCTAACTCTATTGGATTCAGGTTGCAATTTTAATTACACTAAATATAATTAATGTTCGTCCTTTTTGTTTTTTCATTTTTACTTTTGCATTATATTATAGATCCATGTTTACATCTAGTGGATTTTTTTCTGGTTCGCCAAAGCTATAGATGCTTGATCGGATTTTGACTGTTGCAAGTATTTACAGTTTTACCTTTAGTTTGCGTAGTCACATCGCAGGTCTTTTTTTCTATTTATAAGATTTTGACCTTTTAAAAGATATATTGTATTTGTATATAATTTAATTTGCAAAAATGTCATCAATGATTGTTATCCCAAGAAGCATTATAACTAATGAAACCCCTCAAAACCCTCGTCTTGAAAGCACAACTCTTCTTCACTTTCACGAGATCCAATCTTTTCTTAATCTTTTCTCTTCAATCCCAGTTCTAAACGTCCTCTTCATAGTTTATAAAAATACATTCTTTCTCTGTTCGCGTTATTTCAGCTTATTATAACCAACTCGTTCGTTCTAAAAAAAAAAGAAAAAAAAAAGCCCATCAAGATCTATAAATTCTTTATTGGTGAGCATGAATAACTTTCGGAGTCATTCAAGAAATCATTAGTAGTTGCAAACACTTCAGATCTGGTTTCTGTGATCTATTTTGACGAGTAGTTGAATAAAAATTTCTTTGTTTTTGGAAGAATTCATCTGCATTTATCAATCAAGCTTCTTCCTTTTTTTGATTAATTTATGATCTTAAATTTTGTTTTTGATTCTATATATGCAGAAAACATTCTTTAAGAACATTGGTGTAATAAATGGCTTCATCTTCAAATTCTCCATGTGCAGCCTGCAAGTTCTTGAGACGAAAATGCCAACCAGAATGTGTTTTTGCACCTTACTTTCCACCGGATCAGCCTCAAAAATTCGCTAATGTTCACAAAGTGTTTGGAGCAAGCAACGTGACGAAGCTTCTGAACGAACTCCACCCTCACCAACGGGAAGATGCTGTCAACTCTCTAGCTTATGAAGCCGATATGCGGCTCCGGGATCCAGTCTATGGTTGCGTTGGTGTCATCTCCCTCCTCCAACACCAACTTCGCCAACTTCAGGTGGATCTTACTTACGCAAAATCCGAGCTTTCAAAGTACCAGAACCATAGCCATAACCTAAACGGCTCAGCCACTCAAGGACTTATCGCCGCTGCTGCTGCGGCGGCAGCAGCAGCGACCCACCACCAAACCCTAGGAAACAATTTGATATCATCATGTTGCGGTGGCGGAGTCACTCGAGACCATCTGTTCCACCCCCACCACCACCCACCGTTCTTCACCGGTAGAGATCAGCAAACGTCCGCCGCCATCAGGGCTTTTGATGTCAACAATAATTACGATACTACCGCGAGTGTTCTTGCTATGAACGTATCGGCCATTGGTATTGGTCAACACCCTCAATTCCAGCAACCTAGAGCTGCTGGAACCGATGATCGGCCAACACCGATCGATCCTTCTTAGGATTTTTAAAAGGTAATCGTCCATAAATTATCTTTTCTTTCGTGTTTCGTGATTATTGCTTCATTGTAATGATATAACTACATATTACTCAATCGATGCTATCATAATATTTATTTATACTATAAAACTTTATATATAATTATACCATCACTTTCGTTTTTCTCATTTGATCTTTCTTGAAATTATTGTTTCGAAATTGGCGTGATCGAAATGAATGAAGATGATCAGGACATGGGGACACCTACAGTTTCTTATCTTGTTTTGTTTTTGGTTTATTTAACATGATTTCATGCTTCTTTAGCAGCTACTGTAAAATTTTATTTGATTTCTCCAATACCAACTGATATTTCTTGTGATGAAAACTAGGTGTAATGATTACAGCTATGGTCTAGTTCTTGTTTTACAGAAATAGGGTGGTCAAATTTATTGTTACTGTTGATTATTTTTTTCGTATAGTCAGCAGTTTTATTTATTTATTTATTTATTAAGATAAAGTTAAATTTATCAAAGTATGAAGGTATACTCCCAAAACATAACTCCAGTGTTTATTGGATTTCTTTTCTGCCATGCATTTGAGGGTTTGAGTTTACGCCCTGATTGGATACAATGTACTACAAAGTTTTTTACGCCCTGATCGACAAACTAATCGAAAGGATATCGTCATAAAAAAATCTTAAATTTGGTTGAAAATGTCGGTTTTATAATCTAACAGAATTTTTGTTCGATAAAACGGCAAACTTGTTATATATTGTCGTTTTTATCTGTAACGTAGGTTTCAAGTTATTATGAAATATTACTTGTGAAAAAGCTCTTAAGTTCATAAATATTTTGCAAAAAAACCCTTAAGGTTATATATATATATATATATATATATATATATATATATATATATTCAAAATTTGTTAAAACTAAATATTTTTTTAAAATTTAAATATTAAAAGTTTATATCAAACCAATGTAAATTTATTATACTTATATTATAAAATCAAAAACCGAAATATATTTTTACTTTTAAGTACGGTAAATTTTATATTTGTTCTATAAAGACTTTTGATTTAAATTTTAAAAAATTATTTAATTTTCTCAAATTTTGAATATATTTCTTAATTAATACTTAAACTTTTCAAAACAAAACTAAAAATGTTTGTTAGCTAAAAATTAACTACGCTGTAATAAATGTTAAACTAGTTAAAACATATGAATAATATGACCTTAATTAATTATATTCAATTCATTTTCTTTAAAAGGGAAATAAAAATATTTTATATGTTTAAAAAGTTTGTATTTTAGAAATAATAATGAATCATATTTTTTATAAAAATAAATGTATTTGTATAATATCATAGAAAATATATCTATATTTTATATGTTTAAAAAGTTTATATTTGTGATTCAGAAATAATAACTTAAACAAATATATTTAATTTTATACAAAAAAACATGTATATTATTATTTCTGAAAGACAAACATTTTAAACATAAAATATTTTTATTTTACTTTAAAAAAAAATACTTGCATGGAAATAATGCCACCACATAATGACTGTGATCACCTCCAAAAGTGTTTTACGAGCCATGTATATATACAACGAATCTAAAAAACCTCATAAATCACGTATAAGAATAAGATTAGATAACTCTATATCACACCAACAACTTATCTTGAAAAAAAATTGGGACGTCACTTCATACTCGATAAGCACATGTTGGACATTTTTCTATAGAGTTGTTATAAATTGAGCATAAAGAACAACGAATGTCAATACCACAGATAAACAAATTTGTTTAAGTAGGAAAACGGTCCAAAATAGCTCTCTATCGAAATATATTAACCTTAATAAGAAGAATTTTATTCAATTCGGTCTTTATAGGAAGAGATATCACTCCTTATTTATCAATATGAATTTGAGACTTCTTAACAACTTATTCCAGACAATTATTATGATTTATAATCTTAAAGGTTTTTTCGTAAAATATTTGTAAACTTAAGGGTTTTGTCAAAAATAATATTTCATGGTAACCTGAAACTTATTATTACAAGTAAAAAGATCAAAAATGACAAAATATGGCGAGTTTACCGCATAAACATACCAGAATCTGTCGGAGCGTAAAACCGATATTTTTGACCAAACTTAAGGCTTTTTATGACATTATCGCTAACTGAAAATGTATAAAAATGTAGCTTAATAATAATCTATTTAAGTTAGTTTATCTATAAGGCGGATAGGTGTAGCGAAACCGTACATCGCAAGGTATTAAGGTGTCACTGCGATGCTTTCTTCCTTATTTCCTCTCCCAACTAGTTGAGATTTTATTTGTTTATTATTTTTAAAACTTACCACTACAAATACCACTCCATCTACTACTCATTTCACATAATTATTATATTTTCTACTACGAACATAAATTGAACCAATATTCTCACCAATCTCATCTCAAGAAAACTGAGGATGAGCATAGGCTAAAATGTTGGAACCAAAACCAGAGCCACGGGTAGCGATTCCAATACAGTGTACCCGGTTCGTTAAATTCATTTTGAAAAATAGTACACTATGTCTACAATCTTCAAAAAAAAAAAATTTGAATATGGATAGTTTAAATTCAAAGTGAAAATTACACATGGACATTAAGATTCAAAACAAACTACTCAAAATTCTAAAATTTTAAATGATCTTATTCAAGATACTTATAAAGTATGTGATTATGATATATATATATATATATATATATATATATATATATATATATATATATATATATATATATATATATATATATATATATATAGGGCTAGGTTGGATGACATCTATTGTGTAGTCATAAGGATAATTTTGAACTAATGGATGAATAAAATGAATGACCATGATATGAGAGTCTATGATATTACGATGTGATAACATGTACCATATAATCATATAAATTTCAACATAAGGGTATTTTGGTCAATTAAACTACATTTAAAAAAGGAAATTTTTGGATTTTAAAAGGATAATTAATTCTCTTAATTTTAAAAATCTAAATTTTTTAAATTAATTCAGTTTTAGTTTTAACATAACTTTTAATAATAATCGATTTTATTCTGTCAGAATGATATAATTTCAGTCATATAGTAGTTAAGATATTTCCAATTTTATTCTTACATAATATGATTCCATTCAAGATATTTATGATAATTAGCATGCTTAAAGAATTATACAACATATCAAGAATAACATTATCTAAAAAATACGATTTTTTTATATGAAAACGGATTTTATTCTTTAAGAATCATTGATTACCTTAATTTCTTAAAGAATAAGACTATAAACAATAATTATTAAAAATATGACCAATAATGGTTAAGAATGTTATTTGTTCTTAAAGATTAAAACTAAGAATGATTAATTAAAAAGAGAAAAACATCAATAATCTAACAAAATCATTAATCCATTCTAAAAGAAAATTATTGCTAAGAATCGTTTTACAAATTCTGGCAGAATACATTCTGCCTATAATACACTCTCGTTCTTCATGTTTTTTTTCTCTCCCACATCAATAATAACCTCTTCGAAACCTAAACCCACAAACAAAACATAATCAACTTTCAAATATTAAAATATTTGTTGCATTTTAAAAAAAAAAACTATAAATTCTAATAGAATATGGTAGACGTTAAATAAATGTAATTTATTCTAATAGAATGTAATCTTCGAACCAGAAAATAAATTATATGAAAAAGTGTTAACCTTTTCAACCATTCTGAAGAAATGTTAACTTGTTCAAATCATAAAACTTCCTTATTGTTGAATTTCATAATTTTTAATAAATTAAAAGTGTACTAAATCTATAATTTTATATTTTAGAAATACAAAAAGATTAAAAAATATCATGACAGGGGCATAATATAAGAAACGAAAATCAATTTCATTGAGCAGTTCATGTGCATCAACACAAAAAATATGAAACGAAAATCAATTGATACGGTTTAATAGAATCGCTTTGTAATGGGATTGGTGGCTAAAACCACAGATATATAAATACAATTTTCCACAAATGTGTAATCTGTATAAATCCCATCACAGTCATGCCATCATTGCCAATTTTTCATGTAACAAAAACTAAAGTAATTATACAATTCATTTCATGCCTTACCTTAATACCCAATCATGAATTGTCCCCAACTATTCAATCACGAATTTGGGTCTTTTTATTTATAAACACATCAATCAAACCATATTTTCAGTCATTTATGATTTATCTTACCTGTTTCCTAAAAGGACAATAGTTGTTTATTCAATTGTGTTCATATAACAAGAAGTTTGTTATGCTTCTAGTTTGATTCCACGACAAACCAAAAACAAAAAGAAGCTTTTAGGTTCATATTTTGGACGCACAAAGAAAAAGGAAATAATAATAAAAAAAGCTAAATGGCTTCTACTTTTGAACCGATCCACAAACAAATAAACAAAAAAAAAAACTTTTGAAGTTTTAATTGAAAAAGAGATTAATCGACGAATGGTTTTTTTTTTTTGATACTTAAAATTCCTTGAGACTCTACGCAAGAAAAACCCTAAATAGATTTAAATAAAAAAAGAGTTGTACCATCAAAGTGGCAGAGTGCATCCGAAGGTGACGTTTGGGTTGCGATGGGATGTGCGACCGTGGCGTAGGAGTGGTAGGGGCTGCGGGAGATTCCCTTCCTTCGTGATGGTAGCGGCGGCCAATATCGTGGACTGAGATGTTGGTGTTCGTGTGTAACTATGATACTATTTCAATGAGTACTCGGGAAACAAAATGTGTTTTTATAGGAATATGATCTTGTTTTAAGTTTGGAAATTATTTAATATATATGTAACATTACTAATTTACCTTTATTGGTTTAATTAATGATTTATTTATTTTGTGAATTTTGATTAGTCCCTTCGTTCAAATAATATTTGTTCATCCACATATGAACCTACATCTCTATATATATATATATATATATATATATATATATATATATATATATATATGTGTGTGTGTGTGTGTGTCTGTGTGTCTGTATGTGTGTGTGAACCCAAAATTTGGTAGAAACAACGATGTCTAAGTTCGACCTTTTATCATTAAAAATGAACGGCTGAAATTAATTGGAATTTATTTTTTTTATTCAAGAAATTCGGTGGCATTTTTGAAACTAAGTGGAACTTTTGGTGTTTTTCCGGGTATATATATATATATATAATATATATATATATATATGTGTGAACCTAAAATTTGGTAGAAACCACGAGGTCTGTTTTCGACCTTTATCATTAAAAATAAAGGGTTGAAATTAATTGGAATTTATTTTTTTATTCAATAAATTCGGTGGCATTTTTGAAACTAAGTGGAACTTTTGACATTTTTCCTAGTAAGGGTTAAATATTTGTGGGCATTTTCGTTATTTGATATTATATGTTTATGCTTAGACGACTTCATACGAATCAAACCCCTTTCTTCATTCCTAAACCCTCTCTCTGTTCTTATTCAAATCGCGAGGACTAATTGATCGATATTGGAAGCTAATTTCATTTTGATCTTTGTGAAATCAAGTTCAAATCTTTTTCCGACTGTTATTTTTCAAAAAATCTTTGTTAAGTCGATCAACATTAAAGGATTTTGGTCTGTAATAGTCGGAAATCACTGTGTGTTCTTCAAATCGTTTGGAGTCGTCATTCTTCTGGTGTTTATCGTATCGATTTCTTCATACATTTGCCTCGATTTCTTAATGGAAGTAGGTAAACCCTAGTTTTTCATTATTTACTATTATATGATAAGTTTTTATAATGATTAATCTTTTCGGTTTTTTATTTTCGTAATTTGATATTAATTAAGTAGTTAATTTCATTATTATTTCTTATTGTTTGTTTTTATGTTGTTTTTGTTCATATGTTGAAGATATGTGCTAAATTTTTGTCATTTTTTTCATAGAGTAGTTGATGTGAATCATATGTTATGCATGTTCTTCAAATCATTTGATCCTTATGTTTTATTTGTTTACATTTTCGATTTCTTCCTATATATGCATCAAATTTCTGAATGAAATCAGTAAACCCTCGTTTTTCATTATTTATTTTTATTTCTTATTATTTATTTATTTTGTTTGGATCATACGTTGAATATATGTTTTTAAATATCTTGTAATGTATTATATCTTCACTTGTTTTGAATCAAATTTCCATCATATTTGTTACACTCTAATTTGATACTCACGAATTACACACAAAATATTCAATATTAGTTGAATGATTATCACTTTCATTAGAGAGGAGTGGTTCTCCCAGAAATTAAAATAAACACTGAGATGTTAGTGGATCATATGTTCACCAAGTATTTCTTATTGTTCTTGATTATATAAGTTATGATCCATTTATATTTGTTAGTTGTTATATATGTTTAATATGATCTTTTTGTTGTCTGTGTTTATATTTTGGATCATGTAAAACATTATTATTGTTTTTTTTATGTGCAAAGCCTAGTAAAAAGAGGATGAAGTTGTCTCTTCCTAGACAATCAAAAAAGTCTAACAGTGATCTTAATAGTTATTTCTTCTGAGAAGAAATGTGATTTAGTGTTTATATTTTGGATCATGTAAAACATTATTATTGTTTTCTTATGTGCAGAGCCTAGTAAAAAGAGGATGAAGTTGTCTCTTCCTAGACAATCAAAAAAGTCTAACAATGATCTTATAGTTATTTCTTCTGAGAAGAAATGTGATTTTTCTAATAAATTTTTTTTATAAGAAAACAAAAGTGATAAATCTTTCTTCTCATAAGAAGAGTATTGTTTCTAAGAAAAAGAAGCTCAATGTTTCTGAGTGTAGTGGAAATGATGATGATTTTGTATCCCAACCATCATTTGAACCTAGTCCTTCAAAAAAATTCCTTTTAACATTTAGAAATGCTTCTGGTACTGTTTCCAAGATATATTCAATCCTTAAGGATAATCAAAAGAAAACCATTGAAGATATAGTTTTTGGATTTATTAAGTACTTTGTTGTAAAAAAAGGTTTTAAAATGGATATATGTTCTTGGGTTCTTGAGAACTATGTTGCAAATTCAAATGGCCTTCAAATCAATAATCAGAAAATACACATTATAAGAAAGGATGTACATGATATATTTTGACTACCAATGGGATATGTTGTAAAGAAGGTTCATTGTCATCATGGTGTTCCTGTTATTAAAAGTTGGAGGTCTCAATTTACAGTAAAGGATGATAAGGAAGTGATTTCCTTTATTAATCGAGATACTGATTCGGGTAATAGTTTTATAATCATTTTTTGGTTGCATATATTACCATCATGATTGATGCTCCAACAATAAGAACATGCAACTAATTTTTTTGGAGAATCCTAAAGATGTTGTGTCTTTTAAGGATCTTGATTGGTGTGGTTTTGTTATTGAATGTTTGAAAGAAAGCAAATGTAAACTCAATATGGATTGTCCATCATAACTTGTAGGTCCATTCACATTTCTTTTTGTAAGTTTTATTTGTTTATATTTATCTTATTTACTATATTTATTTATCCTTTTAACCTAATTAACTTTTATGTGTTTTTTTTGCAATGTATAGTTACTGTATCTTAATGTCACTACAACCTATTCCCAAACTTAAGAAAGAAAATTCCTTGCTACATTTTATTGGGTTTTTGGAAAAGTTTATATTAAACTAAAAGAGATAATTAAGAAAGGAGGTTATGATAAAGTCTACGTTATTGAAACATATGAAGCTTATGTACAAGGTTTATCATTTTACTACTATATTGTTGTTCATTGAACTCAAAAGTTTTTATATTCAAGTTTTATTAAATTAAAGTCATTTTATTTTTGTTTTTTAAGATGATATTGATCATATGCCTTTTGTAGTTGTTATGAGAAGTAATCTGAAAAGCAATCGTCTAATTACTCAAGGTACATCACAATTATTTTTAAGATTTGTTTTTGTATTTACATTTTAAGATTCATTTTGTTTTTATATATTTTCCATTTCTATTTTTGTTGACGTTTGCTAATCTTCTCAATATATGATGTAGATCAAGTACGTGTTGGTATTGTTAAAAGAAAAAGTCTAATACATAAACAAAGTCCGATGAAGAAGTTGAGTCCAATGAAAAAGTTGAGAAATGTAAAAAAGAATCAAAAGATGTAGAAAATTCATCAAAATAAAGATGTATTTTGTTTTTTCTTGTAATTCTTTTAATATCCTTTTTATTTCTGTAATATGTTGTTTTTTTTAAAATGTTGTTTTAATTTTTTTTTATTTAATTTGTTATAGATTCTAGAAAGGGAAAAGTTGTGATGAATGAATATGGTCAAGGTCCCGATAAAGAGAAGTATTTTAAGGTAATTTTCAATATTTATGATCTATATTTTAATATTAAATTTTTTTTAATAGATCCTTATTTTATTAGTTTTATTATTTTTGTGGTTTATTGTTTTTTATTTAAATACTTATATCATATCAACTTTCTTTTATATATATATATATATATATATATATATATATATATATATATATATATATATATATATATATATATATATATATATATATATATATATGTTTCAGGATTTTAAGTTGAATATTGATA
Organism: Lactuca virosa; assembly: GCF_052849685.1. Classification (NCBI taxonomy): domain Eukaryota; kingdom Viridiplantae; phylum Streptophyta; class Magnoliopsida; order Asterales; family Asteraceae; genus Lactuca; species Lactuca virosa. The sequence goes on from NC_136434.1 coordinate 70,977,069, forward strand.
GTTTGTTTAAAAGTTTTCATGATTTGAAGCCAAAAATAGATGAGTGTATCAAAGTTGCATGATGTCAATTTCCTGTAAATGAAGACCTTCTTGATTATGCCGAAAAAAGGAATGTTGAGTTTAATTATGTTTCAGAATTTCTTGTGTTGGAAGATTGTGTTTTGATTGGTAACAATATGGTTAATGAAGTAGTAGTTGATTTCGTTCAAGTCAATAAAGAAGTGCATGTTACTCATGATCATAATCAAGTTAGTTTTACCCAAATGTTAGATGATGATGTTTTTTTAGGCAAATTGAGAAATATGCACTTTCTAAAATTGCATCTATTTTGTATGATCCTTCCCTTATTTTTCTAAATAAACCTTCCCATGTTTATGCAAATGAGCCTTATGTTGTTTGTGTAATTGAGCCTTCACATGTTGTTAAGGAACAATCTAAAGATATAGAATTTACTCAATCATATGATTTTGATGAAGAGGCGAATAGAGCTTGTGAAATTATAAGTCAACTTCGAATTTTGGATCCTAGTTGTCCTTTAGATCATTTTGTAACACCATATACTACAACAACTCCAGTGAATACTTCATCTCAGAATTTGAGTGGTCATACTTTATTTTCTCCTATTCCAATTCAATATATAGAAGTGGATCCCAGTGGACCTAAGAGAGATGTGAAACCTAATCCAACTCTTTGTTCTTCATATTACAAAATTCCTACTAATGTAAATGCACTTTTGAGACGTAACAAAGTGAAGGTTGCAACGTTTCTGTTTATGGGTGTACGAGATTCAAGGTATTTGGTTTCTAATATCTCATATTGTTTTAAATATGTTATTAATTTTCTTTTAATAATCATAATGTTTTTTATTAGGGAAAAAGTTTATGAATCGAAGCATGGATTTGGTGTTTGTTTAAGGTCTATGATGGAGTCGTTGATTCCGAACTGTAGGTTCCATATTGGTGTTATTGATATATGTCCTGTTTTGATGAATGATATTGAAAAACACAAGGGTTTAACAGTTGCTTCAAGGTTCTTCATGTCTTATTCACTCATGGTATGATCCATTTTTTTATTTTTCACTCTTTATTCAATTTGTTTTATGTACAATATGTTGTATTTTCTAACTTTTTTCATATATTAAAACAAAGTTACATTCAAGAAAGAATGGTAATTTCAACACATGTTTTGTTGAACGAGTTCAAGCTTATTTACAAAAGTTCCTCCGTGTCAAACATTTGCGTTCTTTAAATTTGGTATTTTTACTAGTTTTTGTTTGTTTTTTAAATTAATGTATTTTACATTAATTAGTATCTAATTTTTTATTTATTTTTGTAAACATGTTTTCTTTCCAACTCTTAGGAAAGAACATTTTTTTCTTAGTTGTGATTGACTTAAAATATCAAAAGATGCAGATTATTGATAACGACAAGAATAAATCAGGGATACCTTCCAAATATCTTGATATCTGGTAATTATTTAAGCTTTTTGTATATTTTTTATAAGACAATAATTATTATTTTTCTTTTTTGTAGAAAATAATGTTCCATCAGTTTATGAAGATTATTGGTCATCCGAAATTGAATATTTTTCGGTCAATGAAGTTGGAAATACTAGAATTTGATTGGCAAACAAAAAATAACAATGTTGATTGTGGTGTTTTTCTAATGAGGCATATGGAAGTTTATCATGATGGTGAGGAAGCTAAAATTGATTGGGTTGGGTCTATAATGTATTGTGTCAAATGTGTGTTTGTATAGTTTTGTTTATTCTGAAATGGGTTTTTCCATGTTCGGATCTGCTATCTAGTCCAATCTATATATAGTGCATGCATGTAACATTTTAGGGTGACGTCTTTGAACTCTAAACGTTGTTTGTACGCTCTCATAGAGAAGTTCCATATTTAAGAACTCTTCTAGAGCTGAATCTAATCATTCGACATACTTTTGATCATTGTTTCTTGTCTTTAATTCACGTCATTAATATAGAATCTATCGATATTCTTTATTGTTTTTTACAATTGGCATCAGAGCAGAAGATAGTGTAATTAATTCGCTATTCTTCTGTCAAGTATTGGGTTTTGTTAGGGTTTTACGTTTGTCTCAGATCTTATCTTGTTGTCTCAATCGTCTCAAACGATTGTAGATTCCAGATCTAGATCTTTGATTTTTCCCTTGAACTCGATTCACGTTTTACACATCTACTTCTATATTTGTTTCAGTGAATTCTTGACAATATGCCTAATGAAGACCCTCACTCTCTTTCGTTTAATCTCTCAAGCAGTATTGGTTCCACGACAAGGATTCCAATTCTCTTTCTATAAGATTATGAAGTCTGGGCTTTGCACTTTGAAGACTACGTTCTTGGAATCGAAGAACATGGTTCCACTATATGGAATGCAATGACACAAGATATGTACATACATACGGGCACCAAAAAGGTAATCAAGACTCTGGCGGATTACAATGCATTGATTGTTGAACATACTGACGTTCCACAAGATGAGAAGGATAAGTTAATGAGCAAAATAAAAGCAATGAGAGTTATTCGATTTGCTCTTCCTCCAGACACTTTTCGTCTTGTTAGTACAAGTAATACTGCAAAAGGTATATGGGATAGGCTGAAGGAGTTGTATTCAGGAGATGCTGATTTGGAACACTCTTTGCAAACAATGCTCTTATCTGAGTTTGGATCGTTTGTACAAAAGTCTGATGAGAAGTTAGATCTGACGTTCAACCGCTTCAACCATTTGTTAAGCAGAATGCTGAAACATAATCTTGAGCGACGTGTTATTAAACAAAAAGTCATATTCATGAATGGACTTTGATCTGAATGGAAGGCTATTGTTTCCGTAGTTAAGGCACACGAACAATTTAAAAGCTATTCGTTGGCCAAACTTGTGGGTATTCTGAGATCTCACGAAGATGAAGTTTCTACGGAAATGAAGCTTGTTTCCAGTGTTGGATCATTGGCATTGGTTACGAAAGGGAAGAAGTCAGCAGAAGAAGATTCTGAATCTGATTTTTCGGATAGTGAAATCTCGAAAAAGGACAAGGCTCTAATGGTGTCCAATCCCAATAAGTTCTTTAAAAAGAATTTATATCATTACATAAATAATTTCAAACAGGGCAACTCCAGTTCAGAAAAACCAAGGGATGAGAGTTACAAGAACTCTCATAATAATGAAGAAAAGAAGGAAAAGAAATTACCAGGTGACTCTGGCTATGATTGTAATTATTGTCATGGTAAAAACCACTTCGCAAAAGAATGCATGCTAAGGAAGCAGAATGAGAAAGAGGAAACGGAGAAAAACGAAGCATATTATGTTCAGAAGACAGAGGAGCTCAAAAAGAAGAACATATCAAATGTGAAACCAGCGTTGATTGTGCAGGAAGAAAGTGACGATGGACGAGTAAAGGTGGTCTACTGACTCAGAGGACGATGAGGTGAGGAAATCTACCCATGACGGGTGTTTTGTGGTCAAGTCAGAAAAACTGGATTATGAAGGCAAGTGCTTGATGGTTTAGAATGGGGTTTCAGAACCAAAAGGGTATGCGACTGATGGAGGAAAGGCTTCAGAAAGCTGTTTTGCTGCAAAGTCAGTCTCGGAGCAAGTGAAAGAGTGCGAGAATGTGGTTGATAAGGTACATTCTATTCTCAAATCTCTTAATATTTCCGCGTCCCGTTATGATTCATAATTAGATGACTTACGATATACTATTTCTAAATTTAGTGATAGTTTAAAAAGAACTCGTCTCAATAATTCTAATTTGACTAATCAACTTAACAGGGTAACATTTAAAAGTTAAGAGAGAAGATTAAGAATAGAGGCATTGGAAGTAGAGCTTAATAGATCATGTGATGATATTCTTTACCTTAAAAGAGATAGTATTGCACTTTTGAAACAGATGAACATTTTTTGTTTAATTGTTAAGCGTTTATATTTTAATATTACTCAGTTGCATTTGGATTGTGAAATAGGGAAAGGTTTGCATAAAATGATTTTACCCTTTCTTGAATTGAAAGATGATGAAATCGATGTTGATTGCTATAAATGCGAATCGATTGTTTCTTCAGATGACGTTTCCGATTCATACAGGATTGGACTTGAGAAAATTGAGGAATACATTCAGTCCAAAGAACACAAAAAATATGTTTAAAGAAATGTTAAATGATAAGGATAAAGAAGAAATCCAATTAACTTCTATGCAGAAGTATGACTTATTATGCAAAAAGTTGAATTCGGAAAATACTCTTGATTTTGAGAATATTTTTGAATTCGAAGAAAGTGAGATGAGTGAAATTTCTGTAGATGGCGAAATTGATTGTTCTGCTTTCGTACAAAATTATGATGAACCAAAGAAAAATTTGATTTCAGAAAACTCAATTGAATTTGTTCGAATTGTAGAAAATAAAGGTTTAAATGTTTTAAAGGAAAAAGAAACAGTTTTTCCGTAAGTTCAAACAGTTCCGAATCAAGTTTTTGCAAAAACAGGACTGAATAAAAATGATACATCTAAATTAACATCCCTGGTTGATAATGATAATGCGAACAGATGTGATGAATTCTTCTGGTCCAAGCCAATAAACAACACAGATGAAACGAAAGGTCTTTCAGAAATGACCTCCTAGAAAACAAAAGGAAAATACATTTCAGAACCATTGAATCGTGTGGACCTTTGTTACAATAGTGCCGAACCAAGCGGCACAAAAGACATTTCAAGTGAAATCTCTTTGGAATAGAATGAAACTCCAATCAGAAAGGAAAAACCTAAATCTAACATTCACAAATCTGCCGAAGAATTGATTGCAAAGAAAAGACAGTTGAATGCTAGATATAGGAAGAATTTATAAAGAAAGCGTTTTTGGAAGAAAATGAATTCCAATCAAAATTATATCAGCACATAACAATCTTCTAATAAAAATACGAATTCATCTCCAATTCCGAAACCAAAATCAAAGTCTTTTTCAAAACCACAGTTTTCAAAACCAATTGTCAAATCCTAAGATTTTAAGGGTAAAAGCAAAATTGCTTCAGAACCAGAATTTACTCTCAAAGAGTACGGAGCAAAATTGAAAAAGGAGGAAAAATCATTTTCAAAAAGAATGGCTCCGAAATTCAAAGAATACATTCAATGAAAAGATAAATTTGTTGAAATTAATCTCTGTGACAAAAAGGTTGAAGTTTTTAAAATGGAAAAGGGGATTAATTGTACTTTGAAAAGAAAACCCTTTTGGGTGGACAAAACATAAATCTTTCCTGTTCAAAAGAAATTCTCACAAGGACCCAAGTTGGTTTGGGTTCCTAAAACTCTCTAAATTTTGCAGGTTATGCGTGACGAACAGTATGATTCCAAATGGTATATTGATAGCAGCTATTCTCGTCACATGACTAGGAAGAAAGAAGAACTAAGAGAGTTTCGGTCTTTAAAGGATGGTGGAAGAGTGAAGTTTGGAAACAACGACACTGGAGAGATAAAAGGCTACGTAATGATAACGAATGAGGAATTCTCAATTTGGAAGGTAGCATATGTAGAGGGCTTGCAACAAATCTAATAAGTGTTTCGCAATTGGTTGTAGGTACTGGTCTAACAGTGTCGGTTGATGAAGAAAGTTCAGAAAAAATTAAAAAGAAATCTAAAGCGGTGTTTCTGAAGTCAAAAAGGAAGGGAGATATGTATCCTCTGAATCTGAATCCAATTAAAGGGAAACCATCTATTTGCTTGCTTACGAAAGCATCTTCGGATGATAGTTGGCTATGGCACAAAAGGCTTTCCCATCTGAATTTTAAGGATATTAACAAGATCGTCATTGGTGATCTTGTTCGCGGTCTGCCTCTTCTGAAATTTGAAAAAGAAAACTTATGTACTGCCTGTGAGCTCGAAAAACAAAGCAGGAAGAGTCACTCAACCATAATAAATATCAAAATCATTGAGCGACTAGAATTATTGCACATTGATCTTTATGGTTTATCAACTATAGAAAGTATTGGTGTAACCACTACATTTTGGTTATTGTTGATGATTTTTCTAGATTTACCTGGGTGTTAGACAGAAATCCGATGCCACTCAGAAGCTGATAGATTTCATTAAGCAAATTGAGCTTCAATTACGAAAGCTTGTTCGGAAAATTTATAGTGACAACGGTTTCGGAATTCAAAAATCATGCATTTGAAGAATTCTTAACTAGCAAACGGATTTCTCACAACTTCTCTTCGTCTTACTCTCCACAGCAGAACGGTGTAGTTGAAAGACGAAATCACTCTCTCTGTGAAGCTGCAAGGACAATGTTATCATTTGTGAAGCTTCCCTTGTATTTCTGGGCTGATGCCATTGCCACAGCTTGTTTTACTTAGAACTGTCTTTCATCAACAAATGATTTCTGATTACTCCTTACGAAATTCTTAACAATCGGAAACCTAACGTTAAATTATTTCATGTGTTTGGTTCCAGGTGCTTTATATTCAATTCCAAAGAACATCGGAACAAATTCGATGTGAAAGCTGACGAAGGAATTTTTCTAAGGTATTCCTTGACGTCAAAGGCCTATAGGGTTCTGAACAAGAAGTCAAAGAGGATTGAGGAAACCTACTATGTCATGTTTGATGACAATTATATGAAGAAATATAAAAAAGAAGATTGTCAATCGGAGGAGATTTTTCCATCAACAAATTCAAAGACTATTCCTCTTGTGAATTTATATGAGAAATCTACAAATTTGTTTGATGAACCTGACAAAGCTATTTCCTCAAAATAAAACACAAAAGACAATCAAGAGGATGAATTGATCAAGATTGTGAACGAAGCTGCCAAAAATGCAGGTCTGAATATGCATCTGTTTACGTGAAGAAGAAGTTGGGGTTATCAGGTTGCTTATGAAGAACACACATAATTAAGGCCAATCTCATTTAGTTTTAGGTTTTGATCAAATTACCCTCAATGAGGTTGATTGGTCGAGATTAGTCATCGTGGTTCCAATCATTTTATGGATTCCTATTGGATCTGGACCCTATATATATATATATATATATATATATATATATATATATATATATATATATATATATATATATATATATATATACCGGTCCCTGCGAGGTACCCAACAGGTAGTGGTTCCCTAAAAATGAAAACTGAAACAAGATCCGCTTTAGGCGCTTCCGAGGCAGTTCTAGTTTCGAAAACAGGTACCCAGTTCTGTTTTTTATCCCTAAAGAAAACAAAACACGAGAAGAGAAGGAGAAAACGTGTGCTCAAAAAAAACAAAAAATTTGTGATATGAAATTTCTATTGCAAAGAGTCGACTATCTTTCGGAGACGAACCCTAGATGGTTTTGATGGCAAAAGAAGAAATTTCAAAAAAAGATATTTCTATCTAGTAGACTTTTCTTATAATGTTTTTAATTTGATTGTCATTTTGACTATGTAATGATTCTTATTTTTAAATTAATGAAATATTTCTATTTTATTATGTTAAATATTTTTAAAATCATTTTATTATAACTTTATATACTTAATTAAAAAAATGAGAGATAGTAAAATGTGATCATTTCCTATCAGTGAGGGTAGGGTAATGTGAAAATGACGTGAGCTGATATGGAAATAAAAAAGTGAGAGGTAGCTAGTGAGAGGGTACAACCATCAGCCTAAGCCAGGGGAAGACCTGGTATGGGTCCCGAGGGGTCCAAGGCCACTACTCGATTTCATCTTACAAGGGTAATTTTTTTACTGTCAACATGATCATGTCAACCACCAAAACAAGTACCTGATAAAACATAATAATATGTTATTTTTTACGTATAACTTTTATTCACAATGCTAACTATGACGATACATTATGTCAAGTTTCGGGTTTAAACCTTGTGAGACCGGTTTTGGTAAAAAAAATACTAATAAAAATGAGAAACTTATTTCTACTATCAACATGATCTTGCTAATTACCAAAACAAGTAACTAATAAAACTTACTAATATATTATTTCATATGGTCCAAACAACGAAGATCTAGTCTTTAAGTCTCAAGGGGACAAAAAGTACATCTTTCTCAACTTACTCCATTAAGTTCAAGTCTCCAACCTTGAGACCTGAATCAAAATGATGTTTAGATGGATAAACTTTCCAACTTTATCCATAACAAGGTCACAAACTTTCAAGATCTAAACATTATGCACTAAAGGGACCAAAAGTTCACAACACCCAAAACTAGCTAAATCTAATAAATGCATCATCAAGATTCAAGCTTTATAGATGAACAAGGTCTGGATGTACAAGATCCAAAGCAACTAAAACTTCTCCAATGAGCTCCTTCTTCTCTAAGATGCACCAAGAACACTCCAAAGCACTCAAAAACTCCTTTTTTTCTCACAAGGCTCAAACTAGGATTAGGGTTTCAAGGGAGGGTGTTGAAGAGGTGGAGGCTGCAAATGGAATGAGTGTGGGGAAGTTAAGGAGCTTAAATAGGGCTCAAACCATGAAAATAGTGTTTGGGTTCTGATCTCGTGTGCCTAGCATACTCCTGGTACGCCTAGCGCACCAGGGATGCCTAGTATGCCCAACGTACATCCTATATGCCCAACGTACTAGACTAAGCGTAAAACCTTCCTAAGTTATAGCAGTCATAACTTCTTCGTTCCAACTCCATTTTTGATGATCTTTATATCCACAGGAAGGTATTGAAGAGCCCTACTATATTATCTAAATATCTTGGACTAAAAACTTCTCGAACAAAAATCCATATTTCATCCAAGAACCCGGTCAATGACTTTTCCCTTTCTACCCTTCGGCCCAAAACACAAATCAAGGGGTTAAATCTCTTATCCATCGTTACCACTATGCACAAGGACTAAAATTTGCATCCTTAAGGCCCTTTTCACGATCGATTTCCGGCCCGCGGCCCTGAAATAAGAAATGACTAGAAATAGGGTGTTACACAGTCTCCTAGATTCAATTGAAAAGTTGCATTAAGTTTTTTACTAGTTTTCCTAACAATGTTCAATATTTATCATAAGCTCACAAGCGTAAAAACATGATATTTCATATTTAAAATGAAATTAAATCAAAATAAAGAGCCAATTGTTTTTTACTAGTTTTGAAAATCATTTATGTATTGCATAAATCAAATAATTTTACTAGAATATATTTAATTCGAAGTGGTCAGTCATGAAAAAGTTAAATACTTAAGTGTTTAAATCAAACAAAACATGGACCATCATATAAAAAATGATTCAACGTATCGATTCAATGAAATCAATCACACATATATGAGTGTTAAATAAGAAATAAGAAAAAAAGTAGGTATCTAGCCACTCATGGATAAAATTAAATAATCAAAAGTCTAATACGACTTACGTATTCTATTAATTTAACTAAAAATCTACTAAAACAATGTTATGAACAAGTCTTGAAGTTTTGATATCTTGCGTGAAAACTCGAGATTCACAATGATTTTAACCTAATAAGGTATTAATTATTTAATTATAGACACAAAACCGACTTATTGAATCCACTTGACCGAATGCCCTAAAAAACTGTTGGATTAGGTGTCTAAGCCCATAACTATTTTTGGTATGTACTTGATTTGATTATGAGCATGGTCCTGTTGGGTTGCATTCACTCATGCAAATTGATAGGATGACAAGTGGAGAAAGAGTAGGATTTATTATGTGAATAATAAATTGGTACTTAGAATGATTTTATTAATATATTATATGATTAATATATTATTTGGAAATCATATTATTAATTAGTAATTAATCAGAAATTAATCTAGTATTAATTTTGGGATTAAAGGAACTGACTAATAATGGAGGGACTGATTATGTAAATCAGTAATAATTATAGTTTGGGCTGATGGACCTTATTGATATGGGGTGGACGAAAATCTATGGAAAGCCCATAGAGTTTTCGTCCAAGGCCCTGTCATATGGGGGTTCATGGATTGCTTAAGGCCTAAGCAAGGGAATTAGGGTTTCCACCTGAAAACCCGAATAGCCTCAACTATATAAACCCGCCTAACATAAGGATTTTCTCCCCCCAATGAGTTTTAGAGAACCCTAGCCGATTTCCTTACCTCTCCAAGTTTTCCTTTGAATTAAGTGTTTGTGACTCCATTAAAGGTGCAACACTTGGGGAACTAAGCTTTCAAATGTCAAGGAGTTCTCGTTATTGCTACATAACAAGTGAGGCAATGTTCCAAACCCTATTTACATATGAATTTCGAAATTGGTATGCTAGTTATTAGGGTTTATGCTTTGGATGATTATTTCCATGTATAACTTGAGAAAAACCTAGTTCCAAAGCATTAAGGTTGCATGTACACCATAGGAATGTTGTAGTGCTCAAAACTCATCAGTGGTATCAGAGCCTAGGATGCTTTTTCTGTTGTATGATGCAATTGTAATGTTTTCAAAGCTGAAAAAAAGTTTTCATTTTTGGTTCTGTCTGATTCCACGACGTGGAAAAAGCCTGTCACACCGTGGAATCGGATCTGATTTTGTTTTTTGGTTTTGTCTGATTCCACGACGTGAAAAATCCTGCCACGATGTGGAATCAGATCTGATGGAAATTTTCAGAATTTGGCTTAAATTAGATTAGGATGGTTACCATAAGTTGTTTTACTAATTAAAAATCCGATTTTTCTAATATGGTAATGGATATCCTAATCTAATTGGAAGAAAAGGGTCAAAATTTAAGATAATTACTAGATTATATGATAAACTAATTATTTGTAAATTTTGAATTGTATTTATCTTGCAAAATAAAATTGGATTAGGTCAAATTTAGATAATGGTAAAATTATATGATTATTTTAATTATTTTAAATTTGATCTAGAAGGTTTGGAAAAGTTTCAAAACTTGCTCTCAAGTTTTGGAATTTAAAATTTGATTAAAAAGTTTTAATTTTGAAATATTAAATTCTAAAACCCTAGTGTTTTAAAAGTTTAAAATTACACCCTCCTGGATTTTATTAATTAATTCATTAAGTGTTTTAGTTAAAAGACAATTAATAAATCCATAGATAGGTTTAAATTTAATTTATTAAAAGATTAAACCATTAGTATTTTAAATGTATAAAATACACCCTTATATTATATAAAATTAAAAGTCTAATATATTATATATGTTGGAATAAAAGAGTTGTAGATCGATAGATTCCAAACAGAAAAACAATGTTTAATCAAGTAAAGAACACAAGAATGGATCAATGGTGTTGAATGATTAATAACTCACACCTCAGAAGAGCTCGATGAAGAACTTCGACTGTAGAGGTGTGCTAGGGTTACAATGCAAGTAATTAATTAGAACGATCAATCTAAAGGCTATACATGCATGCAATATTTATATGCACTAACCCTAATGATAAACCACGGTTGGACAGGCCCAAACCGGGTAAACAAAATAACGACACTAAGCCCATATGACGCAACACTCTAGACCCAACAATCTCCCCCTTTGTGTCAATAGAGGCGAGTTACTAGTTTGGTTGAGTAAGTGTAGTCTTCTTCACTGTCTTGAATATGTTTGGTATAATGGCCAAAAGAGTGTGACGAAATGCTATATACCACCGAAGTACGTCAGAGAAGTTCTTCTTATCCGAATCACTGTTATGTATAAGTAAAAAGTCAGTCTTACCGTTAGTAGGTCTCATTCACGAAGCTGGTCTATAAGGGGTGTTTAAGGAAGCGGCCTGTAAAATAACCGCCATTGGGTATCGACTCTTACCCACCGTACCCTTGACCAATGGAGGGTCATTAGTCGAACAGGTTTGATAGGACATTTAAATCCTCATTAAAAGTATAATGAAATATAAAGTAACTAAACCTTTTATAAATTCCCAATATTAGTTACTTTAGGAAAAATGTGAATTTGATGCTAACCCATGAAATTGCACATTGCACCTTATTGGTCGTTAGTGGAGCGTGTGTGGTTAACCGGCACACTAATATGGGACTAATGAAGGATGTAAATGGGTAGCTCGTAAATTATCATTGATTGATGGAGTGTGTGTGGTTAACCGACACATCGATTAGATGATAAATGACATCAAGAGTACCAAGCTAATTTGCATGGTTATTCACACCTTGTTTGTGATCCTCAGTATCCCAGTCACAAACTTGAAGGACATAATCGAGATTAAACATGCCATTGAAAAGTTCAATGAATCTCAAAAGATCTAGGAGTTTCATTTAAAACCTAATTCGTTTAAAATTTCGTTTTCGTGGTGGAATTGATAAATCGTCATTTACCTACCTTCAAATAATTTGCAATTGGATTAAGGGCATCCCTCTTCCGAATTGTGAATTATTGTGTTGGGTCCTAGCCTTAATATTTCATTTGGGTGTTATATTAAGGATTAAATCAACTAACTTGAAATTATCCCCTTTTTGTAGATGTTTAGTTTTGACAACTATGGTCTTCCTCAATCCTTTGGAAAAGGCTTTCCATTCGAAGATGATATTCCACATGACGATCGAGGTGAAAGATCAATCCCTTCTTCGTGCTTTGGTGGAACTTCACTTCGTCCGCCTCCTCCAATAGTTCTCCCTAACCCACGTGTTCGTCGACTTGAAAAGTTCAAGGTCACTCAAGACCTATTGGCAAGCAAACACCAAGATGGAAGGTCTGTGTGTGCATACATCTTGAAGATGATGTCACACATTGATAGCTTAGGGATGTTGGGTGTCGTTCTCCCGAGGAAGTTGGCTGTTGACTTGGTTCTTCAATCACTTCCCGAGTCGTATAGTCAGTTCGTTCAGGACTACTATATGGCAGACCACGACGTGACCTTTGTTGATCTGATATATTTGTTAATTGCTGCTGAATCAACAATGATTTGGCGCACTGGTAAAGCAAATTTGAATGGAAGATCTACCTCCCAAACTTCCATGGACATTGACAATGGTGACATTGGAAGTCCAGAAAAGCTTTCTCTTCCCAATGGAAAGGGATCGGCCAAGGTCAAACCGTTTGACCAAATGGTAAAGATAAATGCTAAGTCTGAGATTGTTAGTGTACCATTCCAAAAGATTCTGTTTGTTTCTATTGCCAAGAGAAGGGGCATTGGATGCGAAGCTGTCGTATCTACATGAAGGATCGCAAGGATGGTAAAGTCAAAATGTATGACTCTACTTCAGGTAAATTCACTATCTAACTCTATTAAGTTACTTTTTATAGATTCTTAATACATGATGTGATACGATTGCATTTTGATGTTTTGTAGGATCGGAAAAAAGAAAGGAAGCTTAAAGGAAGAGTAAGCTGAGTCTGGTCGCGAAGAGATGGATTTCGATCGCATGGTTCGATGATCAGATTTTTGAGCTGCTGCTTAGGAGTTATGATAGATTGCTTAGGAATATGAGTAACATAGTTTTCATTTGTACTTCCGTTGTAAGGACAAGTCTTCCGTAATTTTTTAAATAAAGAAAATTTTGATTTTATCTTATTTTATGTTTCCTTGTAATGACATTTGTGAAAATTGTTGTTTATATGTTTCTATTAATAGCAATGTTTAAAAATGTTTGATTCTTAGTTATATCGATTGTGGTAGTGTCATAATTTTCTAAATAAGGAAAGATTCTCATCACCCAAGTTTCAATTGGACAGAAACTTGGAGTCATATGATTTGAATTATGTGATGTATGAAAATCCTGGTACTTGGGAAAATTGGGACTAATTCCTTGTTTACATATGTGTGTAAGTCAAGTGAAGTACTGAAGAATCTAGTACACATTGATGTGCACTGGCCAAGTCCACCACAAAGAACGATATGACTATTCGTCATGATTTACTAAAAGTTTAGTAAATATAGTTATGTTTACAAGATTAAGTGTGATTCTGAATCATTGAAAAAGTTATAATGTATAGCAGAATGAATAAGAAGAATCAATTAGGCAGAAAGATAGAAGTTTCTCCAATCTGAAAAGAAAGGAGAGTACTTGAGTATCGTGTTTTATGATCATCTTAGTGATTATGAAACCATGTCATAATTGATCCTCTAAGGACACCTTAGTACATTTGTATGGCTAAGAAGAGAAATTGGGAATTGTTGAAATGGTTGAATCAAAAAGGGTGAGTCATACTTCGTTTCAAAATCGAGTCTTAGAGTCATACTCCAAGATTGCGCCTTGAGTGACAAATCCTAAGTAGGTTTATAACACATCATGAAATGTGGAGTGGAAAAGTTTTCTTACTCATGCAAATTTGTAATTGGTAGTTGTGATGTCTTGGATAAAACAAAGACCAACTAAGACCAATTATATGAAGTGTTTTTCTTGATAAGAATCTGTACTAACACTTGAATATTTGTTTGTCGAGAAACGTTTCTTGATAGAGAATCTTATATGTCAAGAGGTCAGTGGGAGTCTTAAAGGTCTTGAAAAGTTTCAAGAAATAATCAAGAATAAACCTATTATTCATCACTAGCACACGACTTGAGGTTTGTAACCTATCGTGTTGACATATTCTTGTTTCTATGTCCATTCCAATTAGTTCGACTATGCATGTGAGTTCTATGAGTTCTCATTTGATTGCACAAGGCAAAGCACCTTAATCAATGAAAGTACATTGAACAGTATAGGTGAGCTGCTCAACAACCTGGAAGCAATGGTAGGCCCTGTACTACTAAAACATATTGATAATACGTAAACGCATCAGTAACTTGATGTTATAAAACGTATTGTTGTGTGTGATTTGATGAGTAAATAGTACAAGAATATGAGTCAAAGTTTATCCGTTCCTTTTACCCTAAGAGGGATAAAAGAGATATATGTAGGCCCCTCGATGATTTAGTGATGACACCTGAAGCGATTGGCCAAGCCTGGACTGATTTGATTTGTTCAATTAGTCGGTCGTCATAAATCGGAAATCGGGAAACAAACCTTGGACAGAGAGAATGATTATAATCCATGTCTCATGTCCATATGATATCTTGTAGAATGGAGGAATATTTTATCCCTTATCTAAAGGACGTGTTATGATAAGATCAGAGTTCGACAACGGCTTTTGAGAGCTACGATTTATAATCGGATTTTGAAGTCGTACTTGCAATTATAGTTATTAGACTTATCTAAGTGGGAGACTGTTGCATTAGGTGTCTAAGCCCATAACTATTTTTGGTATGTACTTGATTTGATTATGAGCATGGTCCTTTTGGGTTGCCTTCACTCATGCAACTTGATAGGATGACAAGTGGAGAGAGAGAGAGAGAGAGAGAGTAGGATTTATTATGTGAATAATGAATTGGTACTCAGAATGATTTTATTAATATATTATTTGGAAATCATATTATTAATTAGTAATTAATCAGAAATTAATCTAGTATTAATTTTGGGATTAAAGGAATTGATTAATAATGGAGGGACTGATTATGTAAATCAGTAATAATTATAGTTATGGCTGATGGACCTTATTGATATGGGGTGGACGAAAATATAAGGAAAGCCCATAGAGTTTTCGTCCAAGGCCCTGTCATATAGGGGTTCATGGATTGCTTAAGGCCTAAGCAAGGGAATTAGGGTTTCCACCTGAAAACCCTAATAGCCTCAACTACATAAACCCTCCTAACATAAGGATTTTCGGCCCCCAATGAGTTTTAGAGAACCCTAGCCAATTTCCTTACCTCTCCAAGTCTTCCTTTGCATTGAGTGTTTGTGACTCCATTAGAGTTGCAACACTTGGGGCACTAAGATTTCAAAGGTCAAGGAGTTCTTGTTATTGCTACATAACAAGTGAGGTAATGTTCCAAACCCTATTTTACATATGAATTTCGAAATTGGTATGCTAGTTATTAGGGTTTATGCCTTGGATGATTATTTGCATGTATAACTTGAGAAAACCCTAGATCCAAAGAATTAGGGTTGCATGTACACCATAGGAATGTTGTAGTGCTCAAAACCCATCAAAAACATGGGTTCCATCTTTCTTCCTCCACTAGACCGAGTGGAAGGAAGGTTGAATTTATACTCCTTCAGAATTTTCAAATCTCTTGTTCTTACTTTGATCTTCCTAGAAATTGAACTACAACCCTCAAAATAATTCCAAGCATAGTCTAACCTTTAAACATCGTACAAATCAACCAAAAATTATGCAAATAATCATATTCCACCATTCGACATGTAACATACAATTTATGGATGTATCTTATTTCATAATAACAAACATTGTTGGATCAAGAGAAACCTCGAGACTCTGGAGTTGGAATTTAGACACTAAAGGAATAAGGGCTATCGGGCCAAAAGGTCGAATCTTGGATTGAAGGTGTAATTTGGTTTTGGGCCTTGATGGGCCAAGGCATCCATGATGCATTGAACATGGTACCACGAAGTGGTTTCGTTTGCAGCCCAATCCCATGTTTTTTTTAGGATTTTCTTGTATTTAAAGGATGGTAGCCCTTGGGTTTCTTCCATTTCTTCAACCACCATCTCCCTAGACGAAACCCTAGTCTTTTTTTCCATGTTTGAGGAGTTTTAAATGTTGTTGCTTGTTAGAGATGGTGTTGTTGTTCATTCTTAGCTTAAGATTGCACCATCTAGCCATTTCTTTTGCATTGTAAGTCTTCAAGACTAAAACTTTATGTGTTCTACTCTCTAGATTTTGAGATTTAAGTTTTTTTGGTCATATTCGTGGATTATAGATGCAGTTTGGGTAAACTCCAGAATAAAGGTAGCAACTTTATTGTTCCTTAAGGCCCCAGGAGTGTTTTGTGTTATGGATCTGGTCTTTAATCTTCATTTTGTACCATACATATAATTAATGCCTTTAATAAAGTATGGGACTTAGTGTGTAACATCCTCGAAAATACTAAGAAATTTTTTTATTTGTAAGTCAACCAAACCTATCAATCATTCATTTCAAACCATCAAAGTATGACAATGTAGAATAGGTTATCAGAGTACAATCCCAAAATCATAAAATACTAAACACTGGTTGATGCGATGTGATCATGTCGGGCCCTTCCCTTTTGAACTGGAAGTACCTAAAAAGCATTTAAACATAAACCGTAAGCACAAAGCTTAGTGAGTTCCCCAAAATACCACATACCATACAAACAACGGGCCCCGCCCAATGAGTACAACAGACCTCACCCTAACTCGCATAATAGGCCCCACCTAATGAGTATAACATGCCTCACCCTAACTTGCATAACGGGCCCCGCCCAATGAGTATAACGGGCCTCGTACTAACTCGGATAAAGGGCCCCGTCCAACATACAAAACATGCAAATATCACACGGAAAACTAGCATCCTATAAACATAATCCACGAGGACCGCATTGATGCCTTCGACCCACGAGTAAAGTGAAGATACTCACCTCAAAATGCAGCTCTAAATCAATAACTCACAAAATCCCAAAATGGTGCTAAACGCCATCGAAAATATGCATGAAAGGAAGACCCTTAGTCTACGTTTCTAACTAGACATTTGACCAATGTTAAGAAGTCAAAAGTCAATCCTCTACATCAATAGTCAAAGGTCAAAATCAACTGTGACATCCCCAAATTTACGGCCATTTTAAAACTTTTTGTTTATGCTTTAAAACAAAGTTTATCTACGAAATGCAGAATTTGGTCCCGTAAAGTATTTCCGATGAAATGTTTTTCATTAATATTATAAAATCTTGGGATGTCATAACTGATACAAAACATAAGCATAAACGTAGGCCTTACATCATCTTTTATTCTATAGTCTATATCTTCTCGAATCTCTCATCACGTTTGAACATCAATATCTTTGTACTGCATCCTATGATACGAAGAAACTGAGTGGGTCAGTTTGGGAAACCTGGTGAGTACATAGGGTTTTCAACCCGCAATAATATAGTTAATGTGTTTTATCATTAAACAAACAATTAACCCAATTACACATCCCCGTTTTCTTATTTATTCTTCCCTAAGGGGTTATCCTAAGTTTCATCTCCTACATCGTGTTTACCTATCATCGCCTACATCGCATTTCCTTATATGTTTATTGCTAAGGAGTTTTCCTATGGATCATCGCCTACATCGCATAGATAGTACCATTTCCGGGATTACTCCTGCAATACGCGTCCAAGAAGGGTTAGAATATCATCGCATGAATACGTAGTTACTACATCGCCTGAACTCGTAATTCATCACCTATAGGTTATGAGCCTAACGGTGTTTCCACATGACTTGTTTAGATTAGTCAGTGGTCGCCATCTATACTCTGGTAGACGACTACATTGCAACATCGAAAGTCAAGGTCAGGGCATCTCCTAATCATCTCCTATTTATTTTCTCTTATCTACCGTCACATATCTATCATCTCCTTATCTGCCATCATCTGTTACTACCCAATACATATTTATAAGTGAATAATACTTATATGATTAAATCAATTAAATATCATCTCATAATATCTTATCTATTCTCAGAACAGATAACAAGAACATAAGCATGTAATTATCTAGATACTTCATATCTATGTGTAAGATGAAAGTAACTATGCACTCACTTGATAAAGTGGACTACTGCCGATTTTAGCAGCGCTTCGCTTCATACTTAGAAAAGACCTAGATGCATAAAGTACTAAGCCTTACTCTAGTTTCATAATCCTGGTGACCATAATTCTTATAGTCTAGATTCCTCACTAATCCCAATGTCTATATCAAGATCTATCAAGTAAGGACCAGTCAAGTAGGACAGTTGGGAGGCAGGACCATTTCAGCATAATAGCTTTTCTGAAATCCAACAACCAAGCCAACATGACAATTTTAGACGCTTCTCCCATAAGTAGATCAATCAGTATAACGACATGGAATTACGGATAAATCTTATTTATAGGTTCATAATAACGACTTATGACTATACATATAAGTTATACTAAAAGAAACAGAGTGTAGCTTAACTTACATAGATTTTAGCAAAAACCAAAATCTAAACGGGTAGAATACTGACTTGGGATCTCCTACTCGAAGGTTACTACTTAGATGTGTACTCAAGGGTGTCGCAGGGCTTCGCCGCAGGAAAAATATTAAGGGAAAATGGCTCTATAAGGGAGAATATATATATATATATATATATATATATATATATATATATATATATATATATATATATATATATATAAGAGAGAGAGAGAGAGAGAGAGAGAAGTTCTAGGGGTTGGATGTAAGGAGCCTGTATGGGATTGAGCTCTATTTATAAGACTTCAAAATGCACGACGGGCATGTCAGCCTTGTTGGCTCCTCTGGTTGTTTGCTACGTGTCGCGATACTGCTGGTCCACCTTACCACCTTCTAGAATGTAACATGTGTCACAAAACCGTGGTGCCACATGTTCGATTTTCATGGTTCCACGTCACCTTGACTCTTGGAGGAAAGGAAGGGCTGACTTGCCACGTGACGCACTCTGGAGATGCCACGTCATCAGCGCGCCGGGCACTTTGCACGCCCGGTTTTTAAGATTGTCAAAATGACGTAACTTCTTCATACTAGCTCCGTTTTCGATGTTCTTTATATCTCCAAAAAGCTCTCGACGAGATCTACAAATTTCATTTAGACTATGTCGACTAACTTTGACGTTATTTTTAAAGCTATATTTTTAACAGGATTACACTCTTAAAGTCCGCTAAAAATTCATAACTTTCTGATATGATATTTGTTCTCGACTGTGTTTATATCGACAGAACCATATGGATGAGATCTTCAACTCTTGTTTAGATTTTTTTCCTAACAATCAACCGATCTTAACTTCAGTTTTCTGAACTGTATACTGCTGTGTTGAAACTTCGAAAAATCATAACTTCCTCTTATGAAGTCAGATTTGGCCGTTCTCTATATGCACACTCTCAGTTTAAATACTACTACGAATTTCATTCAGACCTCTTAGGCTAAAAAGCAATTTATCAAAAATTCACTTCTTACGATACGCAGAGCTGAATCGGTTTAATCACGAAACTTCGAAGACGCATAACTTCTTCATACGAAGTCGGATTTCAGTGTTCTTTATATGTAAGAAATCTTTGTCACATATACTATAACTTGGTTAATATTATTTAACCTATATAATCCCCTCTTTAAAATTCATTAGTATGGCTTATAATAACTTATTTGTCTAGCCCGAATTTGCGGGTGTTACATCGAAAGTCAAACATATAGCTTCAGCGACTCGCCATTTCGTGGGCATCCTTAGCCACATCGTCACATCAGATCAAGACAAAACATTCAATCCAACTCTAGTGGCCACGACGTGGAGACCTGATGATATGTCGTGGGCACTGGGTTCAAAACAACTTAATGGGTTAAGTTGTTTCCTTTATCCCCAAGAGTTCCAAAGCTCATATCTGGTCCGGAATATGGTTTAGAAGGATAATGTTTCTGACTTTATCACTTAAGACCACCCAAAAGGACAAAATCTCAAACCCACGGTTCCATAAGACAAAAATGGCAAGGACTCTACCATTAAGCACTTAATCTAGAAGGTCCTTAGACCAACTTCTCCAGAATGCCTCTAGGACCCCTAATGGTCCATAAAAATCTAAGATTTATGGACATGTATGACCCATGCATGTCCTTCTTAAAACTACGTCAAAAGGGGAAATTATGACCCAAAGTCCATGTGTGGTTCACATCTTACCACCAAAATCCAGATCTATATGATATAACATTCAAGGGACATAGAGAAACCATAAAGTTGCCAACTTTCTCTCTTCTAATCACACAAACTACTTCAAAAAGGACCAAAACATGCTTTAAAAACCTAGTTATATGAAGAAGAACACAGAAGGTTGAATCTTGAGGACTTACAAAGAGTCTAGAAGATACACCCAAATGGAGGAAAGGATTGTTTGTGGAATCAAGATGCTAACTCTTCTTCTTCTTCTCCCTTCAAAACCACCACAAGACTACTAAAATGAGCACCAAGGAGGATTAAGGTTAAGTTTTCTGGGGTTTGAGAGAGATGGAAGCTGAGGATGAGCAACCTAAGCCTCCCACTTTCCTTTAAATACATGGAAAGTTAGGGTTTCCATCTGCCAGCCGCCATGCTATGCAACCCAAAAATGCCACAATTGAAAAAAATATAAAAGGAGTACCTCCAGATCTGGGTGTTACAATTCTCCCCCAGTTGATTTAGACTTCGTCCTTGAAGTTTACCCTCGCAAATAACTCTAGGTAATGCTCCCTCATCTACTCTTTAAGCTCCCACGTCCACTTTGAACCCTTACAGTGCTGCCATTGCACCTTAAATAGACCCAAAACCTTGTTTCGCAAAGGGTTAGTCTTTTTGTCTAGAATGGCAACCAGTCTTTCAATGTAATTCAGGTGCTCATCCACCTGGATATCCTACAAAAGAACCACTGCGGAATCAACAACCAAACATTTCCATAGTTGAGAGACATGAAAAGTGCTGTGAATCTGACTAAGCTCCTCGGGTAGCTCCAAAAATTAAGCAACTCTGCCCACCTGGGCAATAAACCAAAAAGGACCAATATATCTGGGGCCCAGCTTTCCCCGCTTCCTGAATCGGATGACACCTTTCCAAGGTGACACCTTCAGCAGTACCATGTCCCCGACCTGAAACTCCATATCCGTTCAGCACCTATCAGCATAACGTTTTTGTCGGCTTTGCGCGGTTTGAAGCCTTCCGCGCACCTATTGTATCAGCTCAGTGGTCCTAAGTACTACTTCAGTACTCCCTATAACCCGATGCACAACCTCGCCTCAACAAAATCGGGTCCTACATTTCCTTCCACAGAGCATCTGAAAAGGAGGTCGATCAATACTGGTGTGGTAGTTGTTATTGTAAGAGAACTCAGCCAAAGGAAGATACGTATCTCAGCTACCGCCAAAACCCAATACACATGCCTGAAGCATATCCTCCAAGGTCTGAATAGTCCGCTCAACCTGCCCATCAGTTTGTGGATGAAAGGCTATGCTGAAATGTAGACGAGTGCGCCACTCCTCATGAAATCTCTTCTAGAACCTGGAAGTGAACCGAACATCCCGATCCGAAACAACCGAAACTGGAACCCCGTGTCGTACCACAACTTCCCAAATATGAACATCCACCAACTTCTCCGCAGAGATGCTTTCCTGGATCAGAATAAAACGTGCACTCTTGGTCAATCAATCCACGATGACCCAAATCAAATCCACCCCTTTTGCGATCCTCAGTAGCTTTGTAATGAAATCCATGGTGATCTCCTCCTATTTCGACATGGGAATGGGTAACAACTGCATCTTTCCATGGGGTCTGTGATGATTGACTTTGACTTTTCGAAATGTCAAACACCTCTCCACAAAACATGCACTCCCTCTTCATGCAAGGCCACCAATAACTCAATCTCAGATCCCTATACATCTTTATGGCCCCTGGATGGATCAAGAACCTCGAATTATGAGCCTCATTCAGCAGTGCCTGCCTTTCCCCATCAGCAACCGGGACCCAAACCTTCCCACACTGGGTCAATAACGCACAACCATCCCTGAAAACTTGCAGAAACTGACCCCTAATCCTTTTCGCCTTCCAACATTCCTTTTTCAACCCCTCCTCTTGAGCCCTTTTTATCAAATCCAAAAGTTGAGAAATAATGACCATCCTCAAGCATAAATCCATGATAGGGGTACCAGCCACCTTGTAGATAAAAGTATCGGCCACAACATTGGCCTTCCCAGGATGATAAAGGATCTCATAATCATAATCCTTCACCACATCGAGCCATCTGCACTGCCATATATTCAGATTTGGTTGATCCATCAAGTACCTAAAACTCTTGTGGTCTGTGTAGATGATACAACGAACCCCATACAAGTAATGACGCCAAATATTTAGGGAAAAAACCACCTCCCCCAGCTCTAAATCATGAGTGGGATAGTTCACCTCATGAGGCTTCAACTGCCTTGAATCATAAGCAGTCACATGACCCCTGTACATTAACACCGCACTCAATCTTGTAATCGATGCGTCACAATACACCATGAAATCAACCACACCTTCTGGTAAGGTCAAAATCAGAGCCTCGAATAACATCTACCTGAAGGTCTTAAATGTCGCCTGGTGCTGAAACCCCTAACGAAAAGTAACCAACTTCTTCGTCAACCTGGTCAACGGAACTACAATCCTGGATAAATTCTCAATAAACCTCCAGTAATATCCGCCTAAACCAAGGGAACTCCCAATCTCAAATGGAAACCTCAGAACCCCCCACTACATCACAGCCTCGATCTTGGTCGGATCAACCAGTACACCAATATGATTGACAAGGTTCCCCAGAAACTACACCTCGTGCAACCAGAACTCACACTTAGAGAATTTGGCATAAAGCCTCTCCATCCTCAAAGTCTCAAGAACCTCTCGCAGATGATCCTAATGTTGCTCCTTGGTATTAGAATAGACCAAGATATCATCAATACACACAATGACTAACTGATCCAGCATCGGTCTGCAAAGCTTGTTCATGAGATCCATGAATTTTGTTGGTGCATTGTTGAGCCCAAAAGGCATCACCACGAACTCGTAATGCCCATAACGAGTTCTGAAGGCCATCTTCTAAACATCCTCATCTCAAACCCTCATCTGATGATAGTTGGAATGCATATCGATCTTGTAGAACCAAGACGTACCCTGCAACTGGTCGAACAAATCATTAATCCTCGGAAGTGGATAACGGTTCTTCACCGTTAACTATTTTCTCTCCCAATAATCGACTTAAATCCTATGGGTTCCATCTTTCTTCTTCACAAAAAGTATCGGCACTCCCCAGGGTGAACTCGTCGGTCTAATAAACCCCTTGTCTAAGAGCGCTCATGTAGCTGTGTAGATAACTCCTACATCTCCGGTGATGCTAATTGATAAGGTGCCTTAGCTATCGGAGCCGTGACTAGAATTAGATCAATATGGAACTAAACCATCCTTTCTAAAGGCACTCCAGGATAATCCTATGGGAAGACATCTGAGTAATCTCAGACGATTGACACATCATCAATCGTTCTCCTCCTCTCCTCCCTGGTATCTAATGTTGGATTAGATGTCTAAGCCCACAACTATTATTGGTATGTACTTGACCCGAGAGTAGCATGGTCCATTTGGGTTGCATATCATAAGGACAATTTGTTAGGATAGACTCTTGAGAGAAGGATTTATATATGATTGATTAATATATTATAAGTTATAATATATTAATATGAAATTATATGTTTTAATTAGTATTAATCAAGAATTAATTTGGAATTAATTTAGTGATCAAAATAGATTAATTAAATCTATGGGGACTAATTATGGTAATTAGTTATATTTATATGTGTTGGGCTTATGATCCATGTTGGACCAAGTTTATGTATGGATACATAAAGAGTTGGGCCACATGAACCATGGATCATAAAACCCATGGGTATGGATTTCGGTTATACCCATGACCCTTTGGAATTCCACATATAAATATGTTACTTCATAGCCAAAATCACCACTATTGTATTCTTGGAGAATATGGACGGTTTTGGTGTGTATGAATTCTCTCTCAAGTTTCATCCTTTGTCCAAGATGTGTCGTGACTTCATTTGAGGCTTCCACACTATTGGGGCTAAGCTCTTAAGGCCAAATACATCAAGACTTCAAGTTACATGAAAGGTATGTTACCCTAACTAGTATCTTATATGATTTATGTCAAATGCATGCTAGTTATAGGTTTAATGCCTTGGAAACCATTTGCATGTATAATTAGTGAAAACATAGATCTATGGTTTTTAGGGTTGTATGTGCACCATAGGATGTTGTAGTATACTAAAACCCATAATCTAATACATAATTCACAAAACCAGAACAACCTTGTTGTAGATATCTCCTAGCTCTCGCGGCTGAACAGAGAGTTGGTCCACGCTGAGCACACTCGACATGAATAACTAGTTCTCCCCCATTTGGGGTTCGAACCCGAACTAACTGGTGCCCACACAATCAATCATTACCACATTAGGGATCAACCAACCGATCCCTACGGTAACCTTGCTCTCCTAAAAAGGAATAGGAACCAAATCAACCAGATATCGCTCGCTAAATAACTCCAGAGCATAACCGCGATAAACCCTCGATACTCGCATAGGATGATCATCGGCAATCTCTACCTATAATAGATAATCAAGCTCACCAGGAGCATCACCGAATCTCTTTCTGAGAGCAAGAAATACAAACGATCGGGTGACACCCGAATCAAATAGAACCAAAACTAGAACACCATTCACTAGGAACGTCCCTAAATAAAATCATAAAAATAATAAGCATAAACATCCAAGCAATAAAATGAAATAAGGGAATGATACATATCGGTAACCATATCTGGTGCTGCACGAGGCTCCTCTTCTATCAGTTGGAAAGCTTGACTTCTCATAACCGACACCTCCATCTTGACCTGGTGGTCGTCAGTGATCCTCAACGTCGCCGGAGGGGGTGCTGCAACTGCTCCCCCTACTGCCAAACTTGGACAAATCGGCCTTCGTGTGGCCTCTCTAATTGCAATGGAAGCAAATCAAACCTGATCCCTAGGTGGTGGTAGTGATAGTGTAATCCTTGTAGTGACCGGTCTTGCCGCACTTGTAACAACTGGAACCACTCATCCTTAGGGATGGCAAAAAATCTCGACCCCGACGGGGAAACCCGAAACCCGATCATTTTGGGTCGAGTAACGGGTTGTTATTAGGTTTTTTTTCGGGCTCGGGGCAGGGAGTGGGATATCCTCGCACCGACCCGCCCCGCCCCAATTATATATATATATATATATATATATATATATATATATATATATATATATATATATATATATATATATAATGTTTGAAACCTTTTGATGTTAATTGCACGCGTTCAAATATCAAATATTTATTATGGACGATCTTTTTAGTTATTAACAATCTAGTGTAAATGATCATTTTTTATGTTTTGACGTATTACAATAAGCTTAAATCAAATAATTTTTAATATAACGTCCAGTTTATTTTATTAAAGTGATGCATCATATTTTTAATTTAAAAGAGACGCTAGAGCATGTATTTTTTATAAGATATTGGGGTACCCTAAATCAGAATAAAGATTTCGTTATGAATTGTTGTAAACCAGATAAGATACCCGAATCCCGACGGGAAAACCCGAAACCCAATGGGACGCCCCGATAAAATACCCGAAAGATATCGGGGCGGGTTTGGGAAACCATGCCCCGCCCCGAACCCGACCCGTTGCCATTCCTACTCATCCTGCAAGCCCCCTTGTGCGTCTGGTCATACCTGCCACATCGGCCTTGACCCTGCTAGCCCCTCGATCTTTAATTTATAACCTTGGGCTTCTTCCCTAAGCCCTCAAATACCTGAGCCTGAACCGACTTCCTCTTCCTCGCCATCTCCAAATCAATCTCCCACTCGCGAGTCGAAGATATCATGTACTCTAATGTCCTACAGCTGGACATACTCACAAACTCCCGAATCTCGCCCTTCAGCATATCATGATACCTGGCCTTCTTCATCTCCTCATCCGCCACATATTGCAGAACCAACAAGGCCCTCTCTCAGAACATGGCGGCAATCTCTATCACTGACTCAGTAGTCTGGAGAAGGTCCTAGAATTCCCTCGTCGGCTGTTGAACCTCGATCGCTGGTGCAAACTTAGCCTTGAACCTCATAACAAAGTCATCCCAAGTCATTACCTACATAGCCTCGCCTCTCATAGAATGGACTACATCCTCACACCAATCATAGGATCTGTCTTTAAAGAGACAGGATGCAAGTCTGACCTTCGCCTCATCGGTGTAAATTCTAGATCGGAAGGCATTCCCAATGTCCACCAACCACCATCTGCTAGCGATGGGTTCCTTTTTCCCAAAGAACTCAAAATCCCCACATGTACGAAACTCTTAAAAAGTCAAAGAGCATGCACCCACCATAGCCACCATCTCAGTACAAAATGCGCCCAGATGCTCATCCATCACCTCCATAATGCCCTCCTTGATCGAACCAAAGATCACATGTGTCTATTCCAAAATGCTACAAGTAATCTTAGACGAAATAAAATCTTGTATCTGATCATCCATGCGTCTGGCTATAGAGCCCAAACTTGATCCCTCACCAGGACCTGAATCACCTTGAGTTACCACCATACTGAAAATAAACAATGCAACCCATCAAAAAACACACAAAGAACACCATACTAAACATTCACCTTTCCCGCTAAACAACACAATTGGCAAGCTAACAAACTTCCTAGGTTCTCATAGGATTTCCTTCCCACCACTCTCCGGTATTAGCTGCAGAAGAAACCCCAACTAACACCCGCTAACTATCTCACAAATATAATTACATGTAATAGACACAAAATAATCCTTTGACTGCAAGGTATCATACTACAACAGTTGGAATCAAACTAGAGCCACGCAATAGCATTAAACCTGGCCTTCTAAAATTATCTAATTCATGTAATATGTAACCTGACATATTCGCTTGATGGTTAACTGGTATCATTAGTCGTTCTTAAAACCTCAAAGCAAGAAATATTTGAGCCTCGAGTTCTAACCAGAGCACTACCTAACATGCCAACCTAACATATCATTTGTAATCCATACTAGCATGCAGTTCTAGAGGCTCATACAGTAAGCATACAAAGTCATCTCTCCTAATATACAATTCTGAGCAGATCATTAGCCGTAATCTAGCTTGTTATTCACATATTCGTATACTGAATCAAATAAACATGTACGAGTATTTTGGTAATACTTACTTAAGTTCGGCCGATTGCACACATTACACCCCTTCTTTTATAAAAACTTTTTGGATTTTCTTTCTTTTTACCAATTCCTCAGTTTGAGTTGAGACACACCTGAGAGTGTGCCCGAATCCCTCAAACCAAGTCTCTGATACCAACTTGTAACATCCTAAAAAATACTAAAATTTCTTTTTATTTTTAAGTCAACCAAAACCATCAATCTTGCATTTTAAACCATCAAAGTATGACAATGTAGAATAGTTATTAGAGTACAATCCTAAAATCATAAAATACTAAACACTGGTGGATGTGATACGATCATGCCGGGCCTTTCCCCGGAAGTACCTGAAAAAAAGTTAAACATAAACCATAAGCACATAGCTTAGTGAGTTCCCCAAAATACCACATACCATACAAGCAATGGGCCCCACCCAATGAGTAGAATGGGCCTTGCCCTAACTCACATAACGGGCCCTCCCTAATGAGTATAACGAGCCTCGCCCTAACTTACATAATGGGCCCCTATCCAATGAGCATAACAGGCATCCCCCTAACTCGCATAACGGGCCCCACCCAACATATAAAACATGCAAGTATCACACAAATAACTAGAATTCTATAAACATAATCCAATGGCCCGACATTGGTGCCTTCGACCTATGAGTACAGTGAAGAGACTCACCTTAAAATGCTGCTCTAAATGAATAGATCACAAAATCCCAAAACGATGTAAAACGCCACTTAAAATATGCACGCAAGGAAGACCCTTAGTCTACCTTTCTAACTAGACATTTGACCAAAGTTTGCAAGTCAAAAGTCAACCCTCAAGGTCAATGGTCAAAGGTCAAAGTCAACAGTCAAACATATAGTTTCAGTGAATCGCCACACCATGGCATCAAATCAAGATAAAACAATCGATCCAACCCTAGTCAGCATTGCATCGAGACCTGATGCCACACCGTGGGTACTGAGTTCAAAACACCTTAACGAGTTAAGTTATTTCCTTCAGCCCCTAGAGCTCCAAAGCTCACATCTGGTATGAAATATGGTCTAGAAGGATAAAGTTTCTGACTTTATCCCTTAAGAGCACCTAAAAGGACAAAATCACAAACCCTATGTTCAATAAGACTAAAATAGCACAGACTCCACTATTAAACACTTAATTGAGAAGGTCCTTATACCAACTTCTCCAAAATGCTTTACAACCCCAAACGGTCCATAAAAATCCAAACTTTATGGACATGCATGACCATGTCCTTCTTCAAACTAGGTCAAAAGGGGAAATTATGACCCAAAATCCATGTATGTTTCACATCTTACCACTAAAATCCAAATCTATAAGATATAACATTCAAGGGATGCAGAGAACCCATAAAGTTGCAAACTTTATCTCTTCTAATCACTCAAACTACTCCAAAAAGGACCAAAACATGCTTCAAAAACCTAGATCTATGAAGAAGAACACAAAAGGTTAAAGCTTGAGGACTTACAAAGAGTCTAGAAGATGCACCCAAATGGAGGAAAGGATTTTTTGTCGAATCAAGATGCTAAATCTTCTTCTTCTTCCTTCAAAACCACCACAAGACTACTAAAATGAGCAAAATAACACCAAAGAGGATTAGGGTTACGGTTTCTGTGGTTTGCGAGTGATGGAGGTTGAGGATGAGAAACCTAAACCTCCCATTTTCCTTTAAATACCTAGAAAGTTAGGGTTTCCATCTGCCGTCTGACATGCCATGGCAGCTTTAATGAAACACGTGAATGGATCCAGCATTTCCATGTCATGGTTCCTCCTCCACGCAGTGGCAACCCAAAAATGACACAATTGAAAAGAAAATGTAAAATGGGACCTCAAGATTTGGGTGTTACACAGTGTAACACCTGTTTTCCAAATTGGATCGTTTTAGGGCATTAAGGAGTTAAAACATGGTTTTTGGAAAACATCAGGTGTCACGAAATGACTAATGGAAGGTCACAACGTGACGAGTTAATTGTAAAACACGTATCCGGGAAGGCTTGTCACAGCGTGAAAAGAGAGTGGTCAAATCATGAGAGAGGTTGCAACCCAAGCCGACAAATTTTAGCGTTTGTTCCATATTTAAATCCCTTAACTCTTGTCCTAGGGTATCCTCTTTAGCCTCCATCCCTTCAAAACGAACCTAGCCTTCATTAATGAATCCTTGAGCTTTTAGTGGTGTTTTAGTGACTTGAAGGAGAAAAGATCATCCTTAGTGCTTAGTTCCAGCTTGCAAGCCTCATTTTCATCTTCTAGCAACTTCTTTGAACCTTGTGATTATTCAAGCTTCAAGCTTTATGATTCCTTGTTGCTAGATATAGACTTTTATGCATTATTATCCATGTTTAGGTTAGTTGGAGTGTTTGGATTCCATAAAGTTGGCAACTTTATGGTTCCTTAGAGTCCCTTTGTGGTTATTTGTGCTAGATTTGAAGTTTGGTGGAGTTTGAACTCATGCTTGATGGTGTTGACCTCCTTTTTCTTCACAAGTGACCTAATTTGAGATCAAGCCTTGCATTGGACATGCAAGACTTTAAAACATCAATTTTTATGGTTTATGGGGTGTAAGGAAGCTTTTTGGTGGTGTTAAGTGTTTGGCTTAATGGATTGAGGGCTTAATCCATTAAGCTGCCCAAGAGCCAGTTCTCACGACATGAAAAGGTGTCTGTCACGTCGTGATGATTGAAGACCTCGCGAGTATTTCAGAAAGTGAGCGTGTCGCTGTACTTCTTAGGTTTATGATTCAGGTGAATTTTCCTCACTATTCTTGTGGGTCAAAGGCACCAATGTCGACCCAATAGATTGTGATATGTATCCTTGTGTATAGGATATTGTTATGTTTTAGTGATATATTAGAAATATAGCCATGTTTGTTAGGATATATGTGAAATCCCCATTTTCACGGCCAGAAAAGACCGATTTTGTTTATGCTTTATAAAAATCAGAGTAACATTTTAAATAAAAGTGTTGCGGAATTTGTTCCCAGAAAAACATGATAAATACGTTATCAAAGCATTTCCGAAGAAATGTATTTTTGTTCATTTTAAAACATTTGGGATGTCATCATCAATACAGAAACATAAGCATAAACAGAACTTACATTCATTTACATTAGTGATCTACATCTCTTTAATCTCTAAGTGTAATGTAACTTCATATCGACACCTGTGATACAAATAAGCTTGAGTGGGTCAGGTCGGGAAACCTGGTGAGTACATAGGGTTTTCAACCCATAATAATTTAATTATTATGTTTAAACATCAAACAATCAACCCAATTACCCATACCCATTATCTTCCTTACTCTTAAGGTCTTCCCTAAGAGTCATCTATCCTGTATTCATTCATTCCGAAGTCCATTGCTTTCAGGGTTTATATGACAGGCACTAAGTCCATAGCTGCCAATGCTCGTTCGTAAAGCACTAATTCCATAGCTACTAAATTTCATTCATCGGGTACTAAATCCATAGCTACCAGTGTTTATCTAATAGGTACTAAATCCATAGCTACCAACGTTTATCTAAAAGGTACTAAGTCCATAGCTACCGACGTTTATCCAATAGGCACTAAGTCCATAGCTGCCGATGTTATTTATTAGGCACTAAGTCTATAGCTACCAATGTTCACTCATATCATCTTTCATCTCTCATCATTTATCTACCCATGTTTTACCCAACATATTCGTAGATATAAAATACATATACAGTTTAAATTATTTAAAACATGTATAAGATCATTCATCCAGCATAGATAACAAGTATACAGATAATATGCATACATAGCACGTAATTTATACAAAATACTTCATATCTATGTGTAAAATGAAAGTAACTATGCACTCACTTGATAAGGTGGTGATTCGGTACTCGGACAGCGCTTCGTTTACTTTAAAATAATTTCCTTCGACGAAACCTAGTATTATTACCACTAGATTTTAGTCTAATATTTACCGTGACTAATTATTATTATTATTATTATTATTATTATTATTATTATTATTATTATTATTATTATTATTATTATATAAGCGTTTAAACAATATTTTCCAACCACTATGTACAGACAGGGGTCAGACATAAAACACCGGAGGGCATGATCATTTTGGCATATAGCACTTTTGAAATCCAACAACCCAGGCGACCCTTCAAACCGAATTCCCCGTACCGCGAGTGGTTAAAAAGATATTATAACGACACTTATATAACCCATAATAATAACTCAAATAATTATTATAAGGTCCTAATAACGTTAATATATTTAAATAAAAGCTATATTAAAAATTAGGTAGGCGTATCTTACCTACGAGGGGGTTTGGCTAGAAGCCGTGCTCTGCAGGGGCAGAAATTCCGAGCCGAAAGCTCTTCTTCTCGGAGCCGTCGAGCGCTCTAGGGCTTTCTTCTAGCGCTAGGGGAGTTTTGGGAGGTTTAGAGAGAGAGTAGAGAGAGAAGGGTGGAGGTGTGAAGAAATGAGGGTGGAAGGGGTTGTATTTATAGGGTGAAGCATGGCTGAAGTTGGTGCCACATGTCACCATCTAGTGGCAAGCCTTGGGGAGAAAGCAATGGCCAAGATTGTGCCACGTCACCCCTTTTGCAGCAGCACCCTACCGACTTCTAAACCCCGTAACTTTCACATACGAGCTCCGTTTTCGACGTTCTATATATCCATGCGTAGGTAAAAATAAGATCTACAACTTTACGTTTGACTCCGTCGGCTAATTCTCTACAGATCATAAATTTAACAGTATGAGGAGATTACACTGTTAAATGTCCGCGTAAAATTCGTAACTTCTTCATACGGACTCCGTTTTCATCTGTCTTTTTGTCGTTCAGTTCCTATTAATGAGATCTTCAATTCTCATTTAGGTCACGTTGGCCGAAAACCGCTCGATCTAAAATTCGAGTTTCGGGTCGTGCACTGCTATGCCAAATCTTAGAAAAATCATAACTTCCTCATACGAAGTCAGATTTGGGCGTTCTTTTTTTTTTGTATGTTCTCGGTTTAACGTATACTACAACTTTTGTTTAGATTTCTAAGGCTAAAAAGTCCTCCATCGTAAATTCACTATTTACATCTCCCGGTGCCGTGCCGGTTTTGCCGAAAAACTTCGACGGGTCATAACTTCTTCGTTATAACTCGGATTTCGGCGTTCTTTATATGTACGAAACCCTTGTAACATATACTACCACTTGGAAAAGATTAATCCTTCTAAATAATCTTCCATAAAAAACTCATTTTTGATGCTTATTGTCTCTAAATTGACTAGCCCGGATCTACGGGCGTTACAATATAGGAGTAGTGGTATGTTGGTTAGATTATCTGTAGGCTGGTTATTTCCTAGTAGAGTTCCCTAGGGGTTGTATGTATCCATGTAGGATAAACTGAGAACTCATGATCTAGGCTTTCTTGCCCGCTCATCGTTTGGTTGTGGCTCTAAAGTAGGAACCAATGTCGGCCCACTAGATTGAGATATGTATCCTTATGTATAGGATGTTGTTATCCTGTAGTGATCTGTTAGAAATATATCCCTGTTTTTTAGGATATAGGAGTAGTGGGATGCTGGTTAGATTATCCATAGGCTGGTTATCGCCTAGTGGAGTGCCCTATGGGATGTATGTAGCCATGTAGGATAACATGAGAACTCTTGATCTAGGCTTTCTTACCTG
Source organism: Lactuca virosa (assembly GCF_052849685.1). Classification (NCBI taxonomy): domain Eukaryota; kingdom Viridiplantae; phylum Streptophyta; class Magnoliopsida; order Asterales; family Asteraceae; genus Lactuca; species Lactuca virosa. Next base: position 71,010,437 of record NC_136434.1, read on the forward strand.
CTCCTCATTTGGTTGTAGCTCTAGAGTAGGATCATCTGTTCGAATGTGTATCTCAGCTCTGGTTATATATAGTTATACATTCCATGGAGATTTGTCGGTAGTGGTCTAGTGTGATGGGAGAGGCCTAACATGTGGTAGTGAGTTGTTAGATAGGTAGATTCGTGTAGATAGTTACATGTGCTTATATGTTTACTTGATTACTTATTTGATATACATATGTCGACATATTGTATCGGGTTAGGTTGAGGCAGTCCTACATAATGGTTTAGGCCAAGATACCAGGTGTGGGTCGACTGTAAGTCGTAGGCATAGAAGAGGAACTAGTCATTGACTGAGGCTCAGATTAGCGGTTGGGTTGAGGGGGAAGGATAGCATACCTAAGGGTAATCTAGTCATTATGGTTGTGGGCCCGGGGCAATCCAGTCTTTGTGACTGTGGTCCCAGTGTGCATGCATTATATGTATATTTTGGTGTGTGGTATTTTAAGGGGAGCTCACTAAGATTCGTGCTTACCCAGTTGTTTATGTTTTCAGGTACCATTGGTGATCATAGGAAGGCAAAGAAATGACTGTACACATTCATCAGTAGCAATGGAGATTCTGCGTTTAGTATATTACTCTGATTTTTAAAAAATGTACTTGGAACAAATGGTTTTCTTAACTTGGATTCTATATATGTGATGTTTTACCTTAATTAAAAATGAAAAATTTTGCTGTGAAATTAGGCTCAACATATTAAGTGCTTAATGAGATTATTAAGTTGCCAGATCGACCATGACATGGTCATGGGCTGACCACGACGCAATAGTCAACCAAGTTGCCTCAGTTTGGTTTGGACTGGACCACAACACAGTTGATAGTGTGCCACAATACGATGGACCATTGATCATTGGCCATTGAATTTTTGACCAGTTTATTTTTGGTGACATGTTAGTGAAAGTGGATCTCGGTAAGGGAAAAATAGTCTTTTACCCCCAAAATAAAGATTAAGAGAAGATAGGCTCGTTTTGTGGAGAAAGTTAAGTTATGTGCCTGAATTATTAAATTAGGATCATTATTTGTGTAGTGGTTTGAGTGAGTATCGGTGCCACTCAGCTTAGTGTGTGGATTACCTTATCAGCCACTTAGGTGAGTTGCCGTGAACTTACTTACTATATATATTATATTATATGCCAGTCAGACTAGAGATATACCTCTTCAAGGGAATCTAGTAGAATCAGGACCATGACACGCCTCTCTGAGGGAAGTGGTCAACCATGATAGACCGATTAGAGTGAAGTGGTCAATGTCAGGTGTAACACCCGCAGATACAGGCTAGTCAATTACAATATATTAAGCGTTAAAAAAATGATTTTTTAGAAGATTATCTAGGATAAATAATCTTAACCAAAAATAGTTATGGTCAACAATTGTAACCTATTTTACATAATAAAGAAGAATTATATGAATATTATGTGTTTCATGATTATTATAATATAATAAAATAGGAAAAATCAGTCGAATCGTCCGTAAATCGTAAAAATAAGTGCGCCAATATATATATATATATATATATATATATATATATATATATATATATATATATATATATATATATATATTTAAATATTTAGAAAGTACACGTCTTCCCGATCCAGAAAATATAAATTTTGTAGAAATCCGACTCCGTATGAATTAGATATGATTTTTATAAAATATAAAAGTCAGTCGCGCACAATGAATGTGTGACGTAAAAAGCTACGAAGAGAACGGTTGACTTTTAGCTAATGGGACCAAAATGAAAATCGTAGTACTCCTTAAAATAGGAATTTTGAGAAAAAGAATGCCAAAAACGGAGTCCGTACGAGAGAGTTATGATTTTAGCAAAATCATTTAATTTTCTAAAAATAGGAACAAAAATATAAATTCAAAACTAGCCGACGGTGTCAAAACGAAAGTTGTAGATCTCGTCGATAGCTACGCATGGATATAAAGAACGTCAAAAACGGAGTTCGTATGAACGAGGTATAATTTTTAATAGCACATTTACGTATTAAAATAAAGTATAAACCATATATACGTATACATATATATACATATGTATATATCATTAGAAAGGTATTGACGATGTGGTTATTATGAGACTAGTGTTGAGTACTTTCAACATTAGTTTTGTGCAAATATCATTAAATCTATTTAAATTAGTATTATAAAGGGGTGTTTAGTCATTTAAGTAAATATAGAGGGTAGTTTTTGAAAATTCAATTCTTACAAATAAGAGCCTATATCATCTCATATTTCTTGCACCATTCTCTTGATTCAAGAGTCTTTCTCTTCTTATCCCCCGAGCATTTCGGTCCCTCGTGATTCGACTTCTCTTTCTGTAGTTTTTAGTATAGTAAGGTGAGCGCTGAAGCGCTACAAGAATCTTTCTTAGAAAGATTCAGCGAAGAAGTTCTGCCCCTGTAGAGCCCGGCTCCTAGCTAAGTAAGTTATGTTACCCTACTTTAAATATAGCTTATAATATCTTTATTATGAACCTATAAATAAAATTTATCAGTGATTCAAAGTCGTTATACTGATTGATCTACTTACGGGGATGATGTCTAGGCTGTGATTTAGTGAGGTGTTTAAAGTGGGATTTCCAAACAGTATACTTCGTATACCAAACGGACCCTACCTCTGATATGATCCTACATGGTTGTTCCTTACTTGATAGATCATGAAGTAGACTCTGAGTTAATGACGAATCTAGACTAATAATTCGTCGCAATAAATATTAGACTAAAATCTAGTGGTAATAATAGTAGGTTTCGTCGAATGAAATCATATTGTTAAGAAGCGAAGCGCTGCTCAAATTTCGAATCGTCACTGTAACAACTGAGTCCATAGTTACTTTCATCTTACACATATATATGAATTATTTTATATAAATTTCGTGCTATGTGTGCATATTATCTGTATACTTGTTATCTATGCTGGATGAACGATTTTATACATGTTTTAAATGATTTAAACCGTATATGTATTTTATATCTACAAAATATGTTGGGTAAAACATGGGTAGATGAATGATGAGGGATGAAAGCTGATATAGAGGAACATTGGCAGTATGGACATAGTGCCCTATAGGTGAACATTGGTAGCAATGGACCTAGTACCCTATAGATGAGCATTGGCAGCTGCGCCACAACTTGTAGATGTTTTTGATCTACTCTAAACATCCTAGCAGCTGCGCTCTAAGGATAGTATCGGCAGCTGCGCCTAATAGAGAACATCATAATCCTAGCAGCTGCGCCCAAAGGACAATTTCGGCAGTTGTGCCTAATAAAGAATGTCATAATTCTGGCAGCTGCGCCTAAATGATAATATTGGTAGCTGTGCTTAATAGATAATATTGACAGCTATGGAATTGGAAACAATGGACTTCGTGCCTACTCCTTAGGACAATCCTTAGGACTGAATGAGTGAACGATAAATGATTCTTAGGGGAGATCCTTAAGAAATAAAGAAGATAATTGGGGATGGGTAATTGGGTTGATTGTTTAATGATTAAACATAATTATATTATTGTGGGTTGAAAACCCTATGTACTCACCAGGTGTCCCAACCTGACCCACTCAAGCTTATTTGTATCACAGGTGTCGATATGAAGCTACTTTACACTGAGAGATTTAAAAGAGATGTAGATCACTAGTGTAAATGAATGTAAGTTCTGTTTATGCTTATGTTTCTGTATTGACAACGACATCCCAAATGTTATAAATGAATAAAATACATTTCTTCGGAAATGCTTTGATAAAAGTATTTATCATGTATTTTCTGGGAACAAATTCCGCAACATTTTTATTAAAAGGGTACTCTGATTTTTATAAAGCATAAACAAAATCGGTCTTTTCTGGCCGTGAAAATGGGGATGTCACAGTTGGTATCAGAGCATTAGTTTAGCGAACTAGGAATAAAGATTTATTTCTAGACTTAAACTTACAATGCTAAGCAATGATCGTGAGGAGTGTGTCTAATATATATTTTAGGTAGTACACCTGAATAGACACAAGCACTAGCTTATCTAGGGAAGATGCCTAAAAATGCTTTTATGTGCTAAATGGTTTGTGATGCTATCGTTTGATCGGATCTATGGTCTGTTGCCGACCGGATCTGGAAATTTTATGTGTTCAGATTTCTAAACGTTTAATTACGATATTAGAACTAGCATGTAAATTTTCGGAGTGATAAGGAGATTTACACGTCGATCATAAATAAAATCTTTCCTATCTTAATTCTCGTCACTACACACCGAACATTTAAATTGGTGTATAGATCGACATGGTAAGAACTCGAAGCAGATTAGGAAATGCTAATGGAAACCATCGGCCTGAGCCACAAGTGATTGAGCTTGTGCCGGAGATAGCAGTTGCACCCGAGCCAATCACATTGGCAGGAGTCCAGTAAATGATTCGGGCTATGATGGCCGAACAAAGGAAGGAGATGAGGAAAATGTTGCTTAAGAGGGATGAACCTACAATGTCTGTTGAACAGCCGAAATTGAATGATGGGCAATCGGAGGAAGGGAGCTACAGTAGGATTATTGGTCAAGCTGAACCGCCAGTGGTTAGAAGGAACAACCAAGACGACGGAGTCGAGAGGAACGGCTGCAAGTATAAGGACTTCACAACTTGCAAGCCATCGAATTTCACTAGGAAAGAGGATCCAATCGGAGTTATGGACTGGATCTCGGAAATGGAGTTGGTTTCATAACATGTGGATGCAAAGGAAAGCTATAAACCACATATGCAGTGCGTCAGTTCAGGGGTGGCGCTGTTCGCTGGTGGAACACTTTGGGAAAGATCATGAGCCCCGATGAACCACTGCAACTGACTTGGCCAGAGTTCCTGGTGCATTTCAAACGAAAGTTCTTCTCGGCCCAGAATCTGCTAGAGCTAGAGAACTAATTCCTAACATTGAAGAAGGGCAGCATGTCTATTGACGAATACACCAATGCCTTCACCAACAAGATGGAATTTGCTTTGCGCATTGTCCCTAACGAACTAACGAAATTCGATAAGTATACAAAGGGACTACCGTGGGAATATGTGTTGGATTAATGTCTAAGTCCATAACTATAATTGGTAAGACTTGACCCGACCCGGCATGGTCCATTTGGGTTGCATGGCATCATGCATTTGGATAGACTATAATGAGAGAAATAACACTTAAGGTTGGTTAATATATTATAAGTTCTAATATATTAATAAGGTTATTTAATTAGTATTGATCAAGAATTAATTTGGAATTAATTAAGTGATCAAAAGGAGACTAATTAAATATATGGGTTGATTGTGTAAATCATTCATTCTTATATATGTGGGCTTGTGATCCAAGATTTCTTATGTTGGACTAAGTCCATGGGGTGACCCATGGATACTCCATGGAGGTTAAAATCCATGGAGCATAAGGAATGGGTAAAGTTATGAGTTACATGGTGTAACCCTAATAGCCACCATATAAAAGAATCCCATGGCTCAAGAAATCGTGCACTAATGTGTGAATATGAGGGCTAGACGATTTCAAGGAGTGTTCCATTTCTCTCAAGTCATTCCATTTGCATTTGGTGTTGTGTGAACCATTTGAGGTGTCACACTTGGGGCACTAGGCACTCAAGCTTCATGGAGACAAGCTACATCAAACAAAGGTATGTATTATATCCATTTGATTACCCAAGTATCAAGTATTGTATGCTAGATAGGGTAATACCTTGGAAAGTTCATAATTGCATGTATAATAGAGAAAACATAGATCCAAGGTATTTAGGGTTGCATGTACACTTAGGAGTGTTAGAATGCGCAAAACCCATCGTCAACCCGGTTGACCAAATGGTAAGGAGAAAGGCTAAGTCTGAGATAGTCCCATTACCAAAGGGTCCATATGTTTATTTTGCCAAAGGAAGGGGCGTTGATTGCAAAGCTGCCAAGTTTACCTAAGGATGTTAAAGTCAATAAGTCTAACTCTACTTCAGGTAGAGCCCATTATCTAACTCTGTTAAGTTTCTATTCTCAGATCCTCATTACATGATGTGAGTGGGTCACATGTTGATGTTTTAAGAATCAAAGAATAGAGAGAAAAGCTTAAAGGAAGTATATGCTGATTCTGATCGCGTAGGTGGATTTCGATCGCATCAGAATTTTGAAGCTGTTACTTAGGAGTTATGATATATTGCTTAGGAATAGATAACAAGTTTTTCCATATGCATTTGCACTATAAGGATAAGTTTTTTCCGCAAAGTTTTGAAATAAAATAAAAGTTTTTAATTTTATATTTAAATATCCTTACAAGTGGCATTTGTGAAAAATGGTTGTTTATATGATTCCACTGATAGCAATATTTGAAAAAAAAATGGACTTGATTCTTTCGTTTGTGGTAGTGTCATAATTTACCAAATAAGGAAAGATTCTCATTCCCAAGGCTTCAGTTGGATAGAAACTTGGAATCATGCAAGTTGAATAGTATGATGAATGAGAACTTTTAAACATTGGAAAATTAAGACTTGTTCATAAGGATGTGTGAGTCAAGTTAAGGACTAAAGGGATCGAGTACACATTCTTGTGCACTGGTCAAGTCCACCACAAAGCTCGTTAAGACTATTCGTCATGATTTACTAAATTTTAGTAAATATGGTTATACTTACAAGTTTAAGTATAATTCTGAAACATTGGAAAAGTCTCAATGTATGGCAGAACGAATGGGAAGAATCAAATTAGGCAGACAGATAAAAGTTTCTCAAATCTGAAAAGATGGGAGAGTACTTTAGTATCATGTTTTGTGATCATCTTAATGATTAAAGAACCACATCACAATTGGTCTTCTAAGGACATCTTAGTGCATTCTTATGACTAAGAAGAGGAGTCATGAATTGTTGAAATGGTTAAATCAAGAAGATGAGTCATACTTCGTTTCAAAACAAGTCTTAGAGTCATACTCCAAGACTATAAGTTGAGTGACATATCTTAAAGAAAGGTTTATAACACTTGTCAAATGTAAGAGTAAAAGTGTCCTACTCTTGTACATTTGAAGTTGGTAAGTTGTGATGTTTTGGATTAAACAAAGACCAACTAAGGCCAATTGTGTGAAGTGTTTGTCTTGATAAAGAATCCGCACTATCTGTTGAATATTTGGCAAGATAGTCTTATATGTCAAGAGGACAGTGGGAGTCTTAAAGATCCTAAAAAGAATTTCAAGAACTAATCAAGAATAAAACCTGAGGTTCTTCACTAGCACACGACTTGAGGTTTATAACCTATCATGTTGACATATTCTGTGCCCATTCCAGTTAAAGTTGGCTTTGCATAGGAGTTCTGAAAGTTCTCAATTGGTTGCATAACAACTTGGAAGCAATGGCAGGCCCTGTACTGCCAGGTGGCAAGAAGTTAAGATTGCATAAGTTCAGTCCATATGAGTTTGGATTTGTCATTATTATTGTCTTGTGACTATGGTTTTGACGATTCACATGGATAAGAACACATACACCATAAAATCTAAGGGTCATAAGGTTTCTCTCCGATTCATGAAAATGATGGTGAGGAAACACTTCCACCAAGTAGATTTGAAGCAGATGGCAAAAGGTCTAAACAATTGAGACTATGATTACGGCATCCCTTTTCATAGTTCTGAAATTGTTTAGACACACATGCATGCTATCTAAGGAAAGGTGTATGATTTTGATAAAGTTTTATCAAAGCATCTCATATCAGAAATTTGAACTTTGGTAAGGAAGTCAATAAAGTATTGATTTCTAGAAGTCCAGCTGATTTCTGAGTACATGTCAAAGCTAGTGGGAGCATAAGTGTTATGCTAATAATCATCATGTTAGTGGGAGCATGATAATTATTGTTAGTGTTGCAAGTTAGCAATGTTAATTATAGAAAACAAAAGTTTCAATCCGTGAGGCTGCAGGGATTGAAAAAGTTGTTTTGCTATAATTAAGGGAGAGGATATACTTCATTTCAGTTCTAAAAGCTTAGATTGAGACCTTAATCATCTTTAGTCAAGAATATATATATGAATTTCATGTTGGATTGGTTCAACTTAAGGAAATTCTATATATTGCGTTCTCAAAATTCGATTATGATTACGGCATCCCTCTTCATAGTCAAATTTTGAAAACATGGCAAATAAAAATATTGTAGCAAAAGACTGGTCTAGAATCATGTCTTTATGTGAGACATCATGAATCGTGTACCATTTGCTTTGGGTACAGGATCGATTGCATGTGCTATAATATTTGTCATTTCTAAATTTTTCCAAATGCCCAGAGGCATTAAGAAGGGAAAAGGTCTAGAATTGGATATAACTAAAATGATTAAGCAATTGTCGAGGACAATCTGAGGTTTACCAAAGATTGGTTGCTCAGGGACAGTTGGAAGTATATTGCTAATTTTGGAAGGACCATATTGACATATTCTGAAAAGAGGCATCTCTTATTCAGAAGTGATAGTCAAAATGAGAATATGGAGTTGTCTCCATAGGTGGAAGTTATCTGTGTAAGATTAGAAAACTTAATGCAAGAAGCATGTCCAAAGCAATGTACTTTAAATATGAGACTTAGTTTCCATGGAGTTGATCTCCATTGGAATACCTTATAATGACTGTTGACAAGTCTTTGTGACTTTGTACATATTCATTACAGGAGGGTCAGTGCATATAAGTTTAAAATCTAAACAGATTTCGATAAATGATAGGAATTTGAAATTCTCACATTTTTCGATAAGGATTTGGGAGTATGAAATTAGAATCATTGAAATTATGTTCAATTGGTTTATTTCACAAAGTAAGGATCATAGACAAACATAGAGTGCATACTTGGTGTATGGCAAAACTATTGTTTAAGAAAAACATAGTGTACATGCTTGGAGCATGGGACAACTAGTGTTTTTAATTCAAGTATAAAGTTGATATAACCGAAACAATGAATAATGAGTAATCAGTATGGTGATAAATAAAAGTGTTTATTTATATTCATAGGGTTTGATACCATATTTGATTCATTTATTCTTGTGTTTCACTTTGCATGTTTTGACTTCCAGAATAACTAAGTCGCTCTTCCTGAATGATTAAGTTATTCAAACCATCCACAGTCGGTCATATGTTGGAAGTAGATATGAATCAATACTGTCATGGGTTGGTTTGTAGAGGTCCAAGTTGGTGGACAAAGTGGTGCTACAACACTCATGAGTGCTCATAAGTTCTGAGTATTGGATTCAACCCGCGCTCATTTGAATCACTTCATGGAGTTTATCACGAGTGATCATGAGACGATAATATCTTATATTCTTCAAACCTAGAGATATGAGTTGTTACTATGAGTTGGTTGTACATTGATTGCACGAAAACGCATTCGGTAACTCGATGTTATAAAACGTGTCTTTGTGTATGATTCAACAAGTAGTAGAACAAGCCATATGAGTCGAAGTTTATCCATTCCTTTTACCTTTGGGATAAAAGCGATATCTGTAGGCCCCTCGATGATTTAAAGATGATACATGTGAGTGCTTGGCCAAGCCAGGACTGATTTGATTTGTTTAATCAGTCAGTCATCATGAATCGGAAATCGGGAAACAACAAATGGACAGAGAGAATGATTGATAATCCATGTCTCAGTCCATATGATATCTAGAATGGAGGAATATATGATCCCTTATCTAATGGACAATTCATTGACAAAGGTCAGAGTTCGTTGACAAGATCAGAGTTCGACAACGACTTTAAGAGCTACGATTGCATGTTAGGTTTTGAAGTCATACTCAATAATAGTTTTAGACTTATCCAAGTGGGAGACTGTTGGATTAATGTCTAAGTCCATAACCATAATTGGTAAGACTTGACCCGACCCGACATGGTCCATTTGGGTTGCATGACATCATGCATTTGGATAGACTATAATGAGAGAAATAACACTTAAGGTTGGTTAATATATTATAAGTTCTAATATATTAATAAGGTTATTTAATTAGTATTGATCAAGAATTTATTGGGTTATGAGCATTCTAACACTCCTAAGTGTACATGCAACCCTAAATACCTTGGATCTATGTTTTCTCTATTATACATACAATTATGAACATCCAAGGTATTATCCTAATCTAGCATACAAAATAATAAATATAACAAGATAGAATACATACCTCTTTGATGTAGAATGTCTTCATGAAGCTTGAGTGCCTAGTGCCCCAAGTGTGACACCTCAAATGGTTCACACAACACCAAATACACTTGGAATAACTTGAGAGAAACTTGAACACTCCTTGAAATCGTCTAGCCCTCACACTCACACATTAGTGCCCGATTTCTTGAGCCATGGGATTCTTTTATATGATGGCTATTAGGGTTACACCATGTAACTCATAACTTTACCCATTCCTTATGCTCCATGGATTTTAACCTCCATGGAGTATCCATGGGTCACCCCATGGACTTAGTCCAACATAAGAAATCTTGGATCACAAGCCCACATATATAAGAATGAATGATTTACACAATCAACCCATATATTTAATTAGTCTCCTTTTGATCACTTAATTAATTCCAAATTAATTCTTGATCAATACTAATTAAATAACCTTATTAATATATTAGAACTTATAATATATTAACCAACCTTAAGTGTTATTTCTCTCATTATAGTATATCCAAATGCATGATGCCATGCATCCCAAATGGACCATGCCGGGTCGGGTCAAGTCTTACCAATTATAGTTATGGACTTAGACATTAATCCAACAGAATTAATTTGGAATTAATTAAGTGATCAAAAGGAGACTAATTAAATATATGGGTTGATTGTGTAAATCATTCATTCTTATATATGTGGGCTTGTGATCCAAGATTTCTTATGTTGGACTAAGTCCATGGGGTGACCCATGGATACTCCATGGAGGTTAAAATCCATGGAGCATAAGGAATGGGTAAAGTTATGAGTTACATGGTGTAACCCTAATAGCCACCATATAAAAGAATCCCATGGCTCAAGAAATCGTGCACTAATGTGTGAATATGAGGGCTAGACGATTTCAAGGAGTGTTCCATTTCTCTCAAGTCATTCCATGTGCATTTGGTGTTGTGTGAACCATTTGAGGTGTCACACTTGGGGCACTAGGCACTCAAGCTTCATGGAGACAAGCTACATCAAACAAAGGTATGTATTCTATCCATTTGATTACCCAAGTATCAAGTATTGTATGCTAGATAGGGTAATACCTTGGAAAGTTCATAATTGCATGTATAATAGAGAAAACATAGATCCAAGGTATTTAGGGTTGCATGTACACTTAGGAGTGTTAGAATGCGCAAAACCCATCAATATGTTGTTCCATTACGCTAGGCACCTACTCTTCAGGCGGCTATCTAGGATGCTAAGTCTGTTGAAGAGATGATCAAGAGTAGAGCCGCCAACAAGGTCGAAGTTGGCGAAAAGAGAATGTTTGATAGATCTTCAAGGTCCAATGAGAAGAGAAAATCTTCGAAGTCTGGGGGAGGAGGAAGTGAAGCAAGATGGTGCGAGAAGTGAAAAAAGAAACACTCTGGAAAATGTGGTGATGAGGTTACTTGTTTCAAGTGTGGAAGGCATGGGCATTACGCCAACGAGTGTACATTCAAAAAAAGGATGTGTTACGGATGTAATGAAGAAGGGCACTTCAAGCAAGACTGCCCAAAGAGGGAAGGGGCTACAAAGCAAAATGCCCCACCAAAGCCGAAGGCAAAAGCATTCCATATGATCCTTAACGAAGCAGATGACAATGCAAGGAATCGGGAATGAGGACTGATACCCGAAGATCAAGTTACGAAGTAGCCATGCGGATAGTATCTGGTGGTGTAGCCTATTAGAGGCATAATATAGGTTAAACTTGAACATCTGTGTAATAGTTTCAAGAAGTAATATAAACCTTGGGTTTGTTATCTGGTGTGTTAAGTTGTTATGTGATTTTCTTGTATGGTGAATTGGAAAACTGCGAGACAATACTTGGGACGAGTATGAGTAGGTGTGAATGGTAGTAGAGGCCTATGCTACCGGAAGCACAGGACTCGCACTTGGATCAGGGAAAGTCACAAGGTTACCAAGGCACTAGTAATTGATTCGGTTTTGTTCATGTCATTCGTTACCATCATTTCGGTAATGAATAAGAAGATGATTGTTATTCCGACACTAGTGGTCATATACAATCGAGTCCAACTAAGATGAGTATGTTACGTGGTTGAGAGAACCAACTTCGATGTAGCATCCGACTTAAGCCAGAAGATTGAAGTGAAATATAATCTAAGCGATCAACAGAAGTATCGCAATCACCGTGAAAGTAAGAAGCTTGTAGCTAGAAGTGCTACATGCTAGAATATGATTATATCACATTAGAACATGAAGGAAGGTATCTTCCATTTTGGAATATGACTCAAAAGACCTGAGTCTAAGTGTTTCATCATACGACGAGAGGTCATTAGAACATGGCCCGTCGGTCTGTTATGGTAATCGAAGTAAAGACATTATCTTAAGTTAAGTATGTTTAAGAAGATGCGGGAATATCCAATAAGGACCGAGTTTGTAACTCGAAGGTTACGATTGAAAGTCCAACATAGGATAAAGAGCGGGTCCAAGATTGCGCAACGCCAGCAGTCAAGGCGTCCTAGAGTTAGATACTCATTTGAAAGGACATAAAAGTTACGACTACCACCTAGGATGGAAAGGAATCGTACAGAGTCATTATACAAGCGCTGTTTTGTTGATGATTCCGGGACGAAATCATTCTAAGGGGGAGCTAATTGTAACACCCGCAGATACGGGCTAGCCAATTACAATATATTAAGCGTTAAAAAAATGATTTTTTTAGAAGATTATCTAGGATAAATAATCTTAACCAAAAATAGTTAGGGTCAACAACTTAACCAATTTTACATAATAAAGAAGAATTATATGAATATTATGTGTTTCATGATTATTATAATATAATAAAATAGGAAAAATCAACAGAATCGTCCGTAAATCGTAAAAATAAATGCGCCAAAACATATATATATATATATATATATATATATATATATATATATATATATATATATATATATATTATTAAATATTTAGAAAGTACACGTCTTCCCGATCCCGAAAATATAAATTTTGTAGAAATCCGACTCAGTATGAATTAGATATGATTTTTATAAAATATAAAAGTCAGTCGCGCACAAGGAATGTGTGACGTAAAAAGCTACGAAGAGAACGGTTGACTTTTAGCTAATGCGACCAAAATGAAAATCGTAGTACTCCTTAAAATAGGAATTTGGAGAAAAAGAATGCCAAAAACGGAGTCCATACGAGAGAGTTATGCTTTTAGCAAAATCATTTAATTTTATAAAAATAGGGACAAAAATATAAATTCAAAACTAGCCGACGGAGTCTAAACGAAAGTTGTAGATCTCGTCGATAGCTACGCATGAATATAAAGAACGTCAAAAACGGAGTTTTGATGAACGATTTATAATTTTTAATAGCACATTTACGTATTAAAATAAAGTATAAACCATATATACGTATACATATATATACATGTGTATATATCATTAGAAAGGTATTGACGATGCGGTTGTTATGAGACTAGTGTTGAGTACTTTCAACATTAGTTTAGTGCAAATATCATTAAATCTATTTAAAATAGTATTATAAAGGGGTGCTTAGTCATTTAAGTAAATATAGAGGGTAGTTTTTGAAAATTCAATTCCTATAAATAAGAGCCTCTAGCCTCTTATATTTCTTGCACCATTCTCTTGATTCAAGAGTCTTTCTCTTCTTATCCCCCGAGCATTTCTGTCCCTCGTGATTCGACTTCTCTTTCTGTAGTTTTTAGTATAGTAAGGTGAGCGCTGAAGCGCGGCAAGAATCTTTCTTAGAAATATTCAACGACGAAGTTCTGCCCCTGTAGAGCCCGACTCCTAGCTAAGTAAGTTATGCTACCCTACTTTAAATATAGCTTATAATATCGTTATTATGAACCTATAAATAAAATTTATCAGTGATTCAAAGTCGTTATACTGATTGATCTACTTACGGGGATGATGTCTAGGCTGTGATTTAGTGAGGTGTTTAAAGTGGGATTTCCAAACAGTATACTTCGTATACCAAACAGACCCTACCTCCGATATGATCCTACCTGGTTGTTCCTTACTTGATAGATCATGAAGTAGACTCTGAGTTAATGACGAATCTAGACTAATAATTAGTCGCAATAAATATTAGAGTAAAATCTAGTTGTAATAATAGTAGGTTTCGTCGAATGAAATCATATTGTTAAGAAGCAAAGCGCTGCTCAAATTTCGAATCGTCACTGTAACAACTGAGTCCATAGTTACTTTCATCTTACACATAGATATGAAGTATTTTATATAAATTACGTGCTATGTGTGCATATTATCTGTATACTTGTTATCTATGTTGGATGAACGATTTTATACATGTTTTAAATGATTTAAACCGTATATGTATTTTATATCTACAAAATATGTTGGGTAAAACATGGGTAGATGAATGATGAGGGATGAAAGCTGATATAGAGGAACATTGGCAGTATGGACATAGTGCCCTATAGGTGAACATTGGTAGCAATGGACCTAGTACCCTATAGATGAGCATTGGCAGCTGCACCACAACTTGTAGATGTTTTTGATATACTCTAAACATCCTAGCAGCTGGGCTCTAAGGATAGTATCGGCAGCTGCGCCTAATAGAGAACATCATAACCCTAGCAGCTGCGCCCAAAGGACAATTTCGACAGCTGTGCCTAATAGAGAATGTCATAATTCTGGCAGCTGCGCCTAAATGATAATATTGGTAGCTGTGCTTAATAGATAATATTGACAGCTATGGCATTGGCAACAATGGACTTCGTGCCTACTCCTTAGGATAATCCTTAGGACTGAATGAGTGAACGATAAATGATTCTTAGGGGATATCCTTAAGAAATAAAGAAGATAATGGGGATGGGTAATTGGGTTGATTGTTTAATGATTAAACATAATTATATTATTGTGGGTTGAAAGCCCTATGTACTCACCAGGTGTCCCAACCTGACCCACTCAAGCTTATTTGTATCACAGGTGTCGATATGAAGCTACTTTACACTGAGAGATTTAAAAGAGATGTAGATCACTAGTGTAAATGAATGTAAGTTCTGTTTATGCTTATGTTTCTGTATTGACAACGACATCCCAAATGTTATAAATGAATAAAATACATTTCTTCAGAAATGCTTTGATAAAGTATTTATCATGTATTTTCTGGGAACAAATTCCGCAACATTTTTATTAAAAGGATACTCTGATTTTTATAAAGCACAAACAAAATCGGTCTTTTCTGGCCGTGAAAATGGGGATGTCACACCAGGACAACTAGAGATAGACCACTCATAGGGAATCTAGTGATCGTGGCTAGTTATGTTAGCATGTTAATTCAATTTATGTTTCAGCTAATGGGTTTATGTGTTTCAATTATGTGTTTATATGTTTAATTATATGTTTATGTGTAAGTCTCAGAATGCATATCATTTATATAGTGATTAAGTATTGTAATTATTCACTAAGCTTTAGGCTTAAAATTGCTACTATATGTTTTATTTGCATGTCCAATAGTCTGAATGGCAAGGAGCTAGCTTGATTAGGATATCTAGACATTCGTGGGGGCATGGCTTCATTTGTGTTATCTATTGTGTTTTCATTTTAAAACAAGATTTAGCTTCCAGGTTTTATTATAGATGTTGATGAGACTACATTTTTGTTTTATGAATGAAATCCTTTTAAGTAATTTCACACTCTGATTTTCAAAAAAATTTATAGTTAGACTTTTGGGATGTTACACGTTGGTGTAACATCCTGAGAATTGGTAGGTATTACCAAACCCTCTTCTATCATTACCTTGTCATTTATGGTCCTTGAGGTTGGAGGTGAAGAGCCAAGATAAGTTTAAGGACCAAGTTTGGAAACTTGGGCCAAAAGGGAGTACGTTGCGCGTACATAAGAGTACGCTAAGCGTATTAAGGTCCGGCTTAGTACGTTGGGCGTACACTTCTGTATGTTGGGCATACTAATGTGTGGGTGAAACCCTAATATTTAGGATTTGGGGCCTATATAAACAACATTATGAGCACCAGAACCCCCCTTACCTCAGCCTCCACAACTTACATTCTTCCTCCCCAAAAGTCATAAGGTGGTGCATGTTGTGATTTAGACGAAAAGAGTTGTCCTTCCAGACTTTTGAAGGGACCTTGAGTGATAAAAATAAGGTCCCATTAGCTGTATGTGTCCCATGCAAAGAGAAATAAGGTCTTAATGGATTAAGACCAAGCATTAAGAACTTTATGGACGTCCAAAGTGATAAAGTTCGTGACTTTATGGATCCTAGGCATGTTAGGTCTCTGGATCTGAAGTTTGGGCTTAAGTGCTTAAGCCATTAAGCACTTAATAAGGTTTTGGAAAACAGTAGAGTACGCCCAACATAAATCCAGGACGCCCAGCGTACTGGGTCAGCCACCCTGATGGTGGTCAACGACTGGACGAGTACACCCTGCGTTGTGTGGACACTTAGTCAAGAAGGTTATTTTGGGTATTAACTTGATATGTATTATGTGATAGTTCGGGATTTCCGGTGGGACAACGATTAGAGGTTTTGGTACTTCAGCACTACTTGCGAGGTGAGTTACCTCACTATACTAAGGGGCCTAAGGCACCAAGGCCGGCCCATTGGATATGATATCCTAGCAGTTGGTAGTATGTTGAGTATGAGCTAGTGTTGCATGTTAGTTGCTATGTCAGTTAGGTAGATCTGTAGGACTACCTGTAGTATTATGTGATTATCTGTATGTGCATTGGTTTTCTTATATGTCGACATATTATGTGGGGTGAGTTGAGGTGATACTTCTCCGTGCGGTAACCAACAAACCCGGGAGCATTCCAGATACGAGCTGAGGTCCAGGTGGGGCATGCCAGACTCGTACTGTGGGCTCGGGAGCATTCCAGATACGAGCTGAGGGAGACTCGTACTGTGGGCTCGGTGGCAATCCAGATGTGAGCTGTGGGCCCGGAAGGCAATCCAGACTCACACTGTGGGCCCAGGGGTAATCCAGTCTGTAAAGCTGTGGACCCAGTACATGCTGTTATTTTGTATATGTGCAGTGTATCGGTATTTTGGGGAAGTCACTAAGCTTTCGGGCTTACAGTTTCAGTTTATTGTTTCAGGTACATCAGGGGATCGCGACAAGGCGAAGGCGAAGGCGTGATCGTACCGCTCCTCATTTTTTATTTATGTTTCTGGGAAGACTCTGATATTAGACTATTTTGAAAACAATTTTGTAATAACTACTGGTTTTAAATGTTTTGAAAAAGTTTTAAATTGGCTTGAATTTTATGGGTGTTACAAGTTGGTATCAGAGCCTTGGTTTGAGTGAATTGGAGGAACACTTGTGTAACATACACGTTCAGTTATCGTGTTATGTATTTTTTTAAAGTGAAAAATATAATGAAATATTATATGAATTTGAGCATTGAGTTCTAACAGATAGTTTTTACTAGAAATGAAGTAAAACTATGTTTAGAATCACTCGGAAAAATTTGGAAGTCTTATGAGATTTCAATCTAATATTGAAATTTAACGAAAATATAAAATTTGAAATAAGTAAAATTTTATTATTGAAAGTTGTAAAGAATCTCGTTAGAAACATTTAGGCGAAAACCTCATCGAAATCCGAGCTATAACGAAGAAATTATGACTCCTTGAAGTTTCGCGACAGAACCGACACGACGCCGTATGACGTAAAAAGTGAGTTTTCGATAAACTACTTTTTAGCCCTTATGATCTAAATGAAAGTTGTAGTATTCGTTAAACCGTTAATTTTCATAAAAAGAACGTCCAAATCTGACTTCACATGATGAAGTTATGATTTTTCTAAGTTTCGGAATAGCAGGAGACAGCTAAAAACTCGAAATAAAGATCGAGTGATATTTAGCCGACATGACCTATACGAGAATCGAAGGTCTCGTCAATATTAGTACAACGGTAAAAAGACAGACGAAAACAGACGCCGGATGAAAAAGTTATGAATATTTAACGGACTTATCCTATCCCGGCCTGTTAAAAATATAATAATAATAATAAAGTCAAAATTAGCCGACGAAATCTAAACGAAAGTTGTATATTATATTCTTTCCTACGCGTGGATATAAAGAACGTAAAAAACGGAGCTCGTATGCAAAAGATATGAATTTTCGAAGTTTTTAAATAAAAATAAATGAAAATTCGAAGCCTTATCCGAGGAGGTACGCCCAGTGTTCGCATGCGGGGTCAGAAGTCGGCCACGTCCTTCTCTCTTCGCACGAAGCACACGTATCGGATAAGATTACAACATCCGAGACCCGGGTTCCGGTCAGAGGACACGCCCCGCATACGAAGGCTACGCCTCGCGTAGATGGCCGCCTCGTAGTACGCCCAGCGTACAGAAGACTTACGCTCAGCGTAGTCAACAGCTTCGGTCCCCTATAAATAGAGACCGAGGGTCTGCGGAATTATGTTACATTTTCTTATTTCCTTTCACTCTAAAACCCCTTTTAGCCCACTTTTAACCCCTAGAAGCCCCAGTATCATTCCCGACACCCGAAGCAAGCCCCGGCGGTCCGAAGTGCCCGAGAAAATTATATTTTCAAGTCGAAACTCTGCCCGTGTACGACTGGTTTTCAACTAAAATCCCCGGTTTCATCGCAGAAAGTCATATTTAGAGCCGAAGTGCTGCCCAAAATATCATTTATTCCTTCGGTTATTTCACGGTGAGTTCAATATATAGGAACAATTGTATGTTATGTGTTATATGTGCTATGTGCTTTTCCGTGTTATGATCTCGTGTTATTATTTCTGCTATTTTGATAGCAAAGCTGTACCTTTGGCCATGTGATCAGTGAAAGGACTTAGATTCACAGTGGTATTGGTATGTAGCCTCTGGCCATGTAGAGCATGTCTCGTAAGAGAATGACTTCTATTTCTATGGCATTGGCAGAAGGTTAGACAGGGCTGAAAGCCTGAAATCTACCAAAATGTTTAATCAGAAAGTGTATGTTTTCTGTGCCATTTGGGCCGAAGTGTTATTGATGTATATCAAGTATTGAAATTGTTATGTCTTATTGATTGATATGGAAAGCTTGTCGCATGATTCACATATGCCTTTGTTGTTCCTTGTTCCCTTTCCTTCTGCCATATTGAAGTATATATATGGCATAACGTTATATTGTATCTATTATTGAACTCACTAAGCATCACCGCTTACCCCTCTCAATGTTTAACAATTGCAGGAGATAAGTAAACAGTATAGTTGTATATTGTTGGAAGGTTTAAAATAGTTATAATATTACTTTTGTATTTAGGGATCATGTATGTATAAAAGTATAGTAACCTGGGTAGTTGTGTAATATATAACACTTTGTAATAGTCGGTTTGTATCCAGTAGTTTGTAATCACTTTATCAATGTAAAATATTGTTTTTATGAATATGCATGTAGCATGTTTTGGAGTGACAATGTCTTTAGTACGAAAGTTAAGGTCTTTCAACTTGTGGGAATCCAGTCTCCAACCAAGGAAAAGATTTTCAAAATGATTTTTTCAAAAATGTTTTTAAAATATCAAAGGAGGATGCAGGGTGTACGATCAGTCGGAGCCAGTAAGTAGATCCCAAAATACCATACAGTTATTTGATATTGCGATATGTTAGAACAACATGCTTGTACTAGGCTAGGGATCTTCAGGAATTGCATGATAGAATTGCCTGACTACATGATGCCTGCTAGCCTAGGGTTTTCTCTATATGGAATTGACATCATTACTATAGTTGCTTAGTGTATGCATCATGATCATACATAACTAAGATCTTATAGCCTGAGAATGTTTGGTTGGCCTTATTTCGTGTTCTTGTTTGATGAAGGGCTTAGGGTAGGATCAGGTATTCGAAAGTCTATAGGGTCCAGCATTATGTATGACTACCATACACTAATGCTGCAGGGTTGGTGGAAGTTTCATGGATGGGTGGGTCGTGCGAGGCAGGGAGGCTAGTTATGAGATATTTAGCATTCCTCTAGGAGTGAGGATTGAGTGCTCGCTATGTTATATATATATATATATATATATATATATATATATATATATATATATATATATATATATATATATATATATATATATATGTGTGTGTGTGTGTGTGTGTGTGTGTGTGTGTGTGTGTTAGGGAGTTGTGGTGATACTTGAGACAAATATGGGCAGGTGTGGATGGTAGTATGGGCCCGTACTACTGAAAGCACAGGACCCATACTCGTAGCAGGGAAGTCACAACCCCTAGGGTTTAGTTGGAAGTTGGCCCCCTGTTATTATGTGGTTTATCTGATATCTTCTTGGTATGTTTTCACTGATGATCAGAGAGCTATTGTTACTTGGGAGTAGTTCCGGGATATGTTCCCCGCTTGATACATTCTGTGGGTTGAGCGGGAAAGGTTGGCTCAGGAGTTTTTGAGTTTGAGACAGGATGGGGAGTCAGTGACGGAGATCGCCCACATGTTCACTGAGAGGGCGATGTTCTACCCGGAGTTTGCTTCTGAGCAGGCCCAGATGACTCGTTATCTGAGCATGCTCAAGACTAACATTTAACAGTTTGTTGCCACACAACGATGTGATACTCTACTGGAGTTACAGGAGGCCGCTAGGCGGCGTGAGTTGGAGATCGAGCTGCAGTTGAGGGAGCAGCGACAGGCCCCGGCGCAATCACAGCCGGCGCCGAAGCGGTCTAAGACCGCTGATTCTAGGATCGGGGGTCAGCAGAGCCCCACTTGTGGGAAGTGCGGCAAGGTTCATTCTGGGGCTTGTCGAGCTGGTAGTGGGTGCCACAGGTGTGGTAAGGAGGGGAATTATGCGAAGGACTGTCGCCAGCCCGCCACGATTCCGAGTATGAGGTTATGTTATCACTGTGATCAGGTTGGACACTTGAAGGCCAACTGTCCGTTGCCTACCGCTAAGCCGCCATAGGCTCCCGCTCCAGCTACTTTGAGGTTTACAGACGGGAGGTCAGGTAGAGCAGAGCCCCCGAAGGCTCAGGGGCGCGCCTTTCAACTCACCGCAGAGGAGGCCAGGGCAGCACCAGATGTGGTTGCTGGTATGTTTCTATCCCTTATCTTACGAATCTTATATGTTTTATGCTTATCTATCTATACGTGTGTTTAGATACGTTTTTAGTGAACTCCTTGCTTTCATTGGTTTTATTTGACTCGGGGGCGAGTCGTTCGTTTGTATCACATACATTTAGTAGGGAGTTCAATATGCTAGTAGGTGAGCTAGAGTGTCTGTTGCGAGTCTCTTTCGCCAACGAACACGGGGTTTATGCTTCTTCGGTCTACCGAGGATGCGAGTTGGAGAGCTTTGGAGTATCCTTTCCGATAGACTTGATTCCTATTCCCATGGGGGAAGTGTGCGTGATTATGGGGATGGACTGGCTTAGTAGATTTGGTGCCATGATAGATTGTTAGGGCCAGCAGGTGATAGTTCGAACCCCAAGTGGGGGAGAACTGATGGTATATGGTGATGGCACCAGAGTGGGAGCAGGATTCTGTTCAGCTGCCAGGGCTCGGTAGTATATTCAGCACGGGTGTGCGGGTTATCTGGCGTATGTGGTGGATACGCGAGTCGGGGATCAGATTTCAGTTTCAGAGGTTCCAGTAGTTAGAGAGTTTGATGATGTGTTTCCGGAGGAATTGTCGGGGATACCTTCGGAGAGGCAGGTCGAGTTTTGAATCGACCTGGTGCCGGGTATGGCCCCTATCGCCAAGGTGCCGTACCGGTCGGCGCCACCCGAGATGCAGGAGCTGTCATCACAGCTGTAGGAACTGCTGGGCAAGCAGTTCATTTGACCTAGCATTTCTCCATGGGGAGCACCGATCCTCTTCGTCAGGAAGAAGGACGGTTCACACCGGATGTGCATTGATTATATGGAGTTAAACAAATTAACGGTGAAGAACCGTTATCCACTCCCGAGGATAGATGATCTCTTTGATCAGCTACAGGGTGCATCTTGGTTCTCCAAGATAGATTTGAGGTCGGGGTATCATCAGGTCCGGGTCAGGGAGGAGGACGTGGAGAAGACCATGTTTCGGACTCGTTATGGTCATTACAAGTTCGTGGTAATGCCATTTGGGCTCACTAACGTGCCAGCAGTATTCATGGACCTGATGAATCGGGTCTGCAGACCGATGCTTGATCGATCGGTCATCGTATTTATTGATGATATCTTGGTGTATTCCAAGACCCGAGAGTAGCACGAGGAGCACCTCAGGGAGTTGTTGGGAGTTCTAAGGCGAGAACGGTTGTATGCCAAGTTCTCGAAGTGTGAGTTCTGGTTACGAGAGGTCCAGTTCCTCGGACATCTCGTTAACCAGGAGGGGATTTTGGTCGACCCGGCCAAAATCGAGGCAGTCATGCAGTAGGAAGTACCGAGATCTCCTTCAGACATCAGGAGTTTTCTGAGATTAGCAGGGTACTACTGGAGATTTATACGAGATTTCTCCAAGATTGCAGTACCCTTCACTCGACTGACGAGGAAGAGGGTAGATTTTTGGTGGGGCCCTGAGCAACAGAGGGCGTTTGATACCCTCCGTCAGCATTTGTGCGAGGCTCTAGTTTTGACACTCCCAGAGGGAGTTGAGGATTTTGTGGTGTTCTATGATGCATCCATCATAGGTTTAGGGGTGGTCCTCATGCAGAGAGGACGAATGATAGCCTACGCATCGCAGCAGCTGAAGCCGCATGAGACGAGATACCCTACGCATAATTTAGAGCTGGGAGCGGTGGTGTTCGCTCTCAAGGTATGGAGAGATTATCTATATGGGGTTCGTTGTACCATATACACGGATCACAAGAGCTTGAGACACATCATGGATCAGCCGAACCTGAATATGAGGCAGTGCATGTGGCTGGATGTAGTCAAGGACTACGATTGCGAGATCCTTTACCACCCCGGTAAAGCGAATGTGGTGGCGGACGCCTTGAGCCGCAAGTCTGCTGGGTATTCCACCCCAACGATTTGTATGAGGATAGCGGTGGATTCTCCGCTTGTGAGTTTGATCAGAGATGCTCAGGTTGAGGGCATGCGACCTGAGAACTTGAAGATGGAAAGGATCAGGGGTGAGAACACCCGGTTTGTGTAGGATAGCCGAGGATTATGGACCCGATGCGGTCGGGTGTGGGTTCCTATGTCTGGTGGGGTCAGACAGACAGTCATGGAGGAGGATCATAAGTCTCATTTC
The DNA here is from genome assembly GCF_052849685.1 of Lactuca virosa. Lineage (NCBI taxonomy): Eukaryota > Viridiplantae > Streptophyta > Magnoliopsida > Asterales > Asteraceae > Lactuca > Lactuca virosa. Next base: position 71,033,764 of record NC_136434.1, read on the forward strand.
TCTATTCACCCGGGGGCCACCAAAATGTACAGAGACCCGAGTCTGAGTTATTGGTGGTCATGTATGAAATGAGAAATTGCTTGGTACATCGAGAGGTGCTTGACCTGTAGGATGGTCAACGCCGAGCATCAGAGGCCGCATGGTAAACTGCAACCCCTAGAGATTCCCATGTGGAAATGGGAACAATTCACGATGGATTTCATTACCAAACTGTCGAGGACGGCGAAGGGGTTTGATGTTATATGGGTCATCGTAGATCGATTGACCAAGAGTGCTCATTTCTTGGCTATACGGGAGAGTTCTTCGGCCGAGAAGTTGGCCGACGTGTATGTTCACGAGATCGCCGCTCGCCATGGGGTTCCGGTCTCTATTATTTTTGACCGAGATGTTAGATTTACCTCCCAGTTCTGGTAGAAGTCCCACGAGGAACTGGGCACGTGGCTGCACTTTAGTAGAACATTTCATCCGCAGACCGACGGTCAGAGTGAGCGGACCATTCAGACCCTCGAGGATATGTTGAGGGCGTGTGTCATTAACTTCGGTGGGAGCTGGGATGCCCACCTGTCCCTTGCATAGTTCGCCTACAACAACATATATCATTCCAGCATTGGCGCCCCGCCTTTCAAGCTGTTGTATGGGCGGAGATGTCGCACCCCGGTTTGTTGGGGAAAGGTTGGACACAGGGTGATGGGACGGACGGAGGTAGTCTTGCAGACTACCGAGAAAATTCAGCAAATTAGGCAGCGACTGCAGACCGCTCAGAGTCGGCAGAAGAGTTACACCGACAGACGCCGATCTGAGTTAGAGTTCCAGGTGGGTGATACGGTGCTCCTGAAGGTCTTACCCTGGAAAGGTATGATCCGCTTCAGGAATATGGGGAAATTAGGTCCCCGCTACACTGGACCGTTCAGGATTGTTTCCAGGGTTGGCAAGGTGGCATACAGGCTAGAGCTACCGGAGGAGCTTAGTCGGATCCACAACACTTTCCACGTTTCGCAATTGCGAAAGTGCATTATGGATCAGGAGGCAGCGGTGTTAATGGATGATATTCAGGTCGATGAGCGCCTGAATTACGTGGAGAGTCATGTGGCTATACTAGAGAGGAAGAAGAAGGTTCTAAGGAACAAGGAGATACCTTTGGTGAAAGTACAGTAAGAGCATCGGAGGGGGTCCGAGTGGACGTGGGAGCCCGAGTCCGAGATGCGGGAGCATTACCCGGATCTATTTGTCGCAGCAGACTTCGAGGGCGAAGTCTAAGTCAAGTGGGGGAGAATTGTAACATCCCGAGAATTAATAGGTATTCCCGAACCCTCTTCTATCATTACCTTGTCATTTATGGTCCTTGGGGTTGGAGGTGAAGAGCCAAGATAAGTTTAAGGACCAAGTTTGCAAACTTGGGCCAAAAGGGAGTACGCTGCGCGTACATAAGAGTACGCTGCGCGTACATAAGAGTACGCTAAGCTTATTAAGGTCCGCCTTAGTACACTAGGCGTACTAATGTCTGGGTGAAACCCTAATATTTAGGGTTTGGGGCCTATATAAACAACATTATGAGCACCAGAACCCCCTTACCTCAGCCTCCACAACTTACATCCGTCCTCCCTAAACCCTAGCTTTTCCTTTGTGTTTTTAAGCTTATTTGGTGTGTTCTTGAGTGCTTTAAGAGGAAGGTATTGCATCAAAGTGTTGGAGAAGAAGATCAAGCTTGTAGATCTGAAGTTAGCTTGTGCTCAAGAAGCTCCAGAAGGTATAAAGTTCCAAACTTTATGCATATATGCATAGATCTCATCATTTTACTTTATTAGAAGCATTTCTTGTCCCAAAAGCCATAAGGTGGTGCATGTTGTGATTTGGACGAAAAGAGTTGTCCTTCCAGACTCTTGAAGAGACCTTGAGTGATAAAAATAAGGTCCCATTAGCTGTATGTGTCCCATGCAAAGAGAAATAAGGTCTTAATGGATTAAGACCAAGCATTAAGAACTTTATGGACGTCCAAAGTGATAAAGTTCGTGACTTTATGGATCCTAGGCATGTTAGGTCTCTGGATCTAAAGTTTGGGCTTAAGTGCTTAAGCCATTAAGCACTTAATAAGGTTTTGGAAAACTGTAGAGTACGACCAGCGTAAATCCAGTACGCCCAGCATACTAGGTCAGCCACCCCCGATGGTGGTCAACGACTGGACGAGTACGCCCCGCGTACCAGAGGAGTACGCCCCGCGTACGTCCTCTGTTGGGCCGTTAACAAATGGACTTCGGATTTTAGGCTGTTTATGGGCTAAATGGGTTTGGGCCTTTGCTGGACTTTGTAAATAAGATATTTTGGGCCAGGTGGTGATAGTGGATCATGGGGTTAGGCCCAATTAGGAGGTTGGGCCCAATTTAGTAAATTGGGCCAATAGTGGGCTTTTTATATATGTGGACCTTCAAGTTAAGGACTTGGTATTGGGCCTAGGACTAATAAAGAGAATGGATTTAATGAGTTGTGTGGACACTTAGTCAAGAAGGTTATTTTGGGTATTAACTTGATATGTATTATGTGATAGTTCGGGATTTTCGGTGGGACAGCGATCAGAGGTTTTGGTACTTCAACACTACTTGCGAGGTGAGTTACCTCACTATACTAAGGGGTCTAAGGCACCAAGGTTGGCCCATTGGATATGATATCCTAGCAGTTGGTAGTATGTTGAGTATGAGCTAGTGTTGCATGTTAGTTGCTATGTCAGTTAGGTAGATCTGTAGGACTACCTGTAGTATTATGTGATTATCTGTATGTGCATTGGTTGTCTTATATGTCGACATATTATGTGGGGTGGATTGAGGTGATACTACTCTGTGCAGTAACCAACAAACACGGGAGCATTCCAGATACGAGCTGAAGTCCGGGTGGGGCATGCCAGACTCGTACTGTGGGCTCGGGAGCATTCCAGATACGAGCTAAAGGAGACTCGTACTATGGGCTCGGTAGCAATCCAGATGTGAGTTGTGGGCCCAGAAGGCAATCCGGACTCACGTTGTGGGCCCAGGGGTAATCCAGTCTGTAAAGCTGTGGACCCAGTACATGCTGTTATTTTGTATATGTGCAATGTATCAGTATTTTGGGGAAGTCACTAAGCTTTCGGGCTTACAGTTTCAGTTTATTGTTTCAGGTACATCAGGGGATCACGGCAAGGCGAAGGCGTGATCGTACAGCTCCTCATGTTTTATTTATGTTTCTGGGAAGACTCTGATATTAGACTATTTTGAAAACAAATTTGTAATAACTATTGGTTTTAAATGTTTTGAGAAAGTTTTAAATTGGCTTGAATTTTATGGGTGTTACAGTTGGTATCATAACAATGGTTTGAGAGAATTAAACTTACTTCGTGGTGTGTTTAGACTCAAACTAATGTGGATTTCCATAAAAAAATTTTCTTTTTGTAAGTAAACTAAGTAAAAAGGGGCCAGTTTTGAACATATAAATGAAAGAAAGCGTCACATGCCTTGGAGAAGAGAATGCAGATTGTCCAATCAACAAAGCTCCACGGTTAGTCGACATTTGTAAGTGATATGATGTATAACTATTTATGTGATGAAACTGACTTACATGATGATTATATGCAACCAATATGTATTCATATGCCAGGAGATGATTAGTTCCACCTAGGCAGCTTGTAGTTGGCATGCCATGATATTTCATGCTAGTAGATAGACTAAGGAGCATATCAGGATAACGTGGTAGAATTACTTGTTAGATTATTTGCTTGACTAATGATTTGCTTGAAATCTATATCGGTATTAGTTAATTATTAAATGAATGCATTAGTATTGCATGACCATAGAATTAAGTAGTCTTAGATTGCTTGGTTCTGCCTTATTGCATAACTATTGTTTGAGTCTAACCGTCATAATGCAGGATCTCTCAGTCGAATGAATGCTTGATTCTAGATACATGTAGTTAGTATTTGTAAGATAGTTAATTGATATTTATAGAAGTTCACAATAGGATAGCAGGATAAAGTGGAATATATTGTTAGAAGAATCCTAGAAAAAAAAGTCTAGGAAGATTAGCGGTGTGTGCTCGTCTGAGCACGTGTATAGATGATTAGAACATTAAGAATTGGTAGTAAGTAGTGGCTTGGGAACCTTGATACAATTCTTGGGACGAGTACGGATAGGTTTTGAAGGTAGTAAAATCTCATACTACCGAAAGAACATATTACATACGGGGATCATGAAGAGTCAAATAGGTTACTAACGACGTGGTAGATAGTAGATAATATGGTATGGTACTGTGATTCATCTATAGTATGTTTATGTCTCTATCGAGCGTATGGTTATGATGGTCTAGATGAGGATTATTCTAGTTCATACCTAAGTGGCCATGTTGGCTTGGGTCTAAGTATTGCATGCATGCACAATTCATTCGAGTATGAGGTCATGTGGACCTAGTTAGGGATGATCAACCGAGAACATGTATTGTCATTTGGTATGACTGAGTAATATTTTTCCAGTCTCCTGGATGTAAGGGAGAGCAGATCACACAATTATCAGTCACTAGATAGAGGTAATAGAATATTCGATATTAGATTGTTATGTCAGTTCGGTGGCTAGGGTAGAGACTAGGTCACGAGCCAAGTCCTCGACCCAGTTTTGCGGAGAGCGAGTGTCCCCGATGCAGGTTAGGTATATGATTCCAGGGTCCATACTGGAAGTCCAAGAGAGGAAGAGAGAGTTGGTGCATGGTTAGGCTCTACTGGAAGCTTAGAGATTCGAGACGGTTGATGCTTATCAGTAAATCAGGGAAGCCGTGGTTATTGCATCAGGTATGGAAGAAGCACATATGGATTTTCTTGCTTACATTTCAAGGTGGTCCAAATTTTGTTAGGAGGATACTTAAACCAAGGCTGTAACTAAGGTGAGAAGGGAGAATAATTATCTTTTCAATCAACTGAGTCAGGTTAAGGATGTTTGTCCCTGATTAGATGCAAAGGGATGTTTGGATCCAAACACCCTTTGGGGGTGGCTGGTGTATTTGGTTATTTTATGACAGTCTGATGTATTATGTGGATGTTCATATTGGGCGGTGTAATTTGATCAATTTGGATTTTGTTGTAGTTTTCCGACTCATGAGCGAGTAGTACGATCAGATTGCTTATCATTTGGCAAAAGTTTCACGATTGCTTTGGAAGCATTGGAACTTTGGAACATCTGTGATTCATTTTCAGTTGTTAAAGGACCTTTCCGAATTAAATTACATAGGCTTAGAATTTTGGCTTAGCTCTACTGCCTGTTCTCGTCTGATTGGGTTCTAGGGCGGAGCTAACTATTCAAAGGGCTATGTGATTCTATTTTTGGCATAGTCTTTAAGAATAAAAAAATTAAAAGAATTAGATGAGCTGATTTGGGGATCTGATTTTATAGGTGACAATCGGTGGTAGTTTGAACCCTAAGTGGGGTAGAATTGGGTGTTCGGGTTAGTGATTTAAAGGACGCTCTGGCTTTTGGTTGCTCATGATTATAAGTTTTAGCATTCTATTTATCAAGGTTTTAGATTTCTATCCTAACGTCAGAAGTAATGTTGGAATCAATCACATCATGGGTACAACTCGGGTAGCTAAGTGGATTGTTGTCTTCAATGATGCATTAGTTATCCTTGCGGCATAGGAGCTGCTAAACAAGGATCTCACTTTGTCAAGTAGTTCCCCTTACAAGCACTAAGTTTCTTCATATGGAAGCAGATGGACCGCTCCGGTGGAGTGGAGTACTGAAGTTAGTATGTAAAAGGCATAGGGTACTCGTCTTTGCAAATGGATCAGAATGGGAGTGCCATGTATTTTATCAAGGAAGCAGTTGGATCATCCAGGTTGTATATTAGAATTATGGAAATTGGTTAGCTCATAGCAAGGGTCGGTTATGTATTACAAATAATTGGCAATCGCGAATCATTTTAAAAATTAGGTATGTATGCTTTCTTCATTCTATGATGTAATCATCTATCGTCGCAAGTGTAGAAGTAACTGAGTGTAAGAGTACAATCCTCTTTGAGTATAGAGATAAAGTGATACAGTTGGAATTCGTTAATGCTCCATAAATATGTGTGAGGATTATAGATTGAGATTGTTCGACTCATATTGGCGTGGTTGGTTTTAGTGATTAGCGCAGAATTCTACCTTTTTGGCATGTGGTGATAGAAGTTCATTTAACAAGAGCAACGTTTCTTCGATTCTTCAGGTGTGACCTTATGTTGCATAAAGTTCGTTCATGGGATGACATGTCCATATTGTGAATAAGGTTAGCTGGTTTGACTCGGGTCGAGGATTGTATGGATGGTCTCATTTTCTGTTGTTGTATGATGAAGTCTTGGGGATTCAAGACATCGTTCGAACACCTGAGGGAGATTATTCAATATTTCAAGGTTTGAGTTATATTCTGGATAGAGTGGTCTTGTGACTGAAACTGTGTAGTTAGAATTAATATAAGACTATAGTTAGACCACATCAATCTCATGAATAAGAAAGGATGTATGTTAACAGATATAGGTGGGACCATAGTTGGTCCTTAGTTTTTTCCGAATAACGGGATGAGTTCGTTAGTCAACAAGTGTCAGGACGAAAAAATGGCAGATGGTGTTTGGGGGTAAATCGGGGAGGTCAGAAGGTTTTTGTTTTAAACTTATAAGGATATCATAGAATCGGTCTCCTCTTGTTTATCCACATAAAAAAAGGTTTAATCTTCGCGACACTAAAGTGACATCATTTGTCTGAGTGAAATGAAACTTTCCAACTATGTGGGGGATTGCTGGAAAATTATAGTATGTAATTTGCAAGTTGGCAAGTTCCCATGTATCCCACATTTGTGGGTTTATAAGGCTTTTCTCTCGATAGGCCATCGAAGGCTTTAAGTGAATCAAAAGACGAGTTAATCCCACACACGTGCGCCTAGCCTAGTTGTTGAAGTGAGTACGTGAAATGGCACTATTTAGGCGCACGATGCATCGTTTCGGGTCATGTTGGTTGGACCAACCCGATCAACATTGTCCAGATGTTGACTTCGTGGATAAAGTTGTGGAACTTTCTAGAAGCCTCCAAAATTGAGTGGCTTGGAGAGCATGCAGCTGCAGATAATGATCGGCTTGACATGACACGTGGTGAGCTGTGATAGGGCCCTCATCATTATAGAGCCATATTTTTTGCAACTGCAAAATCCAAGTTTCTTTTGTTTCACACACCAAAATTTGAGAGCTGCTCTCTATGTGTATCTGCCATCTGCAACTTTTGCAACTGCAAAATCCAAGTTTCTTTTGTTTTTACGAGTAATCACTTTGTGTTTATCTCTCATTCCATAGTTGTTAGAACGAAGGGTATTGTGCATCAAATCATAAGTATTCATGCTGAAGCTTACAACCTTATAGAGATATAAAAACCTTTAAGGATATGAACTTCTTTCGTGCAATATTTTACCTATCAAATATCAATAACTTTAGGTTGGTTTTAACTTGTCGTTCTGTTATTTTCATTTGTCTGACAACAGGAAAGTCTTTCTTCTTCCTTTCGTATAATCAAATCGGAAAAGATCGATATGATTTTTGGATGAAACTTAATAATTATAATAATAATAAGGTATAATTACTAAATTAGCCATTTGTACTAATTACTTTTTAGTTTTTAGCCAAAATTAAGCCATTAGCCGGAAATAGCCCTCAAAACCGTAGCCCTCTACGATCGTCTACTGTTTCACTTATATGCCTATGTGTTACACCTTGCTATAATTTTTTTTTCATTTTGCAAAACAAAAAATAAGCCATTTTATGGTGTACGGAATCCTCTCAAAACTATACGGTTTCTTAAGAAACCTACTGTTTTGGTAATTTTTTTAGTTTTTTTTAACAAAAATCACACACTACAAGAAAGGTTAGCATTATCGGCGACGCCTTTAGCGGCGACACCAGGCAATAGCGGCGACATGTAATTGACGCGTTACATGTTGCCACTATTGCCTGGCGTCGCCGCTAATGCTCACTTACAGCGATCTGCGTCAAAATACCCCCATCCGTCCGATTTCTTTTCAATCCAACGATTGTAGAGGAAAGCGAAAAGACGCGCTGACTTTTCCCTCCATATGCCGCCGCTATTGCCCTAATTTCGCCGCTAATACCCGCCGTCGCCGCTATTGCGTGTCGCTGCTAATGCCCGTGCAGATATCCCATTTCCAGTTTACCTTTCTACGACTTTCTTTCCTGCACTCTCGTTTCTTCTCTCGTTTTTCTCTCGTTTCTTTCTTCAATCTCGTTTCTTTGTCACGTTTTTCCGACTTGGTGGACTAGGAAGTGCGTGTTGGGATCGGTGTTAGCCCCTCCTTCCCCCAAGACCGCCACAGCCCCCAAAACCGGCGACCTTGAGCTACATTCCGAAATTGCCCACATTCAAGGTCGAATTCCTCCTCTTTTTTATGATTTTTCTGTTTTGGTGTTAATTTAGATGATAAATTATTAGTAATTTTCAATTTTGTTGAGTGATGATGTTTGTATTTTGAGATATGAAGTGGTTGTGCATTTTGTTGGATTGTATACATTTTGTTGGATTGTATGCTTTTTCAGATTTGTGGGAAGTTTTTATGCATTTTGTGTATGTTTTGTATTTTATGTTTATATTACATTGGCTTAAAAATGAAATTTGGCATGAATATATACATTTGTTGGATTGTAATTTATGTTTATACCACATTGGCTTAAAATGAAATTTAGATGTATAAATTTGTATGAAATTGGAATATGCAAATTGGATGTATACATTTGGCTTAATTAGGTTATTAATAGCAACTTACTTCTAGTAATGTATTGTATATGGTTTCAAAGTGATTAATTTTGTTAGTGACTTAATGTTGGTCATTACAACTTTAGCTTTACTTGGATGAAATTGGCTTAATTGTAATTTATGTATACATTTGGCTTAATTGTATGAAATTGGAATATGCAAATTGGATGTATACATTTGGCTTAATTAGGTTATTAATAGCAACTTACTTCTAGTAATGTATTGTATATGGTTTCAAAGTGCTTAATTTTGTTAGTGACTTAATGTTGGTCATTACAACTTTAGCTTTAATTGGATTATTAATAGCAATGTACTTCTAGAAATTTTAATTTAATTATATAATAAAATTAAATTAATTTTAAAAAAATGAATAAAAAAATAATAAATTAATTGTAAAATTAAATTAAATTAGTTTTAAAATCAAGTTAATGTTAATATTAAAATAAAATAAAATTAGTTTAAAAAATTAAACTAATAACAAAAAAAAAATATTAAATTAATTAGAAAATCAAATTAATTTACCTTTAGAATCAAATTAAGTTACCTTTATAAAATCAAATTAAATCAATTATAAAACCAACTTAATAGCAACATACTTTTAGTGACTTAATGTTGGTCATTACAACTTTAGCTTTAATTAGGTTATTAATAGCAACGTACTTCTAGTAATTTTAATTTAATTATAGAATAAAATTAAATTAATTTAAAAAAACATTAAAAAAATAATAAATTAGTTGTAAAATCAACTTAAAGTAGTTTTAAAATCAAGTTAATGTTAATATTAAAATAAAATAAAATTAGTTTAATAAATTAAACTAATAACAAAAAAGAAAATATTAAATTAATTAGAAAATCAAATTAATTTACCTTTAGAATCAAATTAAGTTACCTTTATAAAGTCAAATTAAATCAATTATAAAACCAACTTAATAGCAACATACTTTTAGTGACTTAATGTTGATCATTACAACTTTAGCTTTAATTAGGTTATTAATAGCAACGTACTTCTAATAATTTTAATTTAATTATAGAATAAAATTAAATTAATTAAAAAAAACATTAAAAAAATAATAAATTAATTGTAAAATCAACTTAAAGTAGTTTTAAAATCAAGTTAATGTTAATATTAAAATAAAATAAAATTAGTTTAATAAATTAAACTAATAACAAAAAAGAAAATATTAAATTAATTAGAAAAGCAAATTAATTTACCTTTAGAATCAAATTAAGTTACCTTTATAAAATCAAATTAAATCAATTATAAAACCAACTTAATAGCAACATACTTTTAGTGACTTAATGTTGGTCATTACTACTTTAGCTTTAATTAGGTTATTAATAGCAACATACTTCTAGTAATTTTATTAATAGCAACATACTTCTAGTAAGTTAAATCAAATTAAGTTACATTTAATTCATATTGTTTGTCTAACTTTTATTTATGTTGTTTGACTATATTGTATATGTAATGACCGTGTTTCTAGGCTAGACATTAATATTGACATTATAGTCTAGGTTAACCTTTGTGACTCATTTTGGAGAAATGAAAAGGAATTATGTGAATATTATGTGTTTTATGTGTTTTATGATTAATTATTAGGGTTTAATTAATTAAGAATAAAAATGAGCGTCAAAATTAAAATTTTAGATAAAGTCGATATCTATTAAGAAACTTGTAGTAGGCGTGACAAGGATTACAGATATATAAAGAATGTCGAAATCCGAGTTATAACGAAGAAGTTATGACCTGTCGAAGTTTCGCGACAAACCGGCACGGTGCCGAATGTCGTAAAAAGTGAGTTTTTGATAAACTACTTTTTAGCCTTAGTGATCTAAACGAAACTCGTAGTGTTCGTTAAAATGAGAGTAAGTATAAAAAGAACGCCCAAATCTGACTTCGTATGAGGAAGTTATGATTTTTCGAAGTTTCAGCTTAGCAGTAGACAGCTAAAAGCTCGAATTTTAGATCGAGTGATTTTTAGCCAACACGACATAAACGAGAATCGAAGGTCTCGTCATTAGTAGCTCAACGGTAAAAAGTCTGACGAAAACGGACCTCGGATGAAGAAGTTATGAATTTTTAACGGATTTCCTGTCCCGCTCTGTTAAAAATAATAATATAAAAATTAAAGTCAAAATTAGCCGACGAAGTCTAAAGGAAAGTTGTAGAGCGTAATTTTACCTACGCGTGCATATAAAGAACGTCAAAAACGGAGCTCGTATGCGAAAGTTATGGATTTTAGAAGTTTTTGCACAAAAATCGAGAAAATACGCATAGTCACGTTCTTGCCACGTCACCCTCGCTTAGATTGTGCCACGTGTACGAAATTGGTGAGTCATGCGTGCCACGTGTCCGAGCTGCTGAGTCATCCGATCTCGTGAGCTGATCCGAAGTGGTCCACTAGGAGTCCGACGCGTGCCTTATTCCTTGTGTCCGAGTCTCGCAGAAGGAGGCCACGTCCGAAGTCTCGGACTAGACCTCGGTCCAATCGGCGGCTGCCACCGAGACTTCGCACATGCGAGCCATGTGCTGCGCACCCTCGCCCTGCTGCCGCGTGTCCTCGCCTGATGACTCCCCCTTCTAAGACCGACTTCGGACCCCCTATAAATAGAATGGTCATGCGAGCCTTCTCGGATACATTTAGAAAATCACCATCTTTCACCCCTTTCTTCATATTTTCTTCATCTTAACATTCCCCAAAGCCCCGATATCGATTATAACCCCCAGAATACGCCACGAAGAGCCCAAGAAGCCCGAAAAATTTATCTTTTCGGTTTCGAAGCCCGACCTTCGCAGAGCCCGGTTTCCTAATAAAACTCCCGGTTTTATTAGGAACGAACGTTTTAGGAAACGAATTGTTGCCCGATTTTCATCAAAACATGTGAGTGTATAGTCACTTTCATTTTACACATAGAGATGAAGTATTTACCTTATAATACCTGCTATGTGTAAATATATTAATTGTTTATTTGAGGTGACTGTTGAGTTGATATTTTATACAAGTTTTAAAACTGTATAAGTATTTTTATCTACAAATATGTTGGGTAGAACATGGGTAGATAGTTGGTGTGTGATAAACTAAAGTGATGAGAGGTCTCGATGTGATTTGAGATTCAGTCATCTAGCGGAGTTTAGATGACGACCACGGACTTTCTAGACAGTCCAGTGGGAAACATTAGCAGGCCCGCAACCTGTAGGTGTTAATGAACTTGGGTGTTTATTCGCTGTACTCCATCCCCATCATGGTTGCCTTTAGGACATGTATGGCTGAGGAAACCCCTTAGCAGTAGTGTCCATCCCGATGATATTCTTTAGGCTAGGTCCCTTGTGAAAAGTGTTTAGGGACGTAAAGTGAGGATAACGGGAACGAGTAATCAGGGTTATTGTTGATTGGTGAACTTAATAAGTTTATTATTACTGTGGGTTGAAAACCCTATATGATCACCAGGCTCCCAAGCTTGACCCACTCAGATTTTTATGTTACAGGTAGTGGACCCCGAGCATAGTCGGAGGACGAAGAGAGATTTTTGGATTATAGACCAGTAGTTGTAAATAACTGTAGTAAGGCTTATAATGTCTTGTTTATGCTTTTGATCTGTATCAGAACATGACATCCTGAGGTTTTGATATATATGGAAAATATATACCTTCTTAATGAAGGGTTTTGATAAACTTTTCTCATATGTTGTTTGGGGACCAATTTCGCAACATCTTTTAAAAAGATTTCTCTGATTTTATTTTAAAAAGCATAAATTAAATCGGTCTTTTCTGGCCGAGAAATTAGGGGATGTCACAGTTGGTATCAGAGCATTAGTTTAAGCGAACTAAGAAATTGTAGGATTTCTAGACTTAAACTTATAATGCTAAGTGATGATTGTGAGATGAGTGTCTACCATATTTTAGACACGAGCACTAGTTTATTTTAGGAAAGATGCCTAAAATGTTTTTATGTGCTAAATGTTATATGTTTGCCATATATGCCATTATTTGTTTGGATCTACGGTCTGTTGCCGACCGGATCTAGAAACCTTATGTGTATAGGATTCTAACCGTACGATTACGAGATTAGAACTAACATGTAAACGCTTGGAGTGATAAGGGAATTGAAATGTCTAACAAGGATAAAGACCTAAATTCGCCTTATTCGGTATATAGATTGTAATGGCAAGAACTCGTAGTGGAGTTGCAAATGCAAATGGAAATAGGGATCAACAGCCTCAACCTCAAGTAGTTGAGCAAGTACCTGTTGTAGGAGCTGCACCTGAGCCAATGACGATGGCTGGGGTACAAGCAATGATGCAGATGATGTTAGATCGCCAGATGGAGGAGACAAGGCGATTACTACAACAACATAGGGAAGAGACTACGATACCTGTTGAACAGCCCGTATTGAATGAAGGGAAATCAGTAGGAGGGAACTATAGTTGATATTTTATACAAGTTTTAAACTGTATAAGTATTTTTATCTACAAATATGTTGGGTAGAACATGGGTAGATAGTTGGTGTGTGATAAACTAAAGTGATGAGAGGTCTCGATGTGATTTGAGATTCAGTCATCTAGCGGAGTTTGGATGACGACCACGGACTTTCTAGACAGTCCAGTGGGAAACATTAGCAGGCCCGCAACCTGTAGGTGTTAATGAACTTGGGTGTTTATTCGCTGTACTCCATCCCCCTCATGGTTGCCTTTAGGACATGTATGGCTGAGGAAACCCCTTAGCAGTAGTGTCCATCCCGATGATATTCTTTAGGCTAGGTCCCTTGTGAAAAGTGTTTAGGGACGTAAAGTGAGGATAACGGGAACGAGTAATCAGGGTTATTGTTGATTGGTGAACTTAATAAGTTTATTATTACTGTGGGTTGAAAACCCTATATGATCACCAGGCTCCCAAGCTTGACCCACTCAGATTTTTATGTTACAGGTAGTGGACCCCGAGCATAGTCGGAGGACGAAGAGAGATTTTTGGATTATAGACCAGTAGTTGTAAATAACTGTAGTAAGGCTTATAATGTCTTGTTTATGCTTTTGATCTGTATCAGAACATGACATCCTGAGGTTTTGATATATATGGAAAATATATACCTTCTTAATGAAGGGTTTTGATAAACTTTTATCATATGTTGTTTGGGGACCAATTTCGCAACATCTTTTAAAAAGATTTCTCTGATTTTATTTTAAAAAGCATAAATTAAATTGGTCTTTTCTGGCCGAGAAATTAGGGGATGTCACAGTTGGTATCAGAGCATTAGTTTAAGCGAACTAAGAAATTGTAGGATTTCTAGACTTAAACTTAGAATGCTAAGTGATGATTGTGAGATGAGTGTCTACCATATTTTAGACACGAGCACTAGTTTATTTTAGGAAAGATTCCTAAAATGTTTTTATGTGCTAAATGTTATATGTTTGCCATATATGCCATTATTTGTTTGGATCTACGGTCTGTTGCCGACCGGATCTAGAAACCTTATGTGTATAGGATCCTAACCGTACGATTACGAGATTAGAACTAACATGTAAACGTTTGGAGTGATAAGGGAATTGAAATGTCTAACAAGGATAAAGACCTAAATTCGCCTTATTCGGTATATAGATTGTAATGGCAAGAACTCGTAGTGGAGTTGCAAATGCAAATGGAAACAGGGATCAACAGCCTCAACCTCAAGTAGTTGAGCAAGTACCTGTTGTAGGAGCTGCACCTGAGCCAATGACGATGGCTGGGGTACAAGCAATGATGCAGATGATGTTAGATCGCCAGATGGAGGAGACAAGGCGATTACTACAACAACATAGGGAAGAGACTACGATACCTGTTGAACAGCCCGTATTGAATGAAGGGAAATCAGTAGGAGGGAACTATAGTGGGACTCTTGGTCAAGCCAACCCACCGATAGTTAGACAAAATAACCACGATGGAGGAGTTGATGGACGCGGATGTAAATACAAAGATTTCATGGCATCTAAACCGCCGTGTCTATTTGGGAGTCCGACACCGATGGAAGTCATGAATTGGATCTCCGAAATGGAGACGATGTTTGAAAGCTGTGAGTGCAGCGAAAAACAAAAGACCGCACTTGCAATTCCTCTATTAAAGTCTGGTGTGTTGAACTGGTGGAAGTTACTAGCTAATTCGATGCCTAAGGGAGAAGCTAGTAAGATGTCTTGGGAAGATTTTGTGGTACAACTGAAATTGCAGTACTGCTCTAAGCAGGATCTTCTAGAAATTAATAATGAGTTCCAGAATTTAAAGAAGGGAAAGATGAGCGTTACTGAATACGCTGCTAGTTTTACTGAAAAGATGAAGCTTGTTCCTTACCTAGTTCCAACTGAACTCTCTAAGGTTAACAAGTTTGCCCTCAGATTACCAGCGGACTTTGGTCTGATGGTTAAGCACGCACGCACTTTGAAAGCCGCCATCTGGGTTGCTAGGAATGTTGAGGTTCAGATCAAAGAGAAGGGTCTAGAGAGGGCAGAAGTTGGTGAAAAGAGAAAATTTGAAGGAACTTCAGGTTCCAACAAGAAAAGCAAATTTTCTAAGTTTAAGAAGTTTGGAGGGGGAGGAGGTGAAGTGAAATGGTGTGAGAAGTGCAAGAAAAAGCACTCTGGGAAATGTAGCGAGGAGGTTACTTGCTACAAATGTGGAAAGACTGGGCATTATGCCAATATGTGTCCATCCGACAAGAGGGTATGTTTTGAGTGCCGTGAAGAAGGGCATGTTTTTAAAGACTATCCAAAGAGGAAGGATGCAACAAAGCCCAATCTACCACCAAAGCCGAAGGCGAGAGCCTTTCAGATGACCCTTGAAGCTGCAAAAGAAGAAGTCGATGTCGCTTCAGGTACCTTTCTCGTAAACGAATTGCCTGCCCAATTTTTGTTTGATTCTGGAGCCAATTACTCCTTTATATCGCATGAATTTGGTAGAAAACTAGCTTTGCCTGTAGATAAACTAGTTAATGCCTTATTAGTCGAGATTGCTAGTGGCAAGTTTGTACCTGTTAGCCATCGTATGAAAAATATCCTCATTGACTTGGATGGGAATAAGTTCCATGAGGAATTATTGCCTACCGAGTTAAATGGATTCGACATAGTTTTAGGAATGGATTGGCTTAGCGCCAATGACGCCGAAATATTGTGTAGGAAGAAAATAGTAAAAGTAAACCCGCCAGGGAGAGAGTCGTTTATGGTGTATGGAGACAAACGCAGAGTAAACTCTGGAATCATTTCCCTAATGAAAGCCAGAAAGTGTTTGGCCAAGGGATGTACATCATATCTAGCGTTCATGATCGATGCTAAGAAGGAAAAGAAGGAGGTGCAGGATATTCCGGTGGTGTGTGATTATCCGGAAGTCTTTCCCGAAGATCTTCCCGGATTGCCCCCATCGACAAGTGGAGTTTCGTATCGACTTGTTACCAGGAACAACGCCAATAGCAAAAGCACCGTATCGATTAGCGCCAACCGAAATGAAAGAACTTATGACACAACTTCAGGAGTTATTGGACAAAGGTTTCATTCGACCTAGTTCATCACCCTGGGGAGCCCCTGTGTTGTTTGTAAAGAAGAAAGACGGGAGCATGAGAATGTGCATCGATTACAGAGAGCTGAATAAAGCGACAATAAAGAACAAGTATCCGTTGCCGAGGATCGATGACCTGTTCGACCAGTTGCAAGGTTCGAGCTACTTCTCGAAGATCGATCTTAGGTCAGGATACCATCAACTGAAGGTGAGGGAGCAGGATATCGAAAAGACTGCGTTCAGAACAAGATATGGACACTATGAATTTTTGGTTATGTCGTTCGGATTAACCAATGCCCCAGCAGCTTTCATGGATTTGATGAACAAGGTTTGTAAACCATACCTTGATAAATCCGTGATAGTATTCATAGACGATATCTTGATTTATTCGAAAAGCAAGCAGGAGCATGACAAGCATCTGCGTGAAGTGCTAGAAGTTTTGAAAAAGGAGAAGCTGTATGCAAAGTTCTCCAAATGTGAATTTTGGATTCAAGAAGTCCAATTTTTAGGTCATGTGGTTAACCAAGAAGGAATAATGGTTGACCTAGCAAAGATCGAAGGTGTGATGAAGTGGGAACAACCAAAAAGTCCTACAGAGATTCGAAGCTTTTTAGGATTAGCCGGATATTATTGCCGATTTATCCAAGGCTTTTCTTCGATCGCTACTCCATTAACAGCTTTGACCCACAAAGGAGCTACTTATGGTTGGAATGAAAAGCATAAGGAAGCCTTTGAAAAGTTAAAGAAGAGATTGTGTGAAGCACCGATTCTTTCGTTACTTGAAGGAGTTGATGACTTCGTAATTTATAGTGATGCCTCCGGAGTTGGGTTAGGATGTGTTCTGACCCAAAGGGATAAAGTGATAGCGTATGCATCGAGGCAGTTGAAAGAGCATGAAAAGAACTACCCCACTCATGATCTGGAGTTGGCAGCGGTAGTATTCGCCTTAAAGATATGGAGGCATTATCTTTATGGTACTAAGTGTAAACTTTTCACTGATCATAAGAGTCTTGAATATCTCTTTAATCAGAAGGAATTGAACATGAGACAGCGGCGCTGGCTGGTACTACTCAAGGACTACGACTGTGAGATACTTTACCACCCTGGTAAAGCAAATGTTGTCGCTGATGCTCTCAGTCGGAAGGTAAATCTTGAAAAGAGAAGGCCAAGAGCGTTGAGAATTGAAGTCGTCTCGACAATTGTGGAAAGTATAAAGAAAGCTCAGGAGGAAGCTTTGGAGAAGAATGACCGAAAGGAGGAACGTTTGGGAAAAAAGTTTGTGTTTGATACAAACGGTCAGGGATTGAAGGTATTCAGAGATAGGATTTGGGTACCTAAGACGGGAGGAGTAAGAGGTCTTCTGATGGAAGAAGCTCACAAAACCATGTACTCGATTCATCCCGGCAGTACGAAAATGTATAGGGATCTAAAACCCTATTACTGGTGGCCGACGATGAAGCTCGATGTTGCTAAGTATGTGGCCGAGTGTGTAACATGTGCTAGGGTTAAGGCACAACATCAGAAACCGTATGGGAGTTTAGAACCTTTACCTGTACCCATGGGTAAATGGGAAGATATCACTATGGATTTTGTCACTAAACTGCCCAGAACAAGGAACGGTCACGACATGATTTGGGTGGTCGTTGATCGCTTCACTAAGAGTGCGCATTTCATAGCCGCTAACGAGAAATGGTCTATGGATAAACTTGTGAATTCTTATGTGAAGGAAATTGTGAGGCTACACGGTGTTCCGTTAACTATTGTATCCGATCGTGACAGCCGTTTTACCTCAAGGTTTTGGAGAAGTCTACAGGAGGAATTGGGTACCAAGTTGTGTTTGAGTACAGCTTACCATCCGCAAACTGATGGTCAGAGCGAACGAACGATTCAAACATTGGAGGATATGCTGAGAGCATGTACCCTAGAAGTCCAAGGTAACTGGGATGAACACTTACCTCTAGTAGAATTTTCCTATAATAATAGTTTCCACTCGAGCATCAAGATGGCACATTATCACGCTTTGTATGGAGAAAAGTGTCGAACGCCATCATGCTAGCTGGAAGCTGGGGAAAAGCAGTTTATGGGACCAGAGATAGTCCATCAAACTGCTGAAAAGTTGAAAGTGATAAGGGAAAGGATGTTAGCTGCTCAAGATCGACAAAAGAGTTATGCTGACAAGAAAAGACAACCGACATCCTTCGAAGTTGGAGATTCGGTTTTACTTAAAGTCTCGCCGTGGAAGGGACTTATAAGATTCGGTAAAAGAGGAAAATTGAGTCCAAGGTTTATTGGACCATTTAGAGTTCTTCAGAGGATCGGGAATCAAGCTTACAAGCGCGAATTACCGGAAGAACTAGAGGGTATTCATAACACCTTTCATGTGTGTTATTTGAGAAAGTTCACGGGAGATGTGCCCGACATAATTCCCATTTCTGAGTTAAGGTTGGATGAAAACAAGAGGTTGATCGAAGAACCTGAGGCAATTGTTGACCGTAAGACTAAGAAGTTGCTGCGAAAGATGGTCGATTTAGTGCTTGTGCGTTGGAAACATACAAATGGGCCAAATCTCACTTGGGAAACGGAGAGTGACATAATGAGTCGCTACCCGCATTTGTTTGCTGATGTGTGATTCCGGGGACAGAATCATCCTAAGGGGGAGAGAATTGTAATGCCCGTGTTTTTAGGCTAGGCATTAATATTCACATAATAGTCTAGGTTAACCTTTGTGACTCATTTTGGAGAAATGAAAAGGAATTATGTGAATATTATGTGTTTTATGTGTTTTATGCTTAATTATTAGGGTTTAATTAATTAAGAATAAAAATGAGCGTCAAAATTAAAATTTTAGATAAAGCCGATATATATTAAGAAACTTGTAGTGGGCGTGACAAGGATTACGGATATATAAAGAATGCCAAAATACGAGTTATAACGAAGAAGTTATGACCTGTCGAAGTTTCGCGACAAACCGGCACGGGGCCGAATGTCGTAAAAAGTGAGTTTTTGATAAACTACTTTTTAGCCTTAGTGATCTAAACGAAACTCGTAGTGTTCGTTAAAATGAGAGTAAGTATAAAAAGAACGCCCAAATCTGACTTCGTATGAGGAAGTTATACTTTTTCGAAGTTTCAGCTTAGCAGTAGACAGCTAAAAACTCGAATTTTAGATCGAGTGATTTTTAGCCGACACGACCTAAACGGGAATCGAAGGTCTCGTCATTAGTAGCTCAATGGTAAAAAGTCTGACGAAAACGGACGTCGGATGAAGAAGTTATGAATTTTTAACGGATTTCCTGTCCCGGTCTGTTAAAAATAATAATATAAAAATTAAAGTCAAAATTAGCCGGCGAAGTCTAAAGGAAAGTTGTAGAGCGTAATTTTACCTACGCGTGCATATAAAGAACGTCAAAAACGGAGCTCGTATGCGAAAGTTATGGATTTTAGAAGTTTTTGCACAAAAATCGAGAAAATACGCATAGTCACGTTTTTGCCACGCCACCCTCGCTTAGATTGTGCCACGTGTCCGAAATTGGTGAGTCATGTGTGCCACGTGTCCGAGCTGCTGAGTCATCCGATCTCGTGAGCTGATCCGAAGTGGTCCACTAGGAGTCCGACGCGTGCCCTATTCCTTGTGTCCGAGTCTCGCAGAAGGAGCCCACGTCCGAAGTCTCGGACTAGACCTCGGTCCAATCAGCGGCTGCCACCGAGACTTCGCACATGCGAGCCATGTGCTGCGCACCCTCGCCCTGCTGCCGCGTGTCCTCGCCTGATGACTCCCCCTTCTAAGACCGACTTCGGACCCCCTATAAATAGAAGGGTCATGCGAGCTTTCTCGGATACATTTAGAAAATCACCATCTTTCACCCCTTTCTTCATATTTTCTTCATCTTAACATTCCCCAAAGTCCCGGTATCGATTATAACCCCCGGAATACGCCACGAAGAGCCTGAGAAGCCCGGAAAATTTATCTTTTCGGTTTCGAAACCCGGCCCTCGCAGAGCCCGGTTTCTGAATAAAACTCCCGGTTTTATTAGGAACGAACGTTTTAGGAAACGAATTGCTGCCCGATTTTCATCAAAACATGTGAGTGTATAGTCACTTTCATTTTACACATAGATATGAAGTATTTACCTTATAATACGTGCTATGTGTAAATATATTAATTGTTTATTTGAGGTGACTGTTGAGTTGATGTTTTATACAAGTTTTAAACTGTATAAGTATTTTTATCTACAAATATGTTGGGTAGAACATGGGTAGATAGTTGGTGTGTGATAAACTAAAGTGATGAGAGGTCTCGATGTGATTTGAGATTCAGTCATCTAGCGGAGTTTGGATGACGACCACGGACTTTCTAGACAGTCCAGTGGGAAACATTAGCAGGCCGCAACTTGTAGGTGTTAATGAACTTGGGTGTTTATTCGCTGTACTCCATCCCCCTCATGGTTGCCTTTAGGACATGTATGGCTGAGGAAACCCCTTAGCAGTAGTGTCCATCCCGATGATATTCTTTAGGCTAGGTCCCTTGTGAAAAGTGTTTAGGGACGTAAAGTGAGGATAACGGGAACGGGTAATCAAGGTTATTGTTGATTGGTGAACTTAATAAGTTTATTATTACTGTGGGTTGAAAACCCTATATGCTCACCAGGCTCCCAAGCCTGACCCACTCAGCGTTTTATGTTACAGGTAGTAGACCCCGAGCATAGTTGGAGGACGAAGATAGATTTTTGGATTATAGGCCAGTAGTTGTAAATAACTGTAGTAAGGCTTATAATGTCATGTTTATGCTTTTGATCTGTATCGGAACATAACATCCCGAAGTTTTGATATATATGGAAAATATATACCTTCTTAATGAAGGGTTTTGATAAACTTTTATCATATGTTGTTTGGGGACCAATTCCGCAACATCTTTTAAAAAGATTTGTCTGATTTTATTTTAAAAAGCATAAATTAAATCGGTCTTTTCTGACCGAGAAATTAGGGGATGTCACAGTATATCTTACAATTTCGCAGGGTAACTAACTTTTATTCATATTGTATTTCTATATTGTACATCTTGTAATTTACAGGCTACAGATGAAGTTTACTTGGGCGATACTCTTGGCCATGATGGCCGATGTTATGGGGCTTGGACATGGAGGTGATGGGGCCGGGGATCCACCACCTCCAGTAGGCTTTGGTCGTGGTCATCACGAACAGGATGGTGAGTTTTATTATGATATATTTATTAACTATTTTTATTATTTTATAATAAGTTATCGTGACAAATATTTTTAATTGTATTTTTTCAGCCGAGATTCCAAAAAAAAGAAGGGGCATGTCAAAAAATATCGAGCTGGGAAAGTTGATACGGGCAAACAAGGGAAAGCCCGTGGATTTGGATTTTGACAGGGAGATCACATATTCCCCTGTCGGGAAGCGTGGTAATTGGTTCACACATGAAATTTGGAGGTATTTGTGGAACAACATCCCTTTGAACGTATCTGGTTGGGACAATGTTTCCTCCGCCTTAAGGAATGCAACAGTTGTGCATCTAAAGGTAACTTGAATACAATTTTAAGTTTAGTTGTGATTGTTATTTAATTAACTAAATTTTTTGTATTTTGCAGAATAAATTTGATTTGGATAAGGTTAACATGGATCACGAGCGTGCTCAATTGTTGCGAAGCATTGATTCACGTGAAAATTGGGCAAAGGCAGTCGAACATTTTCAAACGCCAGAATTTTTAAGGCGTTCGGCGTCAAACACAGAATGCCGTGCAAAACAAGTAGTTGTAAACAGAGGGGGGTCGAGCTCATACAGCAATGCATGTTTCAAAGAAGTAAGTTATGATATATTTAAATATTTATTTAAAGTATAAGTAAACTAATTTTTAATGTTAAATAGGATATCAGTCGAATTGAAGCTTTTCGTAAGGCTAATTCCAATCGACAAGGGGTATTTTATAGCCCTGCAGTCGAGCAACAATACGTAAGTGGTTAATTTATATTTTCATATAAGTGTTTATATCGTTAAGGGTATTTAGTAATCTAATTTTTATGATTTTTATTATTTTTTAAAATACAGAATGCTTTACTCCAGGAGATCAACCAACGAACCCAAGCTACTTCTGAAGCAAACGGTCTAACACCCACTGATATAAAAAACAATTTTGAAAGAATATTGGGTGTTCGACGCGGACATATCAGAGGCATTGGGCGTAAACCCCCAACCGTTGTGTCCATGTACGATCAGGAATAACCAGTGACACAAGAACAACCGCAATCACAGGTAATTGTTAGTTTAAGTTGAAAAGTATAATGATATAATGGAAAATACAATGCTATAATGGAAAGTAGAATGCTATAATGATATGTTGGTTATGATTTGATATGTTGATATTTTGTAGTTTGGTAATTTTTAAAAAATAAATGCTATAATGGAAAGTAGAATGCTATAATGATATGTTGATTATGGTTTGATATGTTGATATTTTGTAGTTTGGTAATTTTTGGAAAGTAGAATGCTATAATGATATGTTGGTTATGGTTTGATATGTTGATATTTTATAGTTTGGTAATTTTTTGAAAGTACAATGTTATAATGAAAAGTAGATGTATGTTTAAGTGTATTTGATATGTTGATGTGTTGATATTTTGTAGAATGGTATAATTTTTGGAAATTATAATGTTATTATGATATGTTGGTAATATATTTTGTTTTCATTGTAGTTGGAAATGCTGCAAACAATACTACAGGACCCGACCTGTTCTGCAGCATTGGAAAAGTGGTTTCGCTCATTACCGCCACCAAATGATGAAGGAAATGATGAGGACGAGTAGTTACTTTAGGATTTTATGAAAATGTTTTGTAATTTGGAAGAATACTTTAATTAGGTGGTATGGATTAATATTTTGGATTGTTTGTGTATGGATTAATATTTCTATAAAAAGTTATCAGATTTTATAAATGTTATATTGTTTTTTATAAATTTAATGTTAAATAAGCAAAAAAAAATAAAATAAAATAAAAACAAAACAGTTTTTGCGGCGACAACTGCGTATTAGCAGCGACACACTATCAGCGGCAACGGCTGGCTATTAACGGCGACGAAAGCAATAGCGGCGACAGGTAACCTTTAGCGGCGTCTGGATGTGTATTAGCGACGAAGCATTACCGTCGACGCATCTGCAGCGACATGTCGCCGCTATAGGTATTAGCGGCGACAACCTCAACCATTAGCGACGACAGGCGTCGCCGCTAATACCCAGACTTCTTGTAGTGACAACAATGCATTATATATGAAGTTTTATACAAGCTGCAAACAAACAAACAAACAAATTTTTTTTATGAAAACCGTAGGTGCAAACGAAACCTACGGTTTACAAATATTCAATGCACGTTTTGTGTACTGAAGGCTTGTACACCGTGGGTTTCTTAGGAACCTACGTTTTAGTTTTAATTTTAATTTTATTTTATTTTTGCTTTTTTCCACAAAAAAATAAATAAATAAATAAAACCCTTATACTTCCAACCCTAATAAACAAGATAAACAAAAAAAAAATCTAGATTCGGAGACAAACCTGATTATTTTTCGAAGGCACTATTGAGAGAGAATTCTGGACTTGAAACATAAGAAATGAGAAAAATGAATTTTATAATTTTATATATTCTGGGCCAATGGGCCGCAAAACAGTAGTCAGTAGCCAACCCACCAAACCGTAGGTAGCCCACTAAAAGCATAGTCAATCAGCCTTTGACCGCGCGATGATCGTAGGTAATTCTGAAGTCTACAGTTTTGGGGCTATTTCCGGCTAATGACTAATTTTGGCTAAAAGCTAAAAAGTAATTAGTAAAAATGGCTAGTTTAGTAATTATCTTTAATAATAATTGGCTTTATTATTTGCGATTAATCCATATATAATTTTATGGTTGATATTCTACACTTGTGGCGACTACATATTCGACGCAAGCACCTATGGCAACGACGTATGTCCTCTCCGTAGCTTCTTATTCTTGTAGTGGCTAGATGGAACGTTTTAGATTTCAGTTTATTATATAAAAAGAAATGATAAAATTCTATGAAAATTGCAATTATTACGTTAAATAAGGATTTCCAAACACCCTTAACACTCGCAATCGTTATAAGGCGGTGAAGCTTTCAGTCTATCGCTGCCATACACTCGATCCCTCGTCCCCTTTGCTCATGTTTTAGACAACTCAAGCCATCGTGGCCTTACACTGTCACCAGTAAGCTCAATATTTGGGGACTTTTGGCTGGTGGTGGGGTGGTTTATTGAATCATATGGGTGCTATTTTTTTGTTTCTTTTGCTCTTTTTTCTTTTCTCTGATTTTGCCTCTTCAAATGCGTTGAAACTTTTAGGTAGTGATAACTGAAATTAAATTATTTTCTAGGATGAATGTTGGAGACTAAAAGTATGTAAGTGAAACTTGGATAATAATCTTTAATCACCAAGGTGCATGTAAGGAAGAAAACAGGAAGAATAAAAGAGAAACAGTGACAAACCTTTTACGGGAAAAATTTCTTGTTCACCAAGCTTTACTAATAAACGGGCATATAAAACTTAATTCAAAACAAAAAACCGTTATCCTACTTATACTGAATGAAAACAAATCCTAGTCTAACACAAAAACTATAAAATAGGAATTTTTTCCTAAAATACCCCTGGGTCTAAACTGTCCCAAATTTTGAATTACTCCAACAAAGTACAGGGGATTTGTGGACTATGGTCCCTAGTAGAGATGCATGTGCTATATATTTAAGGTGAAATAATTGGTTCAGGGTCAGATTTACATTTTAAAGTGAGTTTGCTGCTTATTAAGAATTGGATGTTTGTTGAATGATTTCAGGAAGTTAAAGACTTGAAGAGAAAGAAGGAAGATATTGAACAAGACCAGAAGCAATTCAAGCAACACAATGCATGGCGCGCGTTTTTTTTCGATGTATATGAAATTTTTAGCTAGGCTGCCTAGGCAAGTTCTCTTTTCGTACTTTGTAATAAATTGCATTATATTTACCGTATATCATAATAAACCTCGATCCTAAACAATATCCCTATAAAACAAAGACTATTGTTAAGATTGATTTGTGTACTATATGAAGCTCTTTATTTTCTTTATTGCTCTTGTAATCAATCTCATTGTTTTGTTTGCATATCAAATTCTCTTTTTCTGTTCATGGCTTTCTTTTCTTTATTTCTACATTTTAGATGAATACCTTAAAAAAATATGTTTGTTCTTAATTTCCTACCTACTGCTGATCCTAATTAATGTTTATGTCTTTGTTACTCAGTTCTTGTTGCCGAAGTTATGTCTCTTATCTGTTCTCCTTTGTTTAATATAGATTTGAATATCACCTGTCTAACTTACTGTATGATTTAGGGATACGTTTACCAATTAATGTTTTTTTTACCATGACATATAATATTTCCTAATATACAGTAGTTTATCGGTTTGATCTATGGAAAAACTTCTAATCTTCTTAATCTTGTTGGGTTTAGTTTCTGGAGTTGGCTGGAAATGCCAATAGCTAGGGACAAGAGTAAAACAGAAATTCAAGAAAAGTATTGTTGGTCATTAAGAAGGATGAAGAGCCTGATAAATGCCTAGAGGTGCAACATAGAACATTTGGTCATTTAGCATATAGATTGATGTTTATCGATTTCTAATGATTGAAACCATTTGTTTCTTATATGATGATATATGGGGCTGAAGGATTCCATCCTTTCACAAAAAGCCAGAGGAAATGTAATTTTTTTTGAAACAACAAATAAGATGTATATATATAAAAGAAAGGACACCGATTAGCAAGAAGCTAGGATCAAGCCAAAATTACAATGAGAGGAAAGAAAAGAGCATTACAGACAATTAAGGAGAAAAATGCAAAAAAGGTGATATACTCCGGACTGCCCAGTTACCGCAATCTACATTCCCCCTGTGTTTGCACCAAGTAAAAGCTAACGAAATCACATTATCTGCAACCTTTGTAGAGGACATTCCCAGTTTCTTGAAGTTTTTCTCATTTCTGGCCAGCCAAATATTCCAAATGAGACTATAGAACACCGTTGATAGAATGTATTTCTTCCTAGGGCAATTACTCCAGATCACCGCTGCATAATCAATGAGGCTTCTCACATTTGTGAATGATTTATCGCCTATACCGCACCAGCCGAATATCCATTCTTGTATCTCCTTGGCATAATAACATTTGACTAGCACATGATCAACTGATTCATTCTCCTTGTTGCACATTTGACATAGAATGTTCGGAATATTGACTCCCCTTAGTGTTAAGGTATCTGCCACTGGTATTTTTCCTAAAGCAGCCCTCCATATGAAGCATCTTACCTTAAGAGGGATAGTCTTTGACCACCAAATAGGTTGGCCACTGTAAGAACTCCGTTTGGATTCAATTAACTTTCTCAATAGTTTGATTGTGTATTCCCCAATGGAGCTTAGCCTGAAACGGAACCCAAAGTCGGATGCCCCTGCCACTGTCAAAGAACCAATATCCCTGTACATTTGAAGCAGCTCATTTGACTCGGCAGTCCCTATTGGTTCGTGTCTCCACAACTATGCAAAACCATTGATCGAGAGTCTATCTACCGGTGAACAACATTTTTGCGTTTCAATTGCATACAAATTGGGATATTTTTGTTGAAAAGGAGTAGTACCACACCACAAATCCTTCCAAAACATAATTTTTACTCTCGATCCCGGAGTAAGAGAGAAGAGTTCATTCTTAACAATGCCAATATCTTTCAATGGAGCTTATTGCTTTTGAAATGTTGCACCACACCCCGTTGGTAGATTTCCTTGCTAGATAAGTTGCCGGTTTATTTCTCAGATTATGGATGCTCGATATTACCTTAGTCCATAGGCTTTCATATTCGTTCATTAATCTCCACCACCATTTAACTAAAAGAGCTATATTTTGGGCGTGTAACGATCCAACGCCAAGCCCACCTTCCGATATTGGTGTTGTGACTTTCGACCAATCCACCCGGTGTATCTTTTTTATGAGGTCGTCACCACCCCAAAGAAATTGTCTCCTAAGTCTGTCCAAGTGGCCAATAATTCCTTGCGGGGCTTTAAACAATGACATATAGTATGTGGGAAGGCTGTCTAGAACTGATTTGATGAGTGTAATGCGTCCGCCGAAAGATAGGGATTTAGCCTTCCAACTTGAGAGCCTGGATGAAAACTTGTCAATAATTGGTTTCCAATTCTTCTTGAGTGCCATGTTTGCTCCAACCTGAACTCCCAAGTAGGTGAACGGAAACGCACCTTGTAAGCATCCCAAGCCATATCTGATAATTCTGAGTTTGAGACTCCGACCCCAAATAAACGTGATTTGAAGAAATTTACTTTCAATCCAGACGAGACTTGAAAACACTTATGGATGCGGGACAGATTCTTAATACTGAAGCGATCCCATTCCCGGCAAATATCGCATCATCCGTGTAGAACAGATGTGAGATCAAAGGCCCATCTCTTGGAAGCTTGACACCATAGAATATTGATTTTTCACAAGCTTGACACCAGAGGAAATGTAATTAACTTACAGTAACGGATAGCAGGAAGCCGGCCTGATAACTTTGTATTGTATTAAATCAATGGTGATATGTGGGATGGATAATGCATGAGTTGGGAGCCTCATGGAAACCGGTTCTATAAATGGGAACTAGACTTTATTTCCCTCACAGGACCCGGTTACTTAAATTGGGCTCTATCTATTGCAATGAAGAGGTTACCTAACCGGGCTTTATTTACCTTTCACATTATCACATACGAATCGGCTGGATAGGATCGGGTTTTATAACACATTTTATACCAAATAAAAATCTACTATTTCACATTCGACAGAGCAAGGATAACCTTCTATAACCAGGTAAAAAACGTCATACAAATACATCGATAGCAATCATAGAGAAAGATAAATGCGATACACAACAAACGGTCTGCATCACGTCTCGTGGACAAAATCTATTAGTTGAAGTGGCAAGGACAGTCCATGAGACAACTCTTCGGAAATAAGCACCTTGTATTTGAATGAAAAAAAAAAATGAAGTCACACACAAAGATGAGTAAAATATGTATGCAATACAGAAGAAAATAAATATATTCGATTTGTCGAATTGAATGCCAATCCTCTTATTAAATTCGACAATGCCAACTCCTACTACCCTCTATTAATGCTCCACCTATTCACACACTATGTATTTGTAGGAAGGCGTGCGTGCCAAACTCCAAGAAGAAACGAGATCGTATGGCAGTAGCCAGAATAAAAGCAGAAATATTGTGACTGAACATGTGCATGGGGGTGGGTTCGGGTAATGCTTAGGTGTGGTAGGGTCAGAAAACAACATATCAGGAACATTTTCTTACAAATCCTACAATTGAATATATATATATATATATATATATATATATATATATATATATATATATATATATATATATATATATATATATATATATATATATATATATATATATATATATATATTTCAAATAAAAACAGTAAATGGTGTGAAACGTAAAAACACTATTTTTTTTGTTCTTATTCTGCATGAATTTTGTATCCACAACTTTATGTCATTATTCAGCAATGAATAAATGAATATTCACAGGTTAAAACTAAAATTATAATTTACTATAAAAATGCACATACATAAATTTATAATAGAATAATAACATTCTAATGAATATATGAAAAATCAAACGTTAATATTTATATTAGAGTTAGTTCAACAATGCACGTATACAACATTTATCATAGAATAATAACATAAACATAGTATTTTTACGTTGTTACACTATTTACTGTTTTTATTTGAACTTTTATATATATATATATATATATATATATATATATATATATATATATATATATATATATATATATATATATATATATATATATATATATATATATATATATATATATATATATATATATATATATATAGAGGGAGTGGTTCAAATGATAACCCAAAAAGGTGAAGAACTCTAAGAACCCTCATTTCACAAATATTTATTAACTATGCACTTGTTAAATATGTTAAAACCTGACCTTTTTGTATGAAAAATGCAAAATTATAATTTTTACAGCCTAATATTTTCATTCACACATTCATTTATATTCAAACACAAATTTTATATAAAATACACAAATTAATACAGTTCATTCATAGTTTTATACACAAAATTCACAACTTAATACAATTCCATTATACATTAATTCACATATTGAGAAAAGTCAAACATAAACTCTACCACCACCAACTACCACATGCTGCCATTAACCACTTGTTCCATCGTCGCAACCATCCTTCTTCCAAATTAGATTTGTATAAATAAAATCATACGTTGTCATCTTAAATTATATATTCACAGTTTAATAAACCTATTAATTTACTCATTCAAAGTTTAATGCAAAATAATTATAAAAAATTAATACAATTTTACATATTTATATAACACAAAAAATAAATATATTCACAAAAAAATGAATACAAATCTTCATACATAAATAATTCATATTTAAACACAAAATTCACAAAAAATTTGTAGCGTATTAGAGTCAATTCACAACTTAATATAGTTAATTTAAAATTTCATAAAAAAAATCACAATTTAATACACAAAAAGTATACATTCACAACTATATTATCAACTTAAGACTTACATATATGCATTCAGATCTGGAGGATAATGTTTCTCTTGAAGTTTAATTTACATAATATTAACAATTTAAAGTTTACATACTTTATTCAAAGTTAGAGAAAATCATATATGTGTATAACATTTTCTTTCATTTCATTTTCATTAGCAAAAACATGATTCATTAAAAAATTTACAGTTTAATACCGTCGCTTTATAGCTTAATACAGTTAATTAACAGTTTAATATATAAAAATTATACATTTAGAGTCCTATTCTAAACTTAATAGATTCAAACACTAATTTACAGCTTAAAACTTATAAAAAATTATGAATTCACAGCTTAAAACTTATATTTTCTTATTAATAATAGTTAAAACTAACATTAACAAAACTAAACAATAACTGAAACATTTAAACATCACAATTCACACCTTATAAAGACCTAAAAAAATCACAGCTTAATACAGTTAATTCTTAAAACAATTAATTCGCAGCTTAATACAGTTAATTCACAGCTTACAAAGACCTAAAAAAATCACATTGTAATACAGTCGATTTACAGTTTAATACAGTGAATTCACAGCTTAATACAACCAATTTGTTGTTTAATACATAAAATTCACAGCTTAATATAATAAATTTACAGTTTAATACATAAAAATTATACATTTACAACCATATTCTCAGCTTAATATACTAGTTCATACACTAATTCACAGTTTAGTACTTTAAAAACTCATGAACTTACAGCTTAAAAGCTTATTTTCTTATTAATAATAGTTAAAACTAACACTAACATAACTAAACAATAACTGCAACATTAAAACAACACAATTTACAACTTAAAAAGAGTTGAACTCATAATATTTGAAAAAACATTAACATAATAACCCACATTATAAATTCAATTCACATCATAACAACAACAAAACATAATCGGTTTAAAACATTAAATTCACACCTGAACAAATAAGATAATAAACTTGGATTCATAACTTAATAGTAGGTAAAACTAAGATTAACAAAAGTAAAAAAAAAAAACAAATAAGAAATTAAAACATTAAATTCACAGTTTAACAGAAGTAAAAACAAGTAAAACAAAAATTGACATACCTGAAAGATGGCAGTGAGGTAGCGGTGGTTCACCGGAGCGGGGAGGTAGCAGCAGTGGTGGTGGTTGATGGCGATCTTTGATGTGATCTCTCAATCTCGTCGGAGATCGTTGATCTGTAGATATAAATCATAGATCTAGAGACGGACATCACAGATCTGTCACCAGAGAGTGTAGATCTATCATCAGAGATCGTAGATCTAGACCGAAACACTTCAAATCTGAGAGTCTCGTTGATGAAATCGTGAGTTTGATGTTCTACCTAGGATTTTGGAACGAGAGGCATCGAAATGAAGAATGTTCAGGTTCGTCTTCGGTGAAGGTGAAGCCGCCAAACAAGGTAAAAATGGTGGTGGATCACGAGTATGGTGGACAAGGAAGACCAGGTCGTTGTAAAATGGTGGTATATCGCTGGTCATCGGAGGTGGTGGCGGTAGAAACACCGACGACGACTCAAAATCACATAACCAACACCGGAGACGAGGGATTGGAGCTGTCAAAAGTCGAATTCTCTTAGATCTAACCAGATCTAGATAGATCTGGACTAGGAACACCATCAAATACAAGAAAACCCATCAGAATCACTCAGATCTAACCAGATCTGAGCAAGAAGAACAAAGGAAAGTCGCCGGAATCAACATCTGTCAGAGATCACATACGTCGAGTGGTTTTTCGTTCGAACAAAGCTTGTAGATTTGATAGTAGAAGAAAATGACATGAGAGTTTCTATGGTGGCAGCCGTCGACAGTGACGGTCAACGGTGGTGGTGGCAGCCGACGCTAGTGTTGGCCGGAGAAAATGGTGGTAGAGTTTGTGTTCTTGAAGATAGGTGGAGAAAGAATAAGAGAAGTTGAGAGAATATATTATTTTGTTTTTGGGAAATTAGAAGAAAATGTAATCAGATCTAAACTAATAGATCTGAACTAAATGAATGGGTTTTAAAAAAAGACCATTATGCCCTTTCATCTTTTTGCAATTTATAAAAATAATTTTAAAATTAATGGTTCTTACGGTTCTTAACATTTAAGGGTTCTCATTTGATCTTCTCTCTCTCTATCTATATATATATATATATATATATATATATATATATATATATATATATATATATATATATATATATATATATATATATATATATATATATATATATATCAACCCATTAATACACTTTTGTTACAAACTTATAAGCAATCCTCAGCCATGTTAAATTCATTTTTCATCATATCCACATGAAAACGTATCTGACGGTCGGGTGTGGTGATGATATTGTCGTCGTATGCCAACGCTATAACATCCGTGCTCCCAAAGTATTGCTAATTTATTTAATCTTGCATTTATTTAGTTTCGGGCCATGTAGTTTTTGGGCTTAGAGGTTGGGCCTCTTCATGTTGGGATAGTTGAAGCCGTACGCTAGGCGTAAGCCTGGCGTATGTGGGGTGTAGTAAGGTCAAGGAAAAGTGCGGAGCGATGAACTTACGCTTAGTGTACGTGTGATGACTTAAAACCCTAATTTTTAGGGTTCAATCCATATAAATATGTCATTATGTCCCATTCCCCAGCCTCCTTATCAGTTGCCTTAGCTCAGAAAACCTAAAATCTAACCCCTTATCATCCTTGTGTGTTCTTGGCCTTGTGAAGATCATTTTTGGTAGCTTGGAGCCTTGGAAATAAGAAGAGGAAGTTGGTGAAGGAGAGTTAGTGAAGCTTGAGCTTGAAGATCTGAATCATCATCATCATCATTTAGCACTCATTTGAGGTATAAAGTTCAGAACTTGCCTTATGAATGCTTAGATCTCTTGTGGTTAAGTTTTTGGACCTTTTTAGTCCCAAGGATGAAGCTTTTCTGTTCAAAGTCGTTTCTTAAGCTTAGGGTTGCCACCCTTGGTGTTATTTGAGTCCCTAAGTCATAATGTTACCATCTTGGAGGTCTTGAAGCATCCATGCATGAGTATTGGTCTCTTTTAAGAAAGTAGGTTGTCATATTCCAAGTTTGGGTTCATTTGGGGGCATGCAAGCCACCAAGTAGTCGACTTTATGGATTAAGATCCTTAATTGGACTCAGATCTAAAGGGTTTAAGTGCTTATTGGGATTTTGGCTTAATAGGAGAGTACGTTGGGCGTACAAGCTCGTACGCACATTGTACAAGCCATGCAGCCTGTATGCTTAGCATACAGATGAGTACGCCCCGCGTACTCACTGGATTGGGCTTTATGTTATTTGGGTCTCGGTTTGGGTCACTTTCTTGGATTAGTGACTTGGGCCGTGGTGGACCATCTGGAACTGGACTAATAGGCTAGAGAAACATTGTTGGGCCTTAGGCTAAGGCCCATGCGATAGGATTAGGCCTAATTGGAAATTGGGCCATATATTGGGCTTCATGGGATTGTTTATCTTTTAGACCAAGTTATGTTAGGGGTAGAATAGTCTTTTACCCCAAGTAGAGATTTTTGGGTAATGAGGTAAATCCTTTGGTTGATTAGCTTTTATTTGTAGATTTTTAGCTCAGAGAGCTGTAGGACCAGCAATTAGGGATCATTCGTTCAGTCAGCTTATCGAGGTAAGTTTCCTTACCGGATTTAACAGGTGGAAGGAACCAATATCGTCCCATGTTTACCTTATGTTGTTGGGATGCTAGCTGTCTTTGTGACTCTTGCATGTGCCTGTGTTTATGTGTTTGCCCGGCTAAGGCCCGATGTCGGGCGGGGCTGATGAATATTCGTATGCTATGTATCTATATGATTATTGCATGTGTATGTGTTTAATTGATATATGTTATTGCATGTTGGGCGGGGCCCGTTTACCAAGCTCAGCTTGATGCGGGGCGGGGTCTGATGTTGGATGGGGTCCAATACCGGGCGGGGCCCGATGATAGGGCGAGGCCTATTATATGTTTATTGTATGATTGTTATGTGGTATTTTGGGGGAACTCACTAAGCTTCGTGCTTACGGATTTTAGTTATGTTTCAGGTACTTCTGGTTGTAAAGGGAAGAGCTTGGGATGACTGCATCGCACGCACCATTGGGATTCAGCTTATGATGTTTCACTATGATTTTATAATAATTGATACATTGGTTTCTATTTGAATATTTGGATGATGTTGGAAAATACTATTTGATCTATTATTAAAATGAAAATTTTTGGGACCATATACCCATAGATGTTTATTTATGATATGAACTGTGAAATTGTGAATCGCATGCTAGACTAGGGCTAAGGATCTAGGAGAGATGCCTTTCTATGACTGTTGTATGAGCCTATAGAATTGCATGCTAGTATTGATCAGTCAGTAATAGGTTGACCTATTTTGGATATGCTCGGTTTTGATTGCGTGATGCTCGAATGCTGCTTGCTTCATGCTTTTAGGAGTTCTTGTTAATTTCAGCTAGATAGTAAGTGAATATGCTAAGTTACATGTTATGAAAACTAAATAATTTCATAAGGTTAGGTTTAACTCTATTGCGCAGCTCTTGTTTGAGTCCAACCGTTGTAGTGAGAGACCTCTCATTCGAAAAATTATCTAGTTTTGTAATATGTAATTGTATTCGTGAGCTAATTATAAGGGGTTTAGCTTGAGTTCCTTCTGCAGCTGATGGCGAATAGTGGTGTGGAGTTTGCCCTAGGAAAAACCTAGGATGAGATTTAGTGCTGGGAGCCTTAGCTGTGAGGGATCTGTTGGTTATAGAGCAATTTGGCTGAGTTAAGGCACTTCTTGAGGAAAGTATAGATAGATGTGGAAGGTAGTATGGGCTTGTACTACTGGAAGCAGAGGATCTGTACTCGATTCAAGGAGGGTTGCAATGAAGCTAGGGAGCTTGTGTAGTTGTGATTTCTCCGATATGCGCATTGATGCTTATTCTGATAGTTTTATGGTCTATTTTTAGTATGGTGGTATTGCGAGGCAGGCCAGTGGGCAATTTCGGTGTTGGGGAGAGTGCGGGCTCAAGTTCTAGAGATAGGCATCTTGATGACCAGACGAGGGAGTTCATCTCATCTGAGATGATGCGCAGTATCCTTGATTAGACTCCCGTGATCTTTGGCACGGTCAAGGAGGGTATTATGGAGATTCTTGATGATAGATTGAGCGCCTTTCGCGCTGAGATTATGGAATTGATTGGGACCCACTCTTTGACCTTTAGAGACTTTCGGGCATGTGGAGCGCCAGACTATAATGGGGCTAGGGACCCCATCGCGAGCAGTAGGTGGTTGGTGGATGTTGCCAACGCCTTTCGTACCATCCGTTGTCCTGAAGGGGACAAGGTCAGACTAACTTCCTGCTTTCTGAAGGACAGGGCACGTGATTGCTGGGAGGAGGTAGGACATGCTATAGGAGATGATTTTTCTATTGATTCGATGACCTAGAGTGATTTGTCGACCATTTTCCGAGCTGAGTTTGCACCGATGATTGAGGTGCAGCAGCTGGCGCGAGAGTTTCAGGATCTCCGTCAAACTACTGAGACGGTGACTGAGATCACCACTATTTTCAGGGAGAGGGAACTCCTAGTTCCGCAGTATGTAGCGGATGAGGAGATGAAGAAGGCCAGGTACCATGAGATGCTGAGGAGCGACATTTGACAGTTTGTTAGCCGATCCAGCTGCAAGACGTTGGAGGACATGATAGCGAGGGCTAGGGAGAGGGAGATTGACTTAGAGATGGAGAGGAAGAGGAAGCCAGATTCTGCTGCGAGTGTTGAGGGCTCGGGCAAGAGGCCCAAGGTATCTGATCCTATACCGAGAGGCCAGCATGTCCGTAGCCGTTGTGGCAAGTGTGGCAAGACGCACGAGGGGATGTGCAGAGGGGTGGGTTCTGCAGCTTCAAGTGTGGCTGGACTGGTCATATCAGTAGAGATTGCACTGCTACCACCCCCATCACTCCGGTATCTGATCTGATTTGCTTTCACTGCAATCAAATGGGCCCCAAGAAGCCCCAATGTCTGAGATTGGTTGCGACAGGACCAGTATCAGCACCCGCTCCTGCGACATTGAGGATTACTAACGGCCATCAGGGCCGGGCAGAGGCGCCAACGACGAAAAGCAGGGTTTATCAGCTGACGGCAGAGGAGGCGCGTGCAGCTCCTGATGTGGTAACGGGTATGTGTCTTCTCCTTAACTCTTTATTGATATTTATTAGTTGCTTATGTTTGTGTATTTCGTTTTAGGATCGTTCCTAGTGAACGACATCTCTGCTTTGGTGTTGTTTGATTCGGGGCTACCCGATCTTTTGTATCTCTTGCGCTTAGAAAGAGATTTTTTGGAGCTCCAGGGGAGCTAGATTATCCCTTAGATGTTGAGATTGCTGATGATAGGTCGATTCGGGTTGCGAGGGTTCATCGAGGGTGTACCCTTCTGTTATTCAGCGAGCAGTATCTGGTGGATCTGGTTCCCATTCCTTTGCGTAGGAACTAGGTTATCGTGGGCATGGATTGGTTGAGCCCTAATGGGGTTGTGATCGAATGTGAGCAACAGTTGGTTTGGGTTCAGACCCCAAAGGGGGGGGGGAGTTGGTGATTCAGGGTGAGAGGTCGTAGTGTGGGCCGGTTATGTGTTCTGCTGCGAGGGCCACACGCTACCTTCATCAGGGTTGTGCGGGTTTTTTCGCCTATGTCATGGATACCCGAGATAAGGGTAAGGCGACCATGGACGATGTGTCGATTGTGCGGGAGTATCCGGATGTGTTCCCGGAGGATTTACCTGGGGTACCTCCGGAGAGACAGGTAGAGTTCTGGATTGATTTGGTTCCAGGTGCGGCTCCGATAGCCAAAGCACCGCATCGGTTGGCTCCTCCTGAGATGCAGGAGTTGTCTATACAGCTGCAGGAGCTGTTAGATAAGGGATTTATCAGGCCGAGCAGTTCGCCTTGGGGATCCCCGATTCTGTTCGTGAGGAAGAAGGATGGGTCTCATTGGATGTGTATCGACTATCGGGAGTTGAATAAGGTAATGATGAAGAATCGTTATCCCCTTCCGAGGACTGATGATCATTTCGACCAACTTCAGGGTGCATCTTGGTTCTCCAGGATTGATCTACGATCGGGTTATCATCAGATGCGAGTCAGGGACGAGCATGTGTAGAAGATAGCTTTTCGGACTCGCTATAGCCAATATGATTTCGT
This sequence comes from Lactuca virosa, assembly GCF_052849685.1. Lineage (NCBI taxonomy): Eukaryota > Viridiplantae > Streptophyta > Magnoliopsida > Asterales > Asteraceae > Lactuca > Lactuca virosa. The sequence goes on from NC_136434.1 coordinate 71,070,965, forward strand.
AGTGATGCCATTTGGGCTCACCAATGCTCTTGCTGCGTTCATGGATCTCATGAACCGCGTGTGCAGACCGATGCTGGATCGGTCTATGATAGTCTTTATTGATGAGATCTTGGTCTATTCCAAGACGCAGGAGCAGCACGAGGAGCACTTGAGGGAGGTGCTTAAGACATTCAGGAGGGAGAAACTTTTTGCAAAGTTCTCCAAGTGCGAGTTCTGGTTGCACGAGGTGCAGTTCCTGGGGCACCTTGTCAATCAGAAGGGTATTCTGGTCGATCCGGCCAAGGTCGAGGCTGTGATGCAGTGGGAGGTTCCGAGGTCTCCATCTGAGATTCATAGTTTTCTTCGTTTGGGTGGTTACTATCGGAGATTAATCCAGGATTTCTCCAAGATTGATGTTCCATTGACCCGACTGAACAAGAAGTCAGTGACATTTCACTGGGGGCCTGAGCAGCAGGCTGCTTTCGAGACACTTAGGCAGCGTTTTTATGAGGCGCCGATTCTGACCTTGCCATAGGGTGTCGATGATTTTGTGGTTTATTGTGATGCCTCGATCACGGGTTTGGGCGTGTTGTTGATGCGTCGCATGATCGCTTACACTTCGAGGCAGCTAACGCCTCATGAGATGAATTATCCGACGCATGATTTGGAGCTGGGGGCTGTGGTGTAACATCCCGTTTATTTAATAAATAAATTAATTAATTAATGAATTAATAGTAGCCCTAAAATAATAATTATATATCAAGGGATGGTCTCGAAGAGCTAATTTTCACAGTTTTAGAAGTTGGTGGTTAAAAATGTAAGTTTCGGATTGACTTTGTAAGTATTTATGAAGGCGGGGACTAAATGATAACTTCTGGGACTTCATTTGAAGAAATTCTGGAGGCTAAGGGGTTGTTTGGTAAATTATGGACTTAGTATGAAAAGATTTCTAAGGGCAGGGTCTGTTTGGTAAATATTATACCTAGGTTGTAATGGATTTTTAATGATGGGGTTTAAAGGGTAAATATGGGAGTTATTTTGAAAGGATGTTTCTTGAGAGGGTCCATTTCTGCCATTATGGCAATGACTTTAGTAGGGAATCGGGTATATAGACTTAAGGAACCGGCCTAACCCTAAAGGAGAGGATCAGCCGTCATCTCCCCCTTATGCCTCCCACCACCGAGTCGCCATCTCCGGCCGATGGAGCTGTTGTCGCCGCCGTGCCGCTGCTATGCCGCCTCTCCGTGTCTTCTTCTTTTTCTTCCGCCATGTTCCGCCAACAAAGCTATGAATCGCAAATAACGGCGGCCTGCTGCTCCCTTGGACCGATCGGACTGTCGTGCCCTCCTCTATCTTCTTCTGCCACTGCACTGTCGCTGTGGCAGCCATTTCGGGAGGCTGTTGCGGCTGGTGTTCTTCTCCAACTGGCGTGCGCCACCACGAGTTTGGCTGAGGTTGGGGTGCGCTTTGGTGTTGGGCTCGCGACGAACATGTTCGGGTGGTCGTGTGTTGCTAGGCCAAGACTCAAGAAACTCGCCACCACCGTGAGGTGGTGGCTGTCATCGCAAATCTCGCCGCCTGCCGCCGTTCCTTCCACTTTCCGACGTCGTTGCCATCGTGAAGCAGCTGCAGCCGCCGCCGTGAGACACCAAGTGGGTGGCTGGACCCTTGAACAAATCATAATGGGGTGTGTTGTGTGTGTTTTGTCTAGTCGGAAAAATCGAGAATAACCACCGCCACCACGTGCCACCGCCGGCCACCACTAGGGTGGTCGTGTGTGTGTTAAGCTTAGTGTGTGTGGGTTATTTAATTTTGAGCATTGTAAATTGTAACCGGAAAGTAGAATAATGGAAAGAAACTCAAAAGCACCACCGTGAGGTGGTGGCTGCCGCCTCCGTGAGCCGCCGTTGACCACCACTACCCGAGGTGGTAGTGGGTGGTGGCCGACTAGTGAAACCCTAATGGGCCTAGTGAAACCCTAAGGGGCCTAATGAAACCCTAATGGATCTAAGGACTTAGTTATTGGACCTATTGGGTTGGGAGTGGGTTGGAAACCCTAATTAGGGTTTAGAAAGCCTAATTTTGGATATATGGGCCTTGAACTTCTTGGGACCCACATTTGGGCCATTGGATTAGAATTGTGAATTTCACCCAATCACACCATATGATTTATTTAGAAGAGTGATGGACTTAATGGATTAAGTCCTTAATGGGTTAAGTGAGAAACACTTAAGCCTAGTTGTCATTTTATGTGAAACCCTAATTTTGGGAATTTGATCGGGACCCGCACTTGAATTATTCACTAAACTTAATATATTAATTAATAATCATTTGCAATCAACCTAAAGCAATATTGGACTTGATGGATTAAGTCCTTAATGGGTTAAGTAGGAACACTTAACCCTAATCATCATTTCATGTAAGAAACCCTAACTTTTAATTGGGCCTTGAGTTGGGCCTTTCTATTGGGCTTTGGTGATTGGGCCAATATTAGGCAATCCAAGAACAATCAAACGGACTAGAATAATTTAATGGGCTTTAGGGTAAGGCCCATGTAGGGGGTTTGGGCCCAATTTGGAAAATTGGGCAATAGATGGGCCATAGTTTGGGCTCTTATGATTATATAATATTGGGCCATTAGAAATGCCAAATGTTTGGACTGGACTTTTTGGTTGAGCTTTAGAATAAGGCCATGTAAAGGTTTGGGCCCAATTTGGAAAATTGGGCCATATGTTGGGCTTTGACTCATAGTTGACTGTTGGGCCTTTGGATTGGGCCTTGGGCTTGAATCAAGCTAGGATTGGGGTAAAGCAGTCCTTTACCCAAGCATGGATTTATGATTTTCATGTTGGAACCCAATTATTAATTGGGTGTTATTTTGATGTTGACAGTTTGGGAACCTGTCATCCAGCAGCTGGGGTTGGGTCTGCGGGACTTCAGCAGTGTGAGGTGAGTTACCTTCCAGTAGGAGTGGGTCTAAGGCCACAATGCCGGCCCACTAGTAGGAGTTTTTTGATAGATGATTGTCTTTGTGATAATTATCTAGGTTTGCTACTACCTGATATGTTTTATGTGCTAACATGATATGACGTTATGTGATAGTGGTAGTAGGGGGAGTAGTCCCCGGTTACCGGCCGATAGGGCCAAAGGGGTAGTCTAGTACCCAGATATGCTAGACAGTATGTCTATGTTATGTTATGTTATTATGTGGTAGTGGTAGGGGTGAAATAGTCCCCGTAACCGGTCGAGATACACCGGAGGGTAGGTCGGGCATCCAGATATGTCTGACAGTGGGGTAGGTTGATCACCCCGGTATGCTCAGCAGGGTAGGTCGGGCACCCAGATATGCCTGACAGGGTTGGCCGGGCACCCAGATATGCCCGGTAGTATGTGATTTGAATGGTATGTGGTATGATGGGGGAACTCACTAAGCTTCGTGCTTACAATTTACAATTTTGGTTTCAGGTATTCGTTTTCAAACGAAAGGAGCCGGCTTGATCGCAGTGCATCACACTATGTTTTCCGCACATGAGATTTTTGGGATTACACTCTGATATGGTTCTAGGATAATATGTTTTTATTATTGACACTTTGGTTTTGACATGAGATATTATTATGAATGTTTTTATACTGTTGGTTTTTATAATAACTTAATTAAAATGAAATTTTTGGTCTTGAATTTTGGGATGTTACAAGTTGGTATCAGAGCCTTGGTTTAAGGGATTCGGGCACACTCTCGGGTGTGTCTGAACTCAAACTAAGGACTTGGTATGAGAATTTTCTAAAGTAAATTCATTTTATAAAAGAGGTATGAAAAGAGAAAAAAAACTTTGAAAAGAACAAGGTGTGTGATGCGTGCAATCAGCCGAGCTCAAGTAAGTTTTCCCCAAGATACCCATACATGTTATGCTATGTTATGTTATGATATGATTATGAGAACTGCATGCTAGATTAGGGCTGAGGATCTAGGAGGATGCCTTATATGCCTATTGTATGTGCTTGTAGACTTGTATGCTAGTACTGATTAGTCAGTGATAGGATAGCGTGTTTAGGTTATGCCTGATTGTATGAGCCTTGGAATTGCATGTACAGATTCCTGATTAGAGGATAGAATGATTTGATTGGAATTTCATGGTTAGATTTTCCATTGTCTGAATCCTGCTTGCTTTGTGCTTTGTGGGACTTTTAGTAATGTGAGCTAACTATTAAGTGAATATGCTAAGTCACATGTGGCACAGGCTAGATAATCTCAGAGTGATAGATTTGACCCTATTGCGCAGTTCTTGTTTGAGTCCAACCGTTCTAGGGATGGGTCTTTTACTCAAAGGATTATCTGATCTCTGTTGCATGTGGCTATATTCATGAGGTAGCTAGTTGACATTGCTAGGAATCTTTCAGCAGCTGAGGACTGGGTGAGTTCTGTGACATCCCCTAATTTCTCGGCCGGAAAATACCGATTTATTTTATGCTTTTTAAAATAAAACCAGAGTAATCCTTTTAAAAGATGTTGCGGAATTTGTTCCCAAAACAAAACACAATAAAAATTTATCAAAATCTTTCTTTAAGAAATAAATATTTTCATTTTATATCAAAACCTTTGGATGTCATGTTCCGATACAGACCAAAAGCATAAACAAGACATTATAAGCCTTACAACAGTTATTTACAACTACTGGCCTATAATCCAAAAATCACTCATTATCATCCGACTATGCCCGGGGTCCACTACCTGTAATATAAAAAGCTGAGTGGGTCAGGCTTGAGAGCCTGGTGAGCATATAGGGTTTTCAACCCACAATAAATAAATTTATTATGCTTAAACATCAAACAATCAACCAAATTACCCCAACCCGATTATCTTATTTATTTCTTAAGGATTTACCCTAAGAATCAACTATCACTCATTCCTAAGGATTTATCCTAAGGAATACGCACGAAGTCACATCGTCGCCAGGGTTTATACAACAGGCACTAAGTCCACAGCTGCCAGGGTTTATACAACATGTGCTAAGTCCATAGCTCTTATTTATCGACAGTATTATTCACGGGAATCTCCCCCTGCAATACATGTCAATGGGTTTTTAGAGTACAACTGATGAACATATTGTTCACACACTTACAGGTTGCGAGTCTGCTACTGTTCCACAGATCATCTAGAATAGTCCATGGTTGTCATCCATACTCTGCTGAACGACGGGGGCTAACGTTTGGGTAAGGGATTTTCTCATATTTCACCACTCACCCTCATCTCATGATCTATATCACCGATCATCTCATTTATCCAACTCATTTTTCATCACATACCAACTATTTCATCTACCCATGTTTTACCCAACATTTTTGTAGGTAAAAAAATACATATACAGTTTAAATTATTTAAAAACCTGTATAAATCATTCCTTCAACATCCATCTCAAATAAACAAACAATATATATTCACATAGCACGTATTTTACATAAAATATTTCATATCAATGTGTAAGATGAAAGTAACTATACACTCACATGATTTAATGATAATCGGGCAGCACTTCGTTTCGTAAAACGATCGTTTCTAATAAAACCGGGAGTTTTATTGAGAAATCGGGCTTTGCGAGGGTCGGGCTTCAAAACCAAAAAGATAAATTTCTCGGGCTTCTCGGGCACTCCGGTACGTGTTTTGGGGTGTTTGGTATAATATCGGGGCTTCGGGGGAAGTGGAAATAGCTGAAATATGGATTTAGGGGGTAAAAGTGGTAATTTCCTAAAATTATCCGAGAGATCTCGCAGGCACTATTTATATGGGAGAGCCTCGGCCGAAGGGGAGCACATGGCTCGGTTCGCATGCTGACACGGGGAAGGCAGGTGGCTCGCAGACGAGAGGGGCACGAGGCGGAGCTCGGAAGGTGCCAGCGCAAGCCCACACGTCGGATCAGGAGAGGACCGTACCTCGGATGTGAGGAGAGGGCTACGCGCATCGGACACCGGGCATCATCGCGTGCGAGGTGACGTGGCCGGCTAAGGTCCATGCGATTTTCCTCGGATTTCGGGATTTTTCTCGATTTTTGTGTCCCAAACTTCTAAAATCCATAACTTTTTCATACGAGCTCCGTTTTTGACGTTCTTTATATGCACGTGTAGGTAAAATTACGCTCTACAACTTTCGTTTAGACTTCGTCGGCTAATTTTAACTTTAATTTTTATATTATTATTTTTAACAGACCGGGATAGGAAATCCGTTAAAAATTCATAACTTCTTCATCCGACGTCCATTTTCGTCTGTCGTTTTACCGTTGTGCTACTATTGATGAGACCTTCGATCCTCGTTTAGGTTGTGTCGGCTAAAAATCACTCGATCTAAAATTCGAGTTTTTAGTTGTCTACTGCTAAGCTGAAACTTAGAAAAATCATAATTTCCTCATACGATGTCAGATTTGGGCGTTCTTTTTATACATACTCTCGGTTTAACGAACACTACGACTTTCGTTTAGATCGCCAAGGCTAAAAAGTAGTTTATCAAAAACTCACTTTTTACGAAATTCAGCACTACGCCGGTTTTGTTGCGAAACTTCGACAGGTCATAACTTCTTCGTTATAACTCGGATTTCGGTATTCTTTATATATCTGTAATCCCTGTCACGACCACTACAACTTTCTTAATAGATATCGGCTTTATCTAATATTTATTTTCGACGCTCATTTTTATTCTTAGTTAATTAAATCCTAATAATTAAGCATAAAACACATAATTCACATAATATTCACATAATTCCTTTTCATTTCTTCAAAATGAGTTACAAAGGTTAACCTAGACTATTATGTAAATATTAATGCCTAGCCTAGAAACACGGGCGTTACAATTCTCTCCCCCTTAGGATGATTCCGACCCTGGAATCACACCTCAACAAACAAATGCGGGTAGCGACTCATCATGTCACTCTCCGTTTCCCAGGTGGGATTTCACCCATTCGTATGTTTCCAACGCACAAGCACTAATTCGACCATCTTGCATCGCAACTTCTTAGTCTTACGGTCAACGATTGCCTCAGGTTCTTCAATTAACCTCTTGTTTTCATCCAACCTTAATTCAGAAATTGGAATTATGTCGGGCACATCTCCCGTGAACTTTCTCAAATGACACACATGAAAGGTGTTATGAATACCCTCTAGTTCTTCCGGTAATTCTCGATTGTAAGCTTGATTCCCGATCCTCTGAAGAACTCTAAATGGTCCAATAAACCTTGGACTCAATTTTCCCTTCTTACCAAATCTTATAAGTCCCTTCCACGGCGAGACTTTAAGTAAAACCGAATCTCCAACTTCGAATGATATCGGTTGTCTTTTCTTGTCAGCATAGCTCTTTTATCGATCTTGAGCTGCTAACATCCTTTCTCTAATCACTTTCAACTTTTCAGCAGTCTGATGGACTATTTCAGGTCCCACAAACAGCTTTTCCCCAGCTTCCATCCAACATGACGGCGTTCGACACTTTTCTCCATACAAAGCTTGGTAAGGTGCCATCTTGATGCTCGAGTGGAAACTATTTTTATAGGAAAATTCTACTAGAGGTAATTGTTCATCCCAGTTACCTTGGAATTCCAGGGTACATGCTCTCAGCATATCCTCCAACGTTTGAATTGTTCGTTTGCTCTGACCATCGGTTTGCGGATGGTAAGATGTACTCAAACACAACTTGGTACCCAATTCCTCTTGTAGACTCCTCCAAAACCTTGAGGTAAAACGGTTGTCACGATCTGATACAATCGTTAACGGAACACCGTGAAGCCTCACAATTTCCTTCACGTAACAATTTGCAAGCTTATCCATAGACCATTTCTCGTTGGCTGCTATGAAATGCGCACTCTTAGTGAAGCGATCAACGACCACCCAAATCATGTCGTGACCGTTCCTTGTTCTGGGCAGTTTAGTCACAAAATCCATGGTGATGTCTTCCCATTCACCCATGGGTACAGGTAAAGGTTCTAAACTCCCATATGGTTTCTGATGTTGTGTCTTAACCCTAGCACATGTTACACACTCGGCCACATACTTAGCAACATCTAGCTTCATCGTCGGCCATCAGTAGTAGGGTTTTAGATCCCTAAACATTTTTGTACTGCCGGGATGAATCGAGTACATGGTCTTGTGAGCTTCTTCCATCAGAAGGTCTCTTACTCCTCCCGTCTTAGGTACCGTAATCCTATCTTGGAATACCTTCAGTCCTTGACCGTTTGTATCAAACACCAATGTGTTTCCCAAACGTTCTTCCTTTCGGTCATTTTTCTCTAGAGCTCCCTCTTGATCTTTCTTTATACTTTCCACAATTGTCGAGACAACTTCAATTCTCAACGCTCTTGGCTTTTTCTTTTCAAGGTTTACCTTCCGACTGAGAGCATCACTAACAACATTTGCTTTAACAGGGTGGTAAAGTATCTCACAGTCGTAGTCCTTGAGTAACTCTAGCCAGCGCCGTTGCCTCATGTTTAACTCCTTCTGATTAAAGAGATATTGAAGACTCTTATGATCAGTTAAAAGTTTGCATTTAGTACCATAAAGATAGTGCCTCCATATCTTTAAGGCGAATACTACCGCTGCTAACTCCAGATCATGAGTGGGGTAGTTCTTTTCATGCTCTTTCAATTGCCTCGATGCATACGCTATCACTTTATCCCTTTGGGTCAAAACACAACCTAACCCAACTCCAGAGGCATCACTATAAACTTCGAAGTCATCAACTCCTTCAGGTAAAGAAAGAATCGGTGCTTCACACAACTTCTTCTTTAACTTCTCAAAAGCTTCCTTATACTTCTCATTCCAAGTATAAATAGCTCCTTTGTGGGTCAAAGCTGTTAATGGAGTAGCGATCGAAGAAAAGCCTTGGATAAACCTTCGGTAATATCCAACTAATCCTAAAAAGCTTCAGATCTCCGTAGGACTTTCAATCGTAACCTTCGAGTTACAAAATAAATCCTTATTGAGGACTCCTTCTTCTTCTTAGAATAAGTACTTTCCTTCATTTATTGTAACAGACCGATGGGTCATGTTCTAATGATCTCTCATCGTATAATGCATTGCTTAGACTCAGGTCTCTTAGAGACAAATTCCGGAACAGACTATACCTTCCTTCATGTTCTAATGTGATACAATCACAGTTCAACATGTATCATTTCTAACTACCAACTTCTTTAACAATGAGCGCGATACTTCTATTGATCGCTTTGATCATCTTTCACTTCAATCTTCTGGCTTAAGTCAAATGCTACATCGAACTTGGTTCTCTGAATCACGTGACATACTCATCTTAGTCGGACTCGATTCGATATGACCTCTAAGGTTGGAATAACAATTATCTTCTTAGTCATTACCGAAACGATGGTAATGACATACTAGAATAAGACGGAATCAATTACTAGCTCCTTGGTAACCTTGTGACTTTCCCTGATCCAAGTACGAGTCCTGTGCTTCCAGTAGTATGGGCCTCTACTACCATTCACACCTACTCCTACTCGTCCCAAGTATTGTCTCGCAGTTCTCCAAGTCACCATACAAGAATTTCACATAGTCATTCAAATCATCAGATGACAAAACCACGGTTTATATTATTTCTTGAAACGATTACACAGAGGTTCAAGTTTACCCTATACTATGCCTCTAATAGGCTAAACCACTTGTTACTATTCACATTACTACTTCATAACTTGATCTTCGGGTATCAAGTCTTTACTTCTAATTCCTAGCGTTGTTATTTGCTTCGTCAAGGATATTCTGAAATTCCCTTGGCGTTGGCGGTGCGCTTGCCTTGTTACTTCATTTTTCTTCGGACAATCCTTAGAAATATGGCCTTCTTCCTTACATCCGTAACACACCTCCTTGGGAATTGTACACTCATTGGCGTAATACCCAATTTCTCCACACTTAAAGCAATTCACCTTCCTGCCATAATTCCCAGAGTGTTTATTTTTGCACTTTCCGCACCATTTTCCTGTACCTCCTCTTGTGCCAGACTTTGAGAATGTGTTGCTCTTGTTGGGCCTTGAAGATCCCTCAAATTTCCTCTTCTGGCCAACTTCAACCTTGTTAGCGGTCCTGTCATTGATCATTTCTTCAATAGACTTAGCAACCCAGATAGTTGCCTCAAGAGCAGATGCCTGACGTACTGGCACAGTAAGTTCATCCTTACTTTGTTGAAGTAAACGTTTTGTCTCTTCCATCTGTTGATCCAACATCGTACGCACCATTGCCTGTACCCCAGCCATTGTGATTGGCTCAGGCTGCGGATTATCGTTTCCGAATCCACTTTGAGTACTTGCCATTTCGATCTATACACCAATCGTAGGTGAATTTAGATCTTTATTTTCGATAGACGTTAAATCTTCGTTATTACTCCGAAACGTTTATATGTTAGTTCTAATATCGTAGTCATACGTTTAGAATCCTACACACATAAGGTTTCCAGATCCGATCGGCAACAGACCATAGATCCGAACAAATAATGGCATATATGACAAACATATAGCATTTAGCACATAAAAGCATTTTAGGCATCTTTCCTAAAATAGACTAGTACTCGTGTCTAAAATATGGTAGACACTCATCTCACAATCATCACTTAGCATTCTAAGTTTAAGTCTAGAAATCCTACAAATTCCTAGTTCGCTTAAACTAATGCTCTGATACCAACTGTGACATCCCCTAATTTCTCGGCCAGAAAAGACCGATTTATTTTATGCTTTTTAAAATAAAATCAGAGTAATCCTTTTAAAAGATGTTGCGGAATTTGTTCCCAAAACAAAACATGATAAAAATTTATCAAAACCTTTCTTTAAGAAATATATATTTTCATTTTATATCAAAACCTCGGGATGTCATGTTCCGATACAGACCAAAAACATAAAAAAGACATTATAAGCCTTACAACAGTTATTAACAACTACTGGCCTATAATCCAAAAATCACTCATCATCATCCGACTACGCTCGGGGTCCACTACCTGTAATATAAAAAGTTGAGTGGGTCAGGCTTGGGAGCCTGGTGAGCATATAGGGTTTTCAACCCACAATAAATAAATTTATTATGCTTAAACATCAAACAATCAACCAAATTACCCCAACCCCATTATATTATTTATTTCTTAAGGATTTACCCTAAGAATCAACTATCACTCATTCCTAAGGATTCACCCTAAGGAATACGCACGAAGTCACATCGTCGCCAGGGTTTATACAACAGGTACCAAGTCCATAGCTGCCAGGGTTTATACAAATTGTGCTAAGTCCATAGCTCTTATTTATCGACAGTATTATTCACGGGAATCCCCCCTACAATACATGTCAATGCGTTTTTAGAGTACAACTGATGAACATATAGTTCACACACTTACAGGTTGCGAGCCTGCTACTGTTCCACAGATCATCTAGAATAGTCCATGGTTGTCATCCATACTCTGCTGAATGACGGGGGCCAACGTTTGGGTAAGGGATTTTCTCATATTTCACCACTCACCCTCATCTCATGATCTATATCACCGATCATCTCATTTATCCAACTCATCTTTCATTACATACCAACTATTTCATCTACCCATGTTTTACCCAACATTTTTGTAGGTAAAAAAATACATATACAGTTTAAATTATTTAAAAACCTGTATAAATCATTCCTTCAACATCCATCTCAAATAAAGAAACAAGATATATTCACATAGCACGTATTTTACATAAAATATTTCATATCTATGTGTAAGATGAAAGTAACTATACACTCACATGATTTAATGATAATCGGGCAGCACTTCGTTTCCTAAAAGGACCGTTTCTAATAAAACCGGGAGTTTTATTGAGAAATCGGGCTTTGCGAGGGTCGAGCTTCAAAACCGAAAAGATAAATTCCTCGGGCTTCTCGGGCACTCCGGGACGTGTTTCGGGTGTTTGATATAATATCGGGGCTTCGGGGGAAGTGGAAATAGCTGAAATATGGATTTAGGGGGTAAAAGTGGTAATTTCCTAAAATTATCCGAGAGATCTCGCAGGCACTATTTATATGGGAGAGCCTCGGCCGAAGGGGAGCACATGGCTCGGTTCGCATGCTGACACGGGGAAGGCAGGTGGCTCGCAGACGAGAGGGGTACAAGGCGGAGCTCGGAAGGCGCCAACGCAAGGCCACGCGTCGGATCAGGAGAGGACCGCACCTCGGATGCGAGGAGAGGGCGACGCGCATCGGACACTGGGCATCATCGCGTGTGAGGTGACGTGGCCGGCTAAGGTCCATGCGATTTTCCTCGTATTTCGGGATTTTTCTCGATTTTTGTGTCCCAAACTTCTAAAATCCATAACTTTCGCATACGAGCTCCGTTTTTGACGTTCTTTATATGCACGCGTAGGTAAAATTACGCTCTACAACTTTCGTTTAGACTTTGTCGGCTAATTTTGATATTAATTTTGATATTATTATTTTTAACAGACTGGGACAGGAAATCCGTTAAAAATTCATAACTTCTTCATCCGACGTCCGTTTTCGTCTGCCTTTTTACCGTTGTGCTACTATTGACAAGACCTTCGATTCTCGTTTAGGTTGTGTCGGCTAAAAATCACTCGATCTAAAATTCGAGTTTTTAGTTGTCTACTTCTAAGCTGAAACTTAGAAAAATCATAACTTCCTCATACGAAGTCAGATTTGGGCGTTCTTTTTATACATACTCTCGGTTTAACGAACACTACGATTTTCATTTAGATCGCCAAGGCTAAAAAGTAGTTTATCAAAAACTCACTTTTTACGACATTCGGCACCGTGCCGGTTTTGTCGCGAAACTTCGACAGTTCATAACTTCTTCGTTATAACTCGGATTTCGGTATTCTTTATATGTAATCCTTGTCACGACCACTACAAATTTCTTAATAGATATCGGCTTTATCTAATAGTTATTTTCGACGCTTATTTTTATTCTTAATTAATTAAATCCTAATAATTAAGCATAAAACACATAATTCACATAATATTCACATAATTCCTTTTCATTTCTTCAAAATGAGTTACAAAGGTTAACCTAGACTATTATGTAAATATTAATGCCTAGCCTAGAAACACGGGCGTTACAAGTTCGGGAACCTAGGAAAGCCTAGGATATGCTTCAGTAGTTTAGTAATAAGGTTTAGTGAGACTTGGGTGCATCAGTTTGAGAAAGTGACTTGGAGGATTCGGGAGGATTGTTGAGGAAAGTATGGATAGGTGTGGAAGGTAGTATTGGGCCCGTACTACTGAAAGCACAGAATCCATACTCGAATTGGTGAGAGTCTTGGAGAATCTGAGAAGATTCGGGAAAGAATTTATGACCCGGTTTAGAGACAGAGGATGTTACAGTTATTGCAGCTTAGCCATTGGCAAGTGAGCTAGAGAGAGTGACAGGGTGTCAGACCATGGAGGATATGACTTTTAAGTCCGAGGATGCGAGATCGATTTGGAGCACTTTGAGAAGAGAGGGTCGTGCCAGGTGCGTATAGTAGAGGGTCCCGGGAAAGGACCCATGACTTCAGATCATCAGGTGAAAGGCCAGCAGGGCCGGAGTCAGTGCAGCACGTGCGGGAAAGTACACAAGGGAGTTTGACATTCCAAGGGTTTAGGCTACTACAAGGGTAGCGGGGTTGGTCATGTCAGTAGAAGGTGATCAGGATTCCTCTAGATGTTGCGGGTATGTCATCTTCTATCACTACTAGGTGGATGTTGGGAATATGTATCTCTTTGGAATTATGAGTGAGTTTGGATAAGTCAGATCTCGGGTCGGTTTTCTGCTAGTGTTTGGGTTATCAAGGATCATATATGCCATGCTGCATGCCGAAAAGTCCTTGATGAACCCACAGATGGACGCATCTTGCGGACTGGGTTCCGCGTGTACCGTTATCATTCCAGATCTTTGTCAAGATCTGTGCAGGAGTATTATTTAGGAGATCCTTGGTCGGGAATTAGTGGGATAGTTCTCCAGTGAAGTCAGAGTTCAATGGTTCTATCATTTGTTCGGGTATGGTCGACAGTTGTCTATGGAAGAACTTTGGGGTTCAAGGCACTACCGTTGCTAGGACAGGACTGGTAGCATGAAGATGGTGGTGTCAGTTGCGGTGTAACACCAGTCAAAATAGGTCAATAGACAATCACATGTGATTATGCCAATCATGTAATGTGATTTTGTTAAACTAGTAATGTGATAAAGGTGTTATGTAGTTCATGATAAATTCTAATACAAATATGAACTTTATTTATGATGCAACTCAACGTATACGTCCATACGATTCCAAAAATATAGAGAACGTCTGAATCTGACTTTGCATGAAGAAGTTATGATAAACCAAACACTATAAATCTCTATAATAAGAGTAATTTAAAATAGACTTAGAATAAGCTAATAGAGTCTAAAATAGAATTGTAAAACTTGTAAATACCTACGCGTGCATATAAAGAACGTCAAAAACGGAGTTCGTATGCGAAAGTTACAACCTTCCGAAGATACAACTGCCAGAAACCCTAATCCGACTGAACTCACGACGTGAGCATAGAAACTAACGATGTGAGGAGTCATTTTGCCATATTTCGGATATTGAATGTGCGTGACGAGGATACGAAGGGATAAGTTCCAAACTCACGACGTGAGCAAGGATATCTCACGACGTGAGGACTCATCTGGCCACCTTCCGAAGCTAGGGACGCAAATGGCAAGTCTACGAGATGATCATGCTTGACTCACGACGTGAGTCTTATAAAACTCACGACGTGAGAGTCCAAAAACTTACTATAAATATCAAGTTCGACCCCAACCATTCTTACACCTAAACTTCTTTCCTTTCTCTCATTTGCTGAAGCCCTCTTGCATCCCCAGCCCCGACGACCTCGTACCGCTGGCAGTTTCCGCTTAGATTACATAAAATCACGCTACTAGGGTGAGTTTCACGGCCCCACTTTCTAATATTTCGGATGAAAATGCATGCTAAATATTGTATATACGTTACTATTATGTATATATGATAGTATATTAGTATCAACGTAGATAGTTATAATAACTAGGGTATAGTTGTTCTAAATATAATATTTTGAATATATATACAACTATGATCAAGTTTTTAGCATGTTATTATACTAATGTAGATCTTGAGTTATACTTAGGATTCTATATATATGTTGTGTGTGATATAGTTCCGAAGTTATATTCGAAAGGTCTATATGTTAATTTACAAAGTATGTTGCTATTATTGGTTTTATGTCAAGATAAAACTTGGTATGCTATATGTTGTTATTGTTAGTTTTATGACAAGATAAAACTTGGTGTGTTGTATGTTGTTATTGTTGGTTTTATGATAAAACCTGGTTTCTTCCTCAAGTTATAGCGGTTGTACTACCTAAAGTAATATGAACTTAGGAGAAATATTTAAAAGCAAAGTCTAATAACTTAGGATTTTAGACATGAAAATGCTTTTGTTGTTAGAGCTATAGGAAGTCGTTGAAGTCTACATGAGTAATTTTATTCATCAACTAAGATTCGGGATCTTAGCGGAAATCCTCTGAACTGTAACCGCTAATCCCGTGTGAGCGAGGAAGTCGTGTATAATTAGTATACGGGTTGACCACCCCACTTGTGATTGTTAGCTACAGTCAACCATAAGCGAGTGACGAACTATCCTTTTACTTGTTATTGTTCCGGCGTCGATGAAGCGTGCGGTGTTGTTTCTCATGGAAATCATGAGTGTGTTGTTTCTCATGGAAATCATGAGTGTGTTTTATCAGAGGTATTATGTCATAGCAGCAGTTACAGTCTCTTGTTAGCAAATTGTGAGAAACATTATACTTTGTCGTCATACAAGTATAAATGTTAAGTATAAGTTTCCCCTTACTTATTCCCTAGGTACATAGAATGTTTAGGTATATTCACTTAATTGATAAGTAAACTATTATACCTAATATATCTACTAAACGTTGGAGAGTCAAAATAATACTTTCAAAACTATACTTTTGAACTTGGAAAATGTATTATTTTTATATGGAGTCAAAGCCTGTGGACTCACCAACTTTATGTTAACGTATTTTTAAATGCATGTGTTTTCAGGAAATTGAAAAGCTGGTATGTATTCGAACAGGAGAAGTTTTACTATTACCTTTCTGTTCAATAAGAAGTATACAATAGTCAGATATGATGTAATAGGTTCTAGAAAAACAGTAATGTAACTTTCAATCATCAATAAAGGTATGTATTTTCTTTAGTACTGTTCAATGTATATTATATAACTGTGATACGAAGAATGACGTTACATCACCCGGTGTTTCCGCCGACGGCCGGGGGTGTGACAGATTGGTATCAGAGCTATTAACTATAGTGAACTAGTACTTTCTTAGGAAAGCACGTCTATAGTTTAGGGCTTATTCTATTAGGTTTAGGTATATCCCTTAGCCTACATTAAAAAGTATTATTAATTATTCTACTGAAGGACTACTTACGGGAGCGGTGACAGGATAGACATGTCGATTTGGGTTATTGGATTCCAAAACGGCTATATGCTAAAATGATCCTGCCCTTTCGACTGTCCTGAGTGGCCGGAGCCTTATCAGATAGATCTGAAGCAACAAACAATAGTTAAAGCGTGAATACAATTAATAAAAATATAGAGTCATATATAAAGGCTCAGACCCGCGATGAGAGTATACCTTAATACCCGGAATGTTTTTGATCTCAAGGATTTAGATCAAATATTCCAACTAAAGTTTATATGTGCGTAGATCCTATCACAACTAGGTGTAGGTGCGCAACTACATTTTATTATGATCAGATCATATGAACTATTTAATTTGGGAGTAATATTTGATAGACTAAACTCTTGGTGATCCAAAATGTATAGGAATTCGACATGGCACATTCACGAGAATGGATAATCATCGAGGATACGAATGAAGAAGAGGAAGTTTCATTCCCCATGATGGTAGGCGATCCTTGATACCCTATAAATACAACCACCTTTCATCCAATACCTTCTGACGATGGAGCACCTTTACCTTCCAAAGAATGGGAAGAGAGTAAACCAATGGAAGAGAGCGAACCAATGGAGGAGACAGAATCGGTGGCATCATCTTTACCACCAATGAACACTCTTTACCATCAAGTTCCAGGAAGAGCAAAGATGAAACGCACGGCGCGTAAATCCATACCAATATGGAAAAGGATTAAGAAGAATCAGAAGGTGACATCTTCAGGAAATCATAGAGCTCAAGATGAACCTACACGGATCGCATAAACCGGTGATAGGTGGGTGGCAGAAGAAAGAGCTGCTAAGATGTATGAGACTGGTCAATCATCTCGACCACATCTCCCACATTCTTCCGAAGTTAACACTTTATCTCAATTGTTTGAGAAAAGTGTGAAAATTTAAGATAAGATGGAAATTGTCGAATGAAGGGCTACTCACCTCTCCGGAAGAGTATGAAGGCTAGAAGGAAAAAGGACGCAAGATCAGGAATCGGCGATGGATGTCCATCATCGTATAAATTTCGCTTATAATGACATAATTACTCACGATGCAAGGATTGCAGAGTTAGAGCTCTACAATCAAATCTCAAGAAATGAAGAACGCACAGGAAGTCTTGAGCAGAGAACTCAAGCACTGGAGGAGTAAGTGGTTAATGTCACTGACGTGCTAGGTCATCACCTAGGTTACTGGTAGATAAGCTAAAACTGGTGGTTGTGTAAATAGAGAAATCAGACTAGTTAAGGCAAGAAGAGTAAAGTTTATAGCAAGGATGTAGAAAACCTTGCAAATTTTGCAATGTTTATAGAAACTTTTCTATTATAAGCCTAAATAAACTGATGTAACCGTTGGTAATAATATGAAGCATATATTACAGTAATCATTGTGTTATCCATTATGTTTTACACTTTGAAGAATAATTGAAGTATTTAGTACTCATGTAGTAAATGACTAATTCTTCATGAAACTTATAAAATTCTTATTATTTATAATAGGAACTAAAACAACATGCCTAGAAGGAGTAGTGCTCGGCTAAACCCTAACCAACGATCGGCACCACAACAACAACCACCAGAACCAAACCCCCCAATGAGTATAGAAGAACTTGAAGAAATCATAGCTCAAAGAATTGTTGCGGCTCTATCTAATGTCACAAGAAGTGGAGTTAGAAATGAAGGCAATGTAGGGACCGCTAGAACGTGTACCTACAAACACTTTATGAATTGCAGGCCAAAAAGCTTTCATGGAAATGAAGGGGTTGTTAATTTGACTAAGTGGATAGAAAAGACAGAGTCCGTCTTTCAAATAAGCTTCTGTCCAGACGATTGTAAAGTATGATTTGCAGCATGTACTTTCGCTGATGCAGCACTTACATGGTGGAACAGCCATGTGAATACAATGGGAATTGATACTGCAAATTCCATGAAATGGGAAGAGCTAAAAATGGTGCTAATAGAGGAGTATTGTCCTAGGGAGGAGATACATAAGTTGGAACAAGAATTATGGACCCTAACCATGAAGGGTTCAGAGATAAAAGCTTATACCGCTAGATTTAATGATCTTGCAGTAATGTGTCCAACACTTGTAACCCCTGAATATAAGAAAATTGAGCGATATATCTGGGGTTTAACATCACAAATCAAAGGCATGGTGATCACATCAAATCCTACAACCTATGACAACACTAAGAGAATAGCTCATCAGCTAACCCTCACAGAGATCTAAGGAACATTAGTGGTCTCAAAGGCTGAGTCTCCCAAATCTGGAACAAACAAGCGCAAGTTTAATGGGAAGAATCTCGGACAATCATCTGAGAAAAGACAAGAAGTGGTAAACAATTATGCAGCCACGACGGCAGTAACCACTCAACCAAAATCTTCATGGTGCAGTCAGTGCAACCGTCATCATCCAGGTGACTGTTTTGTTTGCATAAAGTGCAACAAGAAGGGGCATACTGCTAGTCACTGCAGGAGCACAACACCTGCAACAGTGAATCAGGGAGCAAATACTGGAGCAGGCCATGGTGAAGTAAGAAAGTGTTTTGAGTGTGGCGCGGTTGGACACATCAAGAGCGAATGTCCAAAGTTAAGGAATCAAGGAGGCATAGGGAGTGGCAAGGCATTCGTGATCGGAAGCAGAGAAGCTATCCAGGACCCTTCGGTCGTATATGGTACGTTTCTCATAGATAATTTATATGCTACCATACTCTTTGACTCTGGAGCAGATAGAAGTTTTATAACTCCGACGTTTAGAAAATTGTTAAGGCATGAGTCTAGCAAATTAAAAGAAATCTATGAAGTAGAAAGCGCTAACGGTCAAACCGAGAAAACACATGAAATCCTAGAAAACTGTATGTTAACTCTTATTAACTATCTTTTTTCACGTCAACCTCATGCCAATGCCTATCGGTAGTTTTGATGTCATAATTGGCATGGATTGGTTATCTTCACACCACGCCGAAATTTTATGTTATGAGAAAGCTATACGACTACCCTTACCAAACGGCGAAGCCCTGATTATCTATGGTGATAAATCTGGGAAGAACCTCAAAGTCATCTCTTGTACCAAGACCTAGAAATATCTACATAAGAAATGTAGCGCATTCTTAGCCCACATTGTAGATAAGAAGAGAAAGACAAAAGAAATCAAGGACATACCTCAAGTATGTGATTTCCCTGACGTGTTTCCTGAAGATCTACCTGGAATACCTCCCGTCCGACAAGTCAAGTTTCAAATCGACTTAATTCCAGGAGCAGCACCAGTAGCAAAATCTCCTTATCGGTTGGCTCCATCCAAAATTCAAGAATTTTCTAGCCAACTACAAGAACTTCTTGACAAAGGCTTTATCCGACCAAGTTTTTCACCTTGGGGAGCACCAATCTTGTTTGTCAAGAAGAAGGACGGATCATTTTGAATGTGTATTGATTATCGGGAACTGAATAAGCTAACGATCAAAAATCATTACCCGCTTCCAAGAATTAATGATCTATTCGATCAAATGCAAGGATCCAGCTACTACTCAAAGATAGATCTCAGATCAGGATACCATCAACTCAGAGTACAAGAAGATGATATTTCAAAAACAGCGTTTAGAACTCGTTATGGTCATTATGAGTTCTTAGTTATGTCTTTTGGATTGACCAATGCCCCAGCAGTGTTTATGGATCTCATGAATCGTGTTTGCAAACCATACTTGGATAAATTCGTGATCGTATTTATCGATGATATATTGATAGATTCACGAACCAAGGAAGAACATGGTCAACACTTACAAATAATCTTGGAGCTACTGAGAAAAGAAAAGTTGTATGCCAAATTCTCCAAATGTGAGTTTTGGATTAGAGAAGTACAATTTTTAGGTCACGTAGTTAGCAATGAAGGGATTCATGTTGACCCATCCAAAGTTGAAGCAATTAGGAATTGGGAAGCACCAAAGACGCCAACAGAAGTGCGTCAATTCCTAGGACTTGTTGGCTATTACCGCAGATTCATAGAGAATTTCTCCATAATAGCCAAGCTGCTTACAACACTAACCCAGAAGGATACGGAGTTCAACTGGGAAGACAAACAAGAAGCTGCTTTTCAGAAACTGAAACAAATGTTGTGTAGTGCACCAATCCTATCCTTCCAGATGGGACAGAAGATTTTGTCGTATACTGCGACGCATCAAATCAAGGATTGGGATGTGTGTTGATGCAAAGAGGAAAATTTATCGCCTATGCATCACGACAACTTAAGGTGCATGAGAATAATTACACTACCCATGATCTTGAATTGGGAGCTGTAGTTTTTGCACTAAAAATCTGGAGACATTACTTATACGGTACTAAGTGTACTATTTTTACCGACCACAAGAGTCTCCAGCACATCTTCAACCAAAAAGATCTTAATATGAGACAACGAATATGGATCGAATTGTTGAATGATTACGAATGTGAGATTCGTTATCATCCCAGAAAGGCAAACGTGGGAGCAGATGCCTTGAGACGAAAAGAATATATTAAACCCCGTCGGGTACGAGCATTAACTATAACTATCCATTCTAACTTTACCACACAAATTAGAGATGCTTAACTTGAGGCTCTAAAAGAAGAAAACATCAAGAATGAAGCTTTGCGAGGAATGGAAAAGTAACTTATACAAAAAGATGACGGAACGCGACGCTTTATGAACCGACTTTGGACGCCTAAGTTCCATGGAGTCAGGGACTTGGTCTTAGAAGAAGCCCACAAGTCCAGATATTTTGTGCATCCAGGTTCTGACAAAATGTACTTAGATTTAAAAGTACATTACTGGTGGCCAAACATGAAGGCATAAAATGCTACCTATGTGAGCAAATGCTTGACTTGTTCTAGAGTAAAGGCAGAACATCAAAAGCCTTCAGGTTTACTTCAGCAACCGGAAATACCTGAATGGAAATGGGAGCAGATATCAATGGACTTCATCACTAAGTTACCTAAAACTCCTACTGGGTTCGACACTATTTGGGTAATAGTCGATAGATTGACTAAGTCCGCCCATTTCTTACCAATTAAGGAGAACGACAAGATGGACAAGCTGACTAGATTTTATCTTAAGGAAATTGTCAGATTGCATGGAGTTCCAAATTCTATTATTTCTGACCGAGATAGTAGATTCACTTCACGATTTTGGCAATCTCTACAAAAATCCTTTGGAACACGTCTAGATATGAGTACAGCTAACCATCCACAGACTAATGGTCAAAGTGAGAGAACCATTCAAACTTTAGAAGATATGCTCCGATCCTGTGTAATAGACTTTGGAAATACGTGGGATACTCATTTACCGTTAATTGAGTTTTCCTACAACAATAGTCATCACACCAGCATCAAGGCTGCACCGTATGAGGCTCTTTATGGACGAAAATGTCATTCCCCAATATGTTGGGCAGAAGTTGGAGATACGCAGATGGCCAGAGAATGTACAGGCGATACCTTACGTACTGGACCAGAAATAATCCACGAGACAACTGAAAAGATCGTGCAAATTAACGATCACTTAAAGGTTGCACGTGATCGTCAAAAGAGCTATGCTGACGTTAGACATAAGCCTTTAGAATTCCAAGTTGGAGATAGAGTAATGTTGAAGGTTACTCCTTGGAAAGGTGTAATTCGATTCGGAAAACGAGGCAAACTAAACCTACGGTATATAGGACCTTTTGAAATTCTAGCAAGAATTGGTTCTGTCGCATACCAACTTAAGTTGCCTCAAGAACTAAGTAATGTACACGATGTTTTTCACGTATCAAATCTCAAAAGATGTCTATCCGATGACACTCTTTTTATACCTCTCGAAGAAATACAAGTTAATATGAAAATCACCTTTGTAGAAGAACCTGTCGAGATTATGGATCGGGAAGTCAAACGATTAAAGCAAAGTCGTCTTCCCAGAGTGAAAGTTCGATGGAACTCTTTACGAGGACCTGAATTTACTTGGAAATGTGAAGATCAGATGAAAGAAATATAACCCCAACTATTTGACAAAACCCCATCCATAAGATAAATTTCGGGACGAAATTATTCTAACGGGGGGAGAATGTAACACCAGTCAAAATAGGTCAATAGACAATCACATGTGATTATGCCAATCATGTAATGTGATTTTGTTAAACTAGTAATGTAATAAAGGTTTTATGTAGTTCATGATAAGTTCTAATACAAATATGAACTTTCTTTATGATGCAACTCAAAGTATACGTCCATACGATTCCAAAAATATAGAGAACGTCTGAATCTGACTTCGCATGAAGAAGTTATGATAAACCAAACACTATAAATCTCTATAATAAGAGGAATTTAAAATAGACTTAGAATTACCTATTGGAGTCTAAAAGAGAGTTGCAGTACTTGTAAATACCTACGCGTGCATATATAGAACGTCAAAAACAGAGTTCGTATGCGAAAGTTACGACTTTCCGAAGATACAGCTGCCAGAGACCCTAATCCGACTGAACTCACGACGTGAGCATAGAAACTCATGACATGAGGAGTCATTTTGCCACATTTCGGATCTAGAAGGTGCGTAACGAGGCTACGAAGGGATAAGTTCCAAACTCACGACGTGAGCAAGGATATCTCACGACGTGAGGACTCATCTGGCCACCTTCCGAAGCTAGGGACACAAATGGCAAGTCTACGAGATGAGCATGCTTGACTCACGACGTGAGTCTTATAAAACTCACGACATGAGAGTCTAAAAACTTACTATAAATATAAATTTCGACCCCGGCCATTCTTACACCTGAACTTCTTTCCTTTCTCTCATTTGTTGAAGCCCTCTTGCATCTCGAGCCCCGATGACCTCGTACCCCTGACCGTTACTTTCTAATATTTCGGGGAAAACGCATGCTAAATATTGTATATACGTTACTATTATGTCTATATGATAGTATATTAGTATCAACGTAGATAGTTATAATAACCAGGGTATAGTTGTTCTAAATATAATATTTTGAATATATACAACTATGATCAACTTGTTAGAATGTTATTATACTAATGTAGATCTTGAGTTATACTTAGGATTCTATATATATGTTGTGTGCGATATAGTTCCGAAGTTATATTCGGAAGTTCTATATGTTAATTTACAAAATATGTTGCTATTATTGGTTTTATGTCAAGATAAAACTTGGTACGCTATATGTTGTTATTGTTAGTTTTATGACTAAATAAAACTTGGTATGTTGTATGTTGTTATTGTTGGTTTTATGATAAAAGCTGGTTTCTTCCTCAAGTTATAACGGTTGTACTACCTAAAGTAATACGAACTTAGGAGAAATGTTTAAAAGAAAAGTCTAATAACTTAGGATTTTAGACATTAAAATGCTTTTGTTGTTAGAGCTATAAGAAGTCGTCGAAGTCTACATGAGTAATTTTATTCATCAACTAAGATTGGGGATCTTAGCGGAAATCCTCTGAACTGTAACCGTTAATCCCGTGTGAGCGAGGAAGTCGTGTATAATTAGTATACGGGTTGACCACCCCACTTGTGATTGTTAGCTACAGTCAACCATAAGTGAGTGGCGAACTATCCTTTTACTTGTTATTGTTCCGGCGTCGATGAAGCGTGCGATGTTGTTTCTCATGGAAATCACGAGTGTGTTGTTTCTCATGGAAATCATGAGTGTGTTTTATTAGAGGTATTATGTCATAGCAGCGGTTACAGGCTCATGGTAGCAAATTGTTAGAAACATTATACTTTGCTGTCATACAAGTATAAATGTTAAGTATAAGTTTCCCCATACTTATACCCTAGGTACATAGAACGTTTAGGTGTATCACTTAATTGATAAGTAAACTATTATACCTAATATATCTACTAAACGTTGGAGAGTCAAAATGATACTTTCAAAACTATACTTTTGAACTTGGAAAATGTATTATTTTTATATGGAGTCAAAACCTGTGGACTCACCAACTTTATATTGACGTATTTTAAATGCATGTGTTTTCAGGAAATTGAAAAGCTGGTATGTATTCGAACAGGAGAAGTTTTACTATTACCTTTCTGTTCAATAAGAAGTATACAATAGTCAGATATTATGTAATAGGTTCTAGAAAAAAAGTAATGTAACTTTCAATCATCAATAAAGGTATGCATTTTCTTTAGTACTGTTCAATGTATGTTATATAACAGTGATACGAAGAATGACGTTACATCACCCGGTGTTTCCGCCGACGGTCGGGGGTGCGACATGCGGGTATTAGATGCATAAGTGGTTGGTCATTGGATGTTCAAGAGAATTGTATTTTCGCATGGGTTGCATTTGGTTAGAGTTCAGTCGTGCTGTGATAATGGAAGTGGTAACGAGGATTCGTCAGCCAGAGTGAAGATTAGGGCCTTCAGTTGACAGCATAGGAGATAAATTGAGGTGTCAGACTGGACCAGATTTCAAGAGTACTCATCAAGACTTCCGAGGATGGGCGATCTCAAGGTTTAACCGGTGATTAATCGCTAGCATTGGTAAGCACAGGTTGTCATCAGTGGGATATCAAAAAGCGAGAAGGATTTGGAATCCTTCAATTCTCGCGTATCATGAAGACTTAGTTGAATCTAAGTGGGGGAGTGACTTTTTGTAAAGTTCTCCAAATGTGAGTTCTGGTTGCGCGAGGTGCAATCTCTTGGGCACTTTGTCAACCAGAAGGATAATCTGACCGATCCGGCCAAGATAGAGGCTGTGATGCAGTAGGAGATTCCGAGGTCTCCATCTGAGATTCGGAGTTTCCTGGGTCTAGCGGGCTATTACCAGAGATTTATACGGGACTTCTCCGAGATTGCAGTTCCTTCGACCCGACTGACCAAGAAGTCGGTGGCCTTTCACTGGGGGCCTGAGCAGTAGACAACCTTCGAGACTCTCAGACAGCAGGTTTTGGGAGCCAGATTAGAGCTTTAGTTAGGACTCAAGTTCGGTTGAGTTTTAGGTCGAGTGTGTGTTCGACCCGGTTTGGAAAGTGTTGTAAGACTACGGGGGTAGCCGTAGCATTCACTAGCGGTCAGTTAGCATGGAAAGTGTTGTAAGACTACGGGGGTAGCCGTAACATTCACTAGTGGTCAGTTAGCATGGGAAGTGTTGTAAGACCATGGGGGTAGCCGTAGCATTCACTAGTGGCCAGTTAGCATGGGAAGTGTTGTAAGACTATGAGGGTAGACGTAGCATTCACTAGTGGTCAGTTAGCACGAGAAGTGTTGTAAGACTGCGGGAGTAGCCGTAGCATTCACTAGCGGTCAGATACTGATACAATGTTGTAAGTCTGCGGGTGTAGTCGTGGCCATGAGGTTGGCAGATAGTGATAGAGTTTCATGAGACTGTGGGTGTAGCCGTAGCATTCACTAGGTTGGTAGATGGCATGAGCGTGTTGTTGGAACGCGGAAGGAACAGTGGTACCCACCAGTTCGGGTGCAGCAGTGAGGATATGGAAATCCACATATTGGGTTTCGGAATTACCCAGATGGATTAGATCTGGTTGAGACAATGATATGCCTGTAGGATCGCCCCTACAATTATGAGATCAGGAAAGCAATGGACAGCGTAAGGTCATTTGGGATATTAGGCTACCATTGGTCATGTAGCAATCACTTTTAGCTTTGGATTTGGTGACGTCAGGATTCGACGCATGGACCCGATCGGTCGGATCAGGAGGTTGTTAGAGCCACAGTGGCATGATAACTAGTGGCAACAAGTTCCAGACAAGGATTTCGTTCAGAAGTCGCGTGGAGCGACTGCGTGTGAGTCTTTTGGCTCCGCATCCGGGTCGGAACCCGATATTTCAGATGATAGGCGAACAAATTGAGACCAGGCAGGTCTCGGTAGATTGTGGAAGCAGCCATGTGGCAACATACTGCTTCAAGCAGTTCAATGTTTGGACAGTTTCAACGTTTGGGCAGTGTTAGTAATTGTGTTTTAGGTTGCTCATATGCACGATATAGGTAGATGATTTGGGGAGTGACAAGTCATTCACAGCGGGAGTATCTGAGCCTTGGCCAAGTATAAGTGGTCTGCAAGGATAATTAGGTTTGTGATTCTGTTTTCCAGTGGAAACCTCGAGTTATCAGAAGTTGAGTAGTCAGTTGAGTAGTCAGTTGAGATTCAAGTGGACTGGGTTCAACGATACCGATGTAGTATGAGCGGCCTGTCAGGGAGTCAGACCACCTCGAGACTGCAGATTTCATATGGAGTAGACGTGATTTTGTTGCAAGGATTTCGTTCACCTGCGAATTTTAGGGCTTTGCAAATATTTGTCACGGCTACCCTTGGAAGGCTAGGGTGTGCCCAGGATTGTGGCCATGTTACTTGAGTGATTTGGCATGTAAGGGATAGTAAGGAATGATTTCGAGGACGAAATCTAATTTAAGTGAGAGAGAGTTGTAACACCCCGTTTATTTAATAAATAAATAAATAAATTAATGAACGAATAGTAGCCCTAAAATAATAATTATATATCAAGGGATGGTCTCAAAGAGCTAATTGTCACAGTTTTAGAAGTTGGGGTTAAAAGTGTAAGTTTTGGATTGACTTTGTAAGTATTTATGAAGGCAGTGACTAAATGATAACTTATGGGACTTCATTTGAAGAAATTCTGGAGGCTAAGGGGTTGTTTGATAAATTATGGACTTAGTATGAAAAGATTTCTGAGGGCAGGGTCTGTTTGGTAAATATTATACCTAGGTTGTAATGGATTTTTAATGCTGGGGTTTAAAGGGTAAATAGTTATTTTGAAAGGATATTTATGGAGAGGGACCATTTCTTCCATTATGGCAATGACTTTAGTAGGGCATTGGGTATATAGACTTAAGGAACCCTAACCCTAAAGGAGAGGATCAACCGTCATCTCCCCCTTATGCCTCCCACCACCGAGCTGCCATCTCCGGCCGATGGAGCTGCTGTCGCCGCCGTGCCGCTGTTGTGCCGCCTCTCTGTGTCTTCTTCTTTTTCTTCCGCCATGTTCTGCCAACAAAGTTGTGAATCGCAAAGAGGGGCGACCTGCTGCTTCCGTGGACCGGTCGGACTGTCGTTCCCTCCTCTGTCTTCTTCTGCCACTGCACTGTCGTCGTAGCAGCCATTCTGGGCGGCTGTTGCAGATGGTGTTCTTCTCTAACTGTCGTGCGCCACCATGAGTGTGGCTGAGTTCGGGGTACGCTTTGGTGTTGGGCTCGCGACGAATATGTTCGGGTGGTCGTGTGTTGCTAGGCCTAGACTCAAGAAACTCGCCACCACCATGAGGTGGTGGCTGTCATCGCAAATCCCACCGCCTGCCGCCGTTCCTTCCAATTTCCGATGTTGTTGCCATCGTGAAGCAGCTGCAGCCGCCGCCGTGAGCCACCAAGTGGGTGGTTGGACCCTTGAACAAATTGGAATCGGGTGTGTTGTGTGTGTTTTGTCTAGTCGGAAAAATCGAGAATAGCCACCACCACCACGTGCCACCGCCGGCCACCACTAGGGTGGTTGTGTGTGTGTTTAGCTTAGTGTGTGTGTGGGTTATTTGAGTTTGAGCATTTTAAATTGTAACCGGAAAGTAGAATAATGGAAAGAAACTCAAAACCACCACCGTGAGGTGGTGCTGCCGCCTCCGTGAGCCGCCGTTGACCACCACTACCCGAGGTGGTAGTGGGTGGTGCCCGACTAGTGAAACCCTAATGGGCCTAGTGAAACCCTAAGGGGCCTAATGAAACCCTAATGGATCTAAGGACTTAGTTATTGGGCCTATTGGGTTGGGAGTGGGTTGGAAACCCTAATTAGGGTTTAGAAAACCCTAATTTTGGATATATGGGCCTTGGACTTCTTGGGACCCACATTTGGACCATTAGATTAGAATTTTGAATTTAACCCAATCACACCATATGATTTATTTAGAAGAGTGATGGACTTAATGGATTAAGTCCTTAATGGGTTAAGTGAGAAACACTTAACCCTAGTTGTCATTTTATGTGAAACCCTAATTTTGCGAATTTGATCGGGACCCACACTTGAATTATTCACTAAACTTAATATATTAATTAATAATCATTTGCAATCAACCTAAAGCAATATTGGACTTGATGGATTAAGTCCTTAACGGGTTAAGTAGGAACACTTAACCCTAATCATCATTTCATGTAAGAAACCCTAATTTTTAATTGGGCCTTGAGTTGGGCCTTTCTATTGGGCTTTGGTGATTGGGCCAATATTAGGCCATCCAAGAACAATAAAATGGACTAGAATAATTTAATGGGCTTTAGGGTAAGGCCCATGTAGGGGGTTTGGGCCCAATTTGGAAAATTCGGCCATAGATGGGCCATAGTTTGGGCCCTTATGATTATATGATATTGGGCCATTAGAAATGCGAAATGTTTGGACTGGACTTTTTGGTTGCGCTTTAGAATAAGGCCATGTAAAGGTTTGGGCCCAATTTGGAAAATTGGGCCGTATGTTGGGCTTTGACTCATAGTTGACTGTTGGGCTTTTGGATTGGGCCTTGGGCTTGAATCAAGCTAGGATTGGGGTAAAGCAGTCCTTTACCCAAGCATGGATTTATGATTTTTGTGTTGGAACCCAATTATTAATTGGGTGTTATTTTGATGTTGACAGTTCGGGAACCTATCATCCAGCAGCTGGGGTTGGGTCTGCGGGACTTCAGCAGTGTGAGGTGAGTTACCTTCCAGTAGGAGTGGGTCTAAGGCCACAATGCCGGTCCACTAGTAGGAGTTGTTTGATAGATGATTGTCTTTGTGATAATTATCTAGGTTTGCTACTACCTGATATGTTTTATGAGCTAGCATGATATGACGTTATATGATAGTGGTAGTAGGGGGAGTAGTCCCCGGTTACCAGCCGATAGGGACAAAGGGTAGTCTAGTACCCTACTATGCTAGACAGTATGTCTATGTTATGTTATGTTATTATGTGGTAGTGGTAGGAGTGAAATAGTCCCCGTAACCGGTTGAGATACACCGGAGGGTAGGTCGGGCACCCAGATATGCCTGACAGTGGGGTAGGTTGATCACTCCGGTATGCTCAGCAAGGTAGGTCGGGCACCCAGATATGCCTGACAGGGTAGGCCGGGCACCCAGATATGCCCGACAGTATGTGATTTGTATGGTATGTGGTATGATGGGGGAACTCACTAAGCTTCGTGCTTACGGTTTACAGTTTTGGTTTCAGGTATTCGTTTTCAAAGGAAAGGAGCTGCCTTGATCGCAGCGCATCACACTATGTTTTCCGCACATGAGATTTTTGGGATTACACTCTAATATGGTTCTATGAGAATATGTTTTGATTATTGACACTTTGGTTTTGACATGAGATATTATTATGAATGTTTTTATACTGTTGGTTTTTCTAATAACTTAATTAAAATGAAATTTCAAGATTAATATGTATAATACACTTAATGATTTATTATTTAACACACACATGTGATTATTACTAAATATATATATCTTAAATTTTCAGTAATTATTCACGAAGTGAGAAAATTGTGTGTATTTAAGTTCTTATGTATTCACATGTATCTAATTTTGTTATATATTTCAATCAAATTATGATTTTAACTTACGATTTTGACATATATAATTTTCCTAAAAATATTTCTACATGAATTACCAAATCCGAGTACTCCCCGAGTACTCCCGGGTACTCGCTACTCCCCAGTCGGCCGAGCAGGTACCGAGTAGCGAGTTCTACAACCTTGGTTGGATGTGGTGAAGGATAATGATTGTGAGATCCTTTATCACAAGGCGGTTGCGGCTCCGATTTGTGATATATGCTTAAGGATGATAGTGATTACTCCGTTGCTGGAACGGATTCGGGAGGCACATGGTGAGGCTATGAAGGAAGAGCGCCATAAATGTGAGCGGATTATGGGTCAGGTGGCTTCCTTCGATTATGATAGTCGTGGATTATTGACTTTGCATCGAGGGTCTGGGTTCCATATTGGGGCGGGGTGCGCCAAGTTCTGATGGAGGAGGCTCACAAGTCGAGATTCTTCATTCATCTTGGGGCGACGAAGATGTATATGGATCTTCGCCCTGATTATTGGTGGCCCTGCATGAAGCGGGATATAACATGGTATGTGGAGCGGAGTTTGACTTGCAGGAAAGTCAATGCCGAGCATCAATGACCTCACGGAAAGATGCAGCCGTTGGAGATTTCATATGGAAATGGGAAGACACCACGATGGATTTTATCACAAAGCTTCCCAGGGTTGCGCGCAGAGTGGATTCTATTTGGGTTATCGTGGACCGATTGACCAAGAGCGCGCACTTTATTCTGATCCAGGAGAGTATTTATGCAGAGAAGTTAGTCGAGATTTATGTTCGTGAGGTGGTGGCACGTCATGGGGTGCCGGTATCGGTGGTTTCAGACTGGGATGTTCGTTTTACTTCCAGGTTTTGGAAGCGGTTTCATGACGAGATGGGCACTCGTCTCCATTTCAGTACGGCTTCACATCTGCAGACCAAAGGACATAGTGAGCGGACAATTCAGACTCTTGAGGATATGTTGTGTGCGTGTGTATTGGATTTTGGTGGGAGTTGGGATACGTATCTTCCGTCAGCGGAATTTTCGTATAACAACAGTTATCACGCTAGCATTGATCGACCTCCTTTCGAGATGCTCTACGGGAGGAAATGCAGGACCCCGATTTGTTGGGGCGAGGTCGGTCAGCGAGTCATGAGGAGTACCAAGGTGGTACAGTGATACTCAAGACTACTAAGCTGATTCAGCAGGTTCGGAGCAGGCTCCAAACACCTCAAAGTCAGCAGAAGAGCTATGCCGACAAGCGTCGGTCAGACTTGGAGTTCCAGGTGACAGATATGGTTCTCCTGAAGGTGTCACCATGTATATTGTTCCTTTCAGGGTTTTGGCTCGGGTGGGCCCGGTAGCTTACGTCTTGATCTTCCAGCCGAGCTCAGTCAGATTCATAGCACATTTCATGTCTCCCATCTGTGGAAGTGTTTAGTGGATGATTCTGTGGTGGTACCCTTAGAGGATATTCAGGTGGATGACTGTTTGAATTATGTTGAGAGACCAGTGGCAATATTAGATCGGAACACAAAAACCTTGAGGAACAAGGTTGTGGAGCTAGTGAAGGTGCAGTGGCTGCACCGCAAGGGGTCGGAGTGGACTTGGGAGCCCGATGAGGAGATGACAGAGCATTATCCAGATTTGTTCAGGGCAGCGGACTTCGAGGACGAAGTCTCATTCAAGTGGGGGAGAATTGTAACATCTGTGATCCCAAGGTATTGCTAATTTATTTAATCTTGCATTTATTTAGTTTCGGGCCATGTAGTTGTTGGGCTTAGAGATTGGGCCTCTTCATGTTGGGCTAGCTGAAGCCGTACGCTGGGCGTAGTAAGGTCAAGGAAAAGCGCGGAGCCATGCACGTACGCGCAGCATACTAGGTGGTACGCGCAACGTATATGTGCTGACTCAAAACCCTAATTTTTAGGGTTCAAGCCATATAAATATGTCATTATGTCCCATTCCCCAGCCTCCTTATCAGTCTCCTTAGCTCAGAAACCCTAAAATCTAACCCCTTATCATCCTTGTGTGTTCTTGGCCTTGTGAAGATCATTTTTGGTAGCTTGGAGCCTTGGAAAGAAGAAGAGGAAGTTGGTGAAGGAGAGTTAGTGAAACTTGAGCTTGAAGATCTGAATCATCATCATCATTTAGCACTCATTTGAGGTATAAAGTTCAGAACTTTCCTTATGAATGCTTAGATCTCTTGTGGTTGAGTTTTTGGAATTTTTTGGTCCCAAGGATGAAGCTTTATTGTTCAAAGTCGTTTCTTAAGCTTGGGGTTGCCACCGTTGATGTTATTTGAGTCCCTAAGTCATAAAGTTACCAACTTGGAGGTATTGAAGCATCCATGCATGAGTATTGGTCTCTTTTAAGGAAGTAGGTTGTCATATTCCAAGTTTGGGTTCATTTGGGGGCATGCAAGCCACCAAGTGGTCGACTTTATGGATTAAGAGCCTTCGTTGGACTCAGATATGTGTTTGGAGCCTCAGATCTAAATGGTTTAAGTGCTTATTGGTATTTTGGCTTAATAGGAGAGTACGTTGGGCGTACAAGCTCGTACGTGCAGCGTACACGCCATGCAGCCTGTACGCTTAGCGTACAGATGAGTACGCCCCGCGTACTCACTGGATTGGGCTTTGCATTACTTGGGCCTCAGTTTGGGTCACTTTCTTAGATTAGTGACTTGGGTCGTGGTGGACCATCTGGAACTGGACCAATAGGCTAGAGAAACATTGTTGGGCCTTGGGCTAAGGCCTATGCGAAAGGATTGGGCCCAATTGGAAATTGGGCCATATATTGGGTTCATGGGATTGTTTATCTTTTGGACCAAGTTATGTTAGGGGTAGAATAGTCTTTTACCCCAAGTAGAGATTTTTGGGTAATGAGGTAGATCCTTTGGTTGATTAGCTTTTATTTGTAAATTGTTAGCTTAGAGAGCTGTAGGACCAGCAGTCAGGGATCATTCGTTCAGTCAGCTTATCGAGGTGAGTTTCCTTACCGGATTTAGCAGGTCGAAGGCACCAATGTCGACCTATGTCTACGTTATGTTGTTAGGATGCTAGCTGTCTTTGTGACTCTTGCATGTGTCTATGTTTATGTGTTTGTCGGGCGGGGCTTGATGAATTATGTATCTATGTGATTATTGCATGTGTATGTGTTTAATTGATATATGTTATTGCATGTTGGGCGGGGCCCGTTTACCGAGCCCAGCTTGATGTCGGACGGGGTCCGATGTCGGGCGGGGCCCGATGACAGGGCGGGGCCCATTATATGTTTATTGTATGATTGCTATGGGTATTTTGGGGGAACTTACTAAGCTTCGTGCTTACGGATTTTAGTTATGTTTCAGGTACTTCTGGTTGTAAAGGGTTGAGCTCGGGATGACTGCATCGCATGCACCATTGGGATTCCGCTTATGATGTTTCACTCTGATTTTATAATAATTGATAGATTGGTTTTTATTTGAATATTTGGATGATGTTGGAAAATACTATTTGATCTATTATTAAAATGAAAATTTTTGGGACCATATTTTTGATTGTTACAAACGTGACAGATATTCTCGGCGGTAAACACCGCCCAACATTGCAAATTATTGTTGGCGGTAATTCTCACAAACAGGCTTCTACCGTTCGAATTCATTCTCTCTCCCTCCTCATTCTATCTTCTTTTGCCAAGATTTTCCTTTCAACACCGCACCGTAATTTCTAACAAAAATGTCAAGATCAGTGAAGTGTTACTTATATGGAATGTAAAACCTTACCTTTTTATGAGTAAAACCGATCGACACAACACCGTTAACCCTTAGAGTGTTAGGAGTGGGCAACGCCCACAGGCGTTATTATTATTAGAAGAAAAAAAAGGGAAACGCCGTTACCGGATGCTGTGTTCGTAACTGGAAACAATGGGAATACCTATAACGTACAATAACGGTGAAGAGGGGCGGTGTTCTTAGGCGTTATTAAGAGTGGTAACGAGAGTGGGCAACCCTTACGTATATATCCACCACACCGTTAACCCTTACGTATATATCCGACATATAAAACCTTACATTTTTATAATTAAACCGCCCACAGCACCACATATTTAGGGCCACAAGTGGCTAAATATTTTGTGAAGTCGGTAGAATCTGGTCCAAACTACGCACCATAACTGCTCCATTAGCCCAAAGGGAGACACACACGTGCCATGGTCATTGAGTGTAACGGAAAAGAAAACGCAAATGCCGAGCTCTCTTTCGGTGTGACGACCGACCA
Source organism: Lactuca virosa (assembly GCF_052849685.1). NCBI lineage: Eukaryota > Viridiplantae > Streptophyta > Magnoliopsida > Asterales > Asteraceae > Lactuca > Lactuca virosa. The sequence goes on from NC_136434.1 coordinate 71,105,194, forward strand.
CATCGGACTATCCCCCAATAGATTCCACTCGACGTGGTTTCCAAAGCAATATGACGTCCAAGTTCATGTTCGCGATCCTACCTGGTTAACTTATCAACATTTTCTTGAATAATTTAATATTGTAATTTTTTTTATTAATATGCTAAGACACAATTATAAAAAACTATACGAGTACAATAATCATCTTCTTTTTTTTTTTTGAAAGAAATAGAAAGTTATATGTAAGTGAATACAATTTGACATTTTTTCAATATATATATTATTAATTCTTTCTTCAAATACACTTATAAATTTACTGATTGATCCATTAATTAGAGGTCATATACAGCCAAATTCAGCATAGTTATATGTAAACGAGTAAATATACCTACACTGAATTATTTAAATAAAAATTCTATAGAATAAAATTATGTCAAAAAATGTTAATAATAAATGTTTTATGAACAAAAGGATTTTCTACTTCTATTTTTATGGTTCATAATTATATTACGTATACACCATCAAATAAATGCATGAGTTTGGAAAACGACATAGTCAAATAAAAAGTATGGCGAATCTCGAGTATCTGAAATATGTCATAGTTTATCAACCATGATTTTTGTAAGCAATTTTCCTAGTATTTTGTCTACTAATTTTGCAATTTTATTTGACGATGGTGTTGATAAAGCTATTTTTTTAGTAAAATTTATTTTAATAATCAATGTTTTAAACATCGGTGTATATGTTTTTAATCAAACAAAGAACTATTTATCAGATAATTATTCAATTATCAATAAGTCCGTATTTATTTAGGGAGGCATAGAGTTTTTAAAAGTTGTGGAGACCTTTTAACTTTTTATTTTTAGGAAAAAGGTCGAAAAACTAGGAAATATCACTTCAGCATTATATGCTTTTAACTTTTATTTAAAAAAAATTGAATATAAAATTTTTTCAGGTAACTTTGGTGAGGTTTATGTTTTTGGTTTTATCTAATTTTATACATTTTATAACTAATTATTCTTTTCGAAAATTTATGCACAAATAAAATTTACAAGCTCTCCTTTTCCAACACTATTAGCTAACAACTAGTTTTACCATGTCCTTAATATACAACTTTTTGTATTACATTATGTGCTTGGATAAATCGTGAGATATTTGAATATTTTTTTATATAAAAATTACATAAACATGTTTCTATATGCAATCATCTAAAAGAATGAGTTAGGTCCCGTTTGATAGTTTTTGTCTGGAAAAGTGCTGTCTGGTAAAGTGTTGTCTGAGAAAGTTTTCTGACTGGGAAAGAAACCATGATGTTTGATTGTACATCTGATTGACTGTGCTGAATGATGAAAATAATTAATAATTAAATAAAAAATAAATTTAAAAAAAGTTATTTAAAAAAATTAATAATCCAATAAAGAAAGAAAGAGGCGTGTTTGGTGTATAATTGTCTTTCCAGCCCATTCAGCCAGAAAGATATTATTTTGGGGCTTTCTGGGAAAGACATATCTTACCGGGAAAGACTCATTCTTTTGTGCAAATCAAACAGTCTTTCCGGTCCATTCAGCCAGAAAGATCTGTTTGGACCTGGAAAGATGCGTATCAAACGGGCCTTAACCTATTTCTTTATAGTACGAGTAACAATTTGACAAATATTATAACTATATTTTTACCCGAAATAAGTTTGTTTGGATAAAATAGTTACCACTAAATATTAATTTTTTATTCTTTTATTTTAAAAAAAATTTATAACCATCATGTATTCGTTCCAACCTATATTCTTATTAAAGTTGTGTTTGGCAGCCACAATTAGCTAATAAGATAGTTTATTTTTTGAGTTTTTTTAAATTGTTATGTTTGACAAAACAAAAAGCAACCGATAAGCTAATTTATAAGTTAGCTCTTTAAAATTCTACTTAGAGGTTGTTTGTTAGGGCTCTTAATGGTCTCATAAAGAGGTTGGCTTGGATTATTAAGATTCAGAACGTTTAGTTGTAGTTTTTTTAACCTCTTAACCGGTCAGATATGCAAGAAATGGATCTTAATCAGATAGATGTGATGAGGAGTCTGGATGGAAAGTTTTCCATGTGATACCCTTTTGCCCTAAAATAAATAAAAAACATCTGCCGCTTTCTTCCGCCTCTTCTCCCATCGAGCAATCGTTCGCTCTTCTTAGGCATCTATTCCTAGTTTCCCATCGGACCTCTGCCTTTGTCGCTTCGCCTCCACCTTTGTCGCTTCTCTCCTTGCCGCCTCCTCCTTCACTGGTAAGTTTTATACTCTATTTCTTTATGGTCGATTTTTCAAGCCCTTTCTCAAGAAGTGATTTTGTTGATGGATTGCTATGATTTTGTTGCCGGATTCTTATGGTTTTGTTGCTGGATTGCATTTTTGTGTTTGAATTTTGTTTATTTTCAATCCCTTTCTTAGTTTCATCTATGTTCTTGTTGCGTTTTTGTGTTTGAACTTTATTCTTGCTGACTTTGCTGTGATTTTGCTACTTTATGTGATTTGAACTCTGAAAATATGTTGTTGATATAGATTGTTGAAATTTGTTATCTTCTTGTGATTTTGCTGCTCTATATTGCTGAAATATGCTATCTTTATGGGGTTCATCATTCAGCGGAGGTTCACTCGAAAGTTTAATCGTGTCAGCCGAGTTTCGGTGGTCGGGCTAAACTATCATCAAGTTAAGTATGCTCTATGTTCCTTTGGACTTCGGGTATGTTTACCCTCAATGGTGGAGTGGGAATTTGATTCGTAGCAGACTCAGGTTTGGTAAGCTTTGGGATCACCTTGGAAATCTTCCCGAGCTAGTTGTGTAGTGATGGAATCCGTTCAGTCTCAATCAAGTATGGGATCTTGTTTCGACTGATCGTGAGGATGTTCTCTGTTATTGATTGAGGTGTTATTTCGATTATCGCTAGTGTTTCTTCTCTCTTTAGATGAGATTATGGGTGTGGTGGTAATTCATGTGAGCTGGGAAAGATAGCATTGGAGCCCTTGTTTCGAATTATGTGCATGGTTCTTTTAGGTTATAGCCTTCGAATCGGACCAAGAGTGCAACTGTTTTCCTATGCGCGGGTCGTGTGCGACCATGTTTTGTAAGGTTTGCTTTGGAAGCATCTATGTGGTGCTCAGTTGGCGTTGTGAGGGGATGGATTAGCTACCTTCAAGGTAATGGAATGAGGTGAGTATCTTCAGGCCCATAATGTTGGGCGATCGATGCGATGTCGTCAAAGTCGGTGTGATATTGGGAGCATTCCAGACATGGGCTGAGGGCCAGGGAGGGCATTCCAGACTCATGTTGTGGGCTCAGAGGCAATCCAGACCTATGTTGAGGACCTGACAGAGGTATTCTAGTTATATGTTTTTTTTGGATTAGGTGTCTAAGCCCATAACTATAATTGATATGTACTTGAATTGATAGCAGCACAGTCCTTTTGGGTTGCCCTCAAACCTAGCAACTGGACAAGGAAATTATGAAAGGAGAGATATTGATTTATTATAAGATTAATAAATTGATATAAATGATTTATTAATATGTTAAAAGATTAATATATTAATTAGAAATCATTATGTTTAATTAATAGTTAGCCAGAAATTAATCAGAATTAATTTTGGCGTTAGAAGTATTAATTATAAAGTGCAGGGACTAGGTTGCAATTATCTAATAGTTGAGTGGAAGGCTCCAGAACCTCCATGGAAGGAGGTGGACGAAATTTATAGGGGAAACCCTAAGGATTTCGTCCAAGGGGCTTTGGATAAGGCCTTTGGATTAGCTTAGGCCCCAAGCAAAGGAGTATTAGGGTTTTCCCTAAACCCTAGATCCCTCAGCTATATAAGGAGCCTCCCAGCTCCTAAATTCGGCCACTCCTTCTTTGGTGAAACCCTAGGGCCGATTTTGCATACTCTCTCTCTCTCTCTCCTTCAAGTTTCCTTCTTGCTAGTTCTTGGGTGTGATTCCATTAGAGGCATTACATTTGTGGTGCTAGGCTTCCAAGAAGATCAAGTTCAAGAGGATTATCAATTGTTTACTATAACAATTGAAAGGTATGTAACTCTTAAACCCTAGTTAGTTATTTTCGAAAATAGCCTCTCTCCTCTAGGGTTCTTGTTTGCAATTCAAAGTTATATGTTCAATAGTTAAAACATAGATCCAAAGTAGGTTGCATGTGAACTTAGGAATTGTTTTTCTAGTTTATTTGTTTTACCTAAAACCCATCAGTGGTATCAGAGCCATTGTTTGTTTTAAATTGAATTGCTATAATAGTTGAATTGCAAATTAGGGTTTATAGCCATTAAACCCTAAAGGCCAAAATTTTCCTTTTTAGGGTTTTTGGTTCAAAGGGTTTTTTGAAAAAACCTAACCTCCATGAACCCTAATCGAAATTAGGGTTAGGGTTTTGGAAAACCCTAGCCTCCTCCCTTGAATTTCGAAATTTGATTGTTATTTTATGGTTTTATCTTATTTTGGATAATTGTTACTTGATTGGATAATTATTGCCTAATTGGATAATTGAGAAAAATAAGGAAATTATCCTTTACCCTAATTTTCGAAATCTAGAGGGATAAGGATTAGGATTAAATTAATTGTTTAATTTGATTAGATAATCCTTACAAGATTTAATAGATTAATTAAAAGTTAATTAATAGATAATTATTAAATCTAGTTATTTGGTTTATTTTAAATTTAAATTAATAGTTTAATTTTTCGAAATTTATATATAAACCTTAAAGTTTTAAGAAGTTTAAAACACACCTTATATATGTATTATAATTAAAAGTTTAATATTATATATGTATAAGAATATGGTCAGTCAAATCGCTAGTATGCCTCATTCACGAAGGTAGTCTATAAGGGGGGTATAAGGAAACTGCCTATAAAATGGTAGTTGAATGGGTGTCCACTCTCACCCACCGCTTCCTTGATTAGTGGAGGGTCGTTAGCAGAATGGGTTTGATAGGACAACTACATCTCATTAAAAGTATAATGTTATTAAAGAAAGTACTAGAACATTATTTTACAAAATCCCAACTCTAGTTACTTTAGGAAAAATGTGAAAAGTATGCTAATCCATGAAATTGCACATTATGCTTTATTGGTCGTTAGTGGAGCGTGTGTGGTTAACTAGCACACTAAAAGGCACCAATAAAGAGTAGTAATGGGTATCTCATAATTGTCATTTTGATGGAGCGTGTGTGGTTTACCAGCACATGAATAGTTAATGATAAAGACAATGAGGTTACCAAGCACATTTGCATGGTTATTCACATCTTGTTTGTGATCCTCGGCATCCCAGTCACAAATAGAAGAGCATAATCTGAGATTAAAACATGCCATTGAATAGTTTCAATGTATCTCAAAAGAATTAGGAATTTCACTTCGTTTATTTCGTCTAATGGTGGAATTGGTGAATCGTCATTCACCTACCTTTATGAAATTTACACTTGGATCTCGGCATCCCATTTCTAAGTTGTGAATCTTCATAGTTGGATCCTAACCTTAATATTATATCTTTGGGTTATTATATTGAGGTATCTTGAGATCTAACTAAAACTTTCTTTCTTTTCAGATGTCTACTCCTGGAAACACTTCTGCTTCATCATCCTCCAACCACAACTTCTCTTTGCTCAACATTTGCTCCAAAGTCGTTATGGATGGCTCTAACTATAACGATTGGATGCGTAACATCAAGATGGCGCTTCGATTTGAGGACAAAGAATATGTCCTTGAAAAGGAGCTCAAAGAGCTTGATGAGTCTAAAGCTACTCCTGAAGAATATGCTGCCTACAAGAAACATTATGATGATGCTACCAAAGTGGCATGCATCATGGTCGCAACCATGTCCCCAGAACTGCAGAGGTACTATGAGGACTACTGGCCCTTTGAGATGAACAAGGACCTTATGGAAAAGTACCATAAGCAAGCTCGTCAAGAAAAGTTTGAAGTAGTCAAGTCACTCATGGCTTGCAAGATGAAAGAAGGGGAGTCGGTTGTGTCTCATGTGCAAAGAATGCAACGCTACACAGAGCGTTTGGTCAAGCTCAACATTCACTTTGATGAGGAATTGGCCATTAACATGGTCTTGAACTCATTACTTGATTGTTATGGTTAGTTTATTCTAACTTACCATTTGAACAACACTGAGCAGACACTGGCCCAATTGCAAAACTTGTTGCAGACAGCTGAAGCAGGGATGAAGGGTAAAAGTATAGCCTCCACTCCTGCAAGTGCCCATGTCTTGGCTATTGGACAGGGAAAGGGGAAAAAGAGGAAAGGTCCTCCTAAGCAAAACTGGAAGAACAAGGCTCAAGCTGGGTCATCTAGTAATGGCCCAAAGGCTAAGCCCAATGCTACCATTCCCCATGTTTATGATCCAAAAGATGCAGATTGCTTTTATTGCAATGACAAAGGGCACTGGAAGAGAAGCTGCCCAAAATATCTGCAGGATATCAAAGATGGCAAAGTGAAGCCATCTTCAACAGGTATTTACACTATTTCTTCTAATAACTCATTATCTTCTCGTTCATGGGTCCTTGATACAGGATGTGGTTTTCACATCTGTTCTGATTTACAGGGGCTAAAAGAAAGTGAGGAGATAGAGCGAGGAAGGATAAACTTGATCATGGGAAACAAGAAGTCTTCACCAGTGACCAAGATCGGAGTTTATCAACTTTTGCTTAGTAATGATGTTAGATTAGATTTATTAAATTGTTGCTATTCGTCTGAGATGACGAGAAACATTATTTCATTTCATGCATTGTTCAGACAAGGTTTTAAATATTCTTTTAATGATTTGAATGGTTCAATTTCTGTTTATAAGAATGGTGTTTTTGTATTTGAAGCTTTACCTTGTGATGGTGTGTATGAAACAGTGACTTGTGTTGATAGCTTAGGAAATAGTGTATTTAATATTGACTTGTCTAATAGTGTAGACAAGGTATGCTTGTGGCATTGTCGTCTTGGACACATTAACAAGAAACGCATAGCCCAACTCCAAAAGGACGGAGTGTTGGAATCATTTGACCTAAAATAAGATGATATGTGTGAATCTTGTCTTTTGGGAAAGATGACAAAATCACCATTCACAGGGTCTTGTGAAAGAGGTGAAGGTCTGTTGGATCTCATACACACAGATGTGTGTGGGCCCTTCAGATCAACTACAAGGGATGCTAATCGATTCTATGTGACTTTCACTGATGATTATAGCAGATATGGTTATATCTACTTAATCAAACATAAGTCAGAAACCTTTGAAAAGTTCAAAGAGTTTAAGCATGAGGTCGAAAATCAATTGGGCAGGAAGATAAAGGTACTTAGATCCGATAGAGGCGGGGAGTATCTTAGTGTCGAGTTCAACGACTATCTGAAAGAATGTAGGATAGTCTCACAATTAACTCCTCCTAGGACACCACAGTTAAATGGTGTAGCTGAGAGGCGTAATCGAACCTTGTTAGACATGGTTCGTTCTATGATGAGTCGTGCTTCGCTTCCTATTCACTTCTGGGGGTATGCCTTAGAGACAGCCGCCCACATCCTCAATCTTGTCCCTACAAAGAAGGTTGCCAAAACACCTCACGAAATGTGGACGGGGAAAGTTCCCTCATTAGCACATATTAAAGTCTGGGGTTGTGAAGCTTTCGTAAGACGGGAGACTCACGACAAGCTAGCAGCTAGAAGTGAGAAATGTGTTTTCATTGGTTACCCAAAGCAGTCTTTTGGATATTTGTTCTACAGACCTAGTGAAAACGTGGTCTTTGTAGCACGAAGATGAGTCTTTCTAGAAAGAGAGCTCATATTCAAAGAGGACAGTGGGGGCACCATTGACCTTGAAGAAATTCAAGAGTTAGCCAATGAAGGAACCTTAGATGACACTAGCACTCAACCAGAGGAAACAGTTCTTGTTGAACCAGTTGATAACTCATTACCTCTTCGAAGATCCACTAGGGTGAGTGTGCCACCTGAGTTGTATGGTTTTCATATTACTTCAGATGGTGACACATGCATCAGTGATAGGACACTGGTAAATTTAGATGAACCAGTTACTTATAAGGAAGCAATGGCAGGCCCAGAGGCTTCCAAGTGGAAAGAGGCAATGGAAAGCGAGATTAAGTCCATGTATGACAACCAAGTTTGGAATTTGGTTGAAAGTGCACCAGGTCGCAAGACAATTGGGTGCAAATGGATCTTCAAGAAGAAGACATACATGGATGGAAATGTGCACACATTCAAGGCTTGACTGGTTGCAAAAGGTTTCACTCAAACCCCAGGGGTTGACTATGATGAGACCTTCTCACCAGTAGCTAAGATTAAATCTATTAGGATATTGCTCGCCATAGCTGCCTTTCATGACTATGAAATCTGGCAGATGGATGTCAAGACTGCTTTCCTTAACGAGAAGTTGGCTGAGGAGGTTTACATGAATCAGCCAGAGGGTTTTGTTGATGCAAAGTTTCCCAATAGAGTGTGCAAGCTTGAGAAATCCATTTATGGATTGAAACAAGCATCTCGCAGCTGGAATCTTTGCTTCCATGAGAAAGTCAAAGAGTTAGGTTTCTCTAGAAGTGAAGATGAGTTTTGTGTGTATATCAAGGCTAGTGGGAGTATAGTAACTTTTCTGGTGTTATATGTCGATGACATATTACTCATTGGTAACGACGTTCCAACCTTGAAATATGTTAAGTCTTGGCTTGGAAAGTGTTTTGCCATGAAAGACCTTGGAGAAGCTGCCTATATTCTTGGGATTAGAATATTGAGAGATAGAAAGAAGAGACTAATTGGACTTAGTCAGAGCACATACTTGGATAAGGTACTAAAGAGGTTTAGTATGGAAAATTCTAAGAAGGGAGAGCTACCTATCCAAAGCAATACCAAATTGAGTAAGACTCAATGCCCGAGTACAGATGAGGAAATAGCAGACATGAGTCGTGTACCTTATACTTCCGCTGTCGGATCGATCATGTACGCTATGACATGTACTCGCCCTGATGTTCCATTTGCTTTGAGCATGGTCAGTCGTTATCAGGGAAACCCGGGTAGAGCTCATTGGATAGCGGTTAAGAATATACTCAAGTATTTGTGAAGGACAAAGGACTGGGTCCTTGTGCTTGGTGGCAATGATACTTTGAGAGTAGATGGTTACAGTGATGCCAGTTTTCAAACGGATAGAGATAACTTCCGTTCTCAATCTGGCTGGGTATTTTTACTGAATGGAGGAGCGGTTACTTGGAAAAGTTCCAAGCAAGATACAGTGGCTGATTCTACTTGTGAATAAGAGTACATAGCAGCGAGTGAAGCGTCGAAAGAAGCAGCTTGGTTAAGGAACATCATCAGAGATCTCGGAGTTGTTCCTACCATCCAGGAGCCTATGGAACTATTCTGCGATAATGAAGGAGCGGTTGCCTTGACAAAGGAACCAAGAGATCATGGTAAAACCAGACATATCGATAGAAAGTACCATTTTATCAGACATAGAGTAGAAGAAGGCCATCTTGTAGTAAAGAGGGTGTCATCTGAAGATAACCCAGCAGATCCCCTCACACAGGGTCTGAGTAGGGCTAAGCATATTCAGCATGCTCGGAGCATAGGACTGAAAGATGATATTAGTTTTAGTACTTAGATTAGTTTTGTTCTGAAACTTGTAACAAAGTAAATGTAATTGACTTTTGGTGATTAAATAATAAAGTATTATTTATAAGTTTGGTAACTGCCTTTTTTCGATTGTTTGTTATTGTGTTTCATATTTTGCATGTTTTACTTCCCGAATAATTTGATTATTCAAACTCCACAGTCGCTCGTACTTTTGGAAGTAAGTAGTGAATTAAGACTGTCATGAACTGGATTGTAGATTGTCTAAGGATAGAAATGGCAATAGAATTGCTGCAACGTTCATGAGTACTCAGATATTGAGATTTGACTATTGGATAAACCCTCGCTCAGAGTATCACTTCATGGAATTCATCACGAGTAATACTGAGACGATAATATCTTATAATCTTGAAACGAAGATATATGAGTTGTAATTTACAAAGTCGGTTATACATTGGTGATACGAAAACGCATCAGTAACTTGGTGTTATAAAACGTATTGTCATGTATAATTTGATGAGTAAAAGATACAAGCATATGAGTCAACGTTTATTCGTTCCTTTTGCCCTAACCGGAAAAGCGATATCTGTGGGCCCCTCGATGATTTGGTGTTGACTTATGTGCTGGGCCCAGCCAGGACTAAATTGATGTGTTCAATTAGAAGTCCTACATCATCACAAATCAGAAATCGGGAAACATAGATTCTGGACAAAGAGGTTGATTTCGTTCCATGTATTATATCTGGGGATATCTTGCAGAACGAAGGATTATATGATCACTTATCTAAGGACACGTAACTGACTGGGTCAGAGTTCAGCAGCAGCTTTTGGAAGCTACAATTTGCTGGTCAAATTTAGAAGGCATACTAGAAATTATAGTTACAGACTTATCCAAGTGGGAGACTGTTGGATTAGGTGTCTAAGCCCATAACTATAATTGTATGTACTTGAATTGATAGCAGCACAGTCCTTTTGGGTTGCCCTCAAACCTAGCAACTGGACAAGGAAATTATGAAAGGAGAGATATTGATTTATTATAAGATTAATAAATTGATATAAATGATTTATTAATATGTTAAAAGATTAATATATTAATTAGAAATCATTATGTTTAATTAATAGTTAGCCAGAAATTAATCATAATTAATTTTGGGGTTAAAAGTATTAATTATAAAGTGCAGGGACTAGTTTGTAATTATCTAATAGTTGAGTGGAAGGCTCCAGAACCTCCTTGGAAGGAGGTGGACGAAATCTATAGGGGAAACCCTAAGGATTTCGTCCAAGGGGCTTTGGATAAGGCCTTTGGATTAGCTTAGGCCCCAAGCAAGGAGTATTAGGGTTTTCCCTAAACCCTAGATCCCTCAGCTATATAAGGAGCCTCCCAGCTCCTAAATTCGGCCACTCCTTCTTTGGTGAAACCCTAGGGCCGATTTTGCATACTCTCTCTCTCTCTCTCCTTCAAGTTTCCTTCTTGCTAGTTCTTGGGTGTGATTCCATTAGAGGCATTACATTTGTGGTGCTAGGCTTCCAAGAAGATCAAGTTCAAGAGGATTATCAATTGTTTACTATAACAATTGAAAGGTATGTAACTCTTAAACCCTAGTTAGTTATTTTCGAAAATAGCCTCTCTCCTCTAGGGTTCTTGTTTGCAATTCAAAGTTATATGTTCAATAGTTAAAACATAGATCCAAAGTAGGTTGCATGTGAACTTAGGAATTGTTTTTCTAGTTTATTTGTTTTACCTAAAACCCATCAGTTTTGGGCCTAGTGAATATGATTGTTCATTTCTTCTACTTGTAATACTTTCGGTGCTGACGCGCTGAGGGAAGTCGCGCGAGTCACAAATCATATGGTTTGGATAAAGGAATCAAAAAGTCTTTGTGGGATGTATGCATTATATTTCCGGTTGTTCGCAAGCTGTTGCTAGGGTTTTAGTTTTCAAGTTGGAATTGGTCGGGAAGTCGGAAGTCATAAAGTTCTTTATGAATGTCTCGAGTGGATGCCATGTAGGGGTACACCTGAGCCGATAAGGGGTTGGATGTAACGTGGAATTTTTGGTTGATCATCTTTGCTCGTCGAAGCAGAGGTTACTAATGGCATAGCAGGGAGTCAAGGGTTATTAAGGTTTTGGTACATCATATGGTTTGGTTTTGGGTGAAGATCGCGGTCGATATGTTTCGAGGATCATTCTGCATGTTTCTGTTAGTGTCCCCAGCCAGGCACTGGGGGCAGATTCATAATTGGATGTTCATCAGTTATAGGGAAGGGCCTTCAAGAAGATTAGGAGTGGCCATATTCGAGTGGGTTTTTGGTAAAAACTCATGTTGGGAATCATGAGTGTATTCGTGCAAGGTTTGTACTCGGAAAGATGGTTCTACATGTGCGAAGGTCAGGCAAGTGATGAGGTTTCAGTATTTTAACAGCAGCATGTCGGTTCGTCAATTAAGGAAATCAGTATTTTGTAGCCATTGTGTTCATGGAAATTGTTACCTTCAGGATGAGACTTCTCTCGAAGGAATATCTAATCCATTCTCGTCGAGCGGAGGGTTGTCGGCAGCAACAGTTGGTCTGCGATTCTGTTTTCTAGTAGGAACCGCGGGTGAACAGGATTCGAGTAGATAGTTCGATGGATAAGTGTTATGGTTTTAGCATTGGTTCGGTATGGGCGGTCTGTTAGGGAGTGAGACCAGTTCGATACTTCAGGCTTCAGATAAGTAGATTGGATTTCTTTAAAGCATTATGGAATTGCCTTCTTCGAGTGGAGTATTCTGTTGGGTCCAATTGCCTTGGGAATGTAATTATCTGATCAAGGTTGTGCTTGTGACCCTCAAGTTTTCGGGCTTGCCGGGGATGATTAGGAATGATTTTGAAGACGAAATCGAATTTAAGTGGGGGAGAGTTGTAACACTCGGTTTCGAATTGCTTCTTTATTCGGGGTTGTGGACCGATCATCAGTTATCATAAGGCTTAGGGACTTTGGGAAGAAAGGTTTACACCCATTTAGATATGGGTAATGTTGGTTATGTGATGATAGGGTTCGGTTTGTGCTTTAGAGCCCAAGGGTATCTGTAAAGGCGTTGGTTCGGGCATTTTATGAATTTTGGATTTAATTTCGGTTGGTTTTCAGACTAAATAAAGTTTATAGATGTGTAGGGCTTCTCTTTACCTTTTCGTGTGTAACATCCGGATTTCCAGGTATCATAAATTGAGTATTTATTGTGAGCCAAGAGAGGGACTCGACGAGTTGACGCCTAGACTCGTCGAGTAAGATCGCGATTGCTGACTAGGATTAATGAACGGACTCGACGAGTCGGCAAGTGGAATCGACGAGTCTGCGCTGTGGACAGAAACCCTAAATCCCCAGGCATGTGCCCTATTTAAGGGATCTTATGGCCCTCATTTGCGGCCACCTTCACCCTTGAGAGCACCAGAGGACTTGAGAGCATTGTGAGTGAGATAAGAAGCCATTTTCTTCATTTCTAGTGTGATTTTTGCAAGAAAGAAGGAAGGAGGGCAAGCTAAGCGGATTGAGGAGCTCAGATCTGCTATCATTTGATCAGAAGAGGCTGCCAGAGGTATAAATCTATGCTTATTCTCGTGTATATGGCGACTTACTTAAATCTAGGGTTTTCTCATGCCTTCTTTAGCTTGGATTCGAAGCATATGAGGTCCCAAGGTGGAATTCTTCTTAGATCTGGACCTTAAGAGGTCCAGAGAGTCCTAACCATCCTGCTTTATGCTATCCCTTTGGAGATATGAACCTAGGTTGCCATTTTAGAAGCTATTTCACCAAAAGAAGCCCTATGAGTGTTGCATGAGCGTAAAGGTCGGACCTTTACGTAATTATTGAGTATTGGAAGGTCAGATCTATAGGTTAGAGAAGTAGATCTGGCCTCAGAAGGTCATTTGAGTAATCTCATGGACGAAACTCGCTGAGTCCATGAGCGGACTCGACGAGTCGGATCATGTTGCACCACGATTCATGTTCAGTGGTAACCCGTTGAGAGAAAGGTTAACTCGACGAGTCGAGTTAGGCTTTAGGAGGATTCAGAGGACACGTATGGACTCGCCGAGTCACCCGAGTGCACTCGACGAGTCTGGTCAAAATTAGACCGTTGGCTGGGGTTGACTTTTAGGGTTTGGTCAACATTTGGACATTGGACCATTGGAGGGGTAAAATGGTCTTTTCCCCTTCTGAGAGAATATAGGGATGGATTTAGTCTAGCCTGTGAGAGCCGTATTAATTAGAGGTAATTACTTTATGTGATTAGGCGGAGGCTAGATCAGATATTCGAGTTCGAGACTTTTCCGAGATTACCCGAGGTAAGTCTTCTCACTATACATTACCTAGAGTGGTAACTATGTGCAGACCGGAGGGTCTTATGTGTTATGTGTATGTTGAGTTTATGTGCATTGTGATATATGTATGCTATGTGTTATATAGACCGGACCGAAGGGTCCAACGATTTAGACCGGACCGGAGGGTCCAACGAGCTACGGGACTGGAGGGTCCCGCTCAGACACATTGATCGGAGGGTCATACCGAGTTATAGCCTCGAGTGGCTTATGTGTTATATGTGGTATGTTGGGGAACTCACTAAGCATTTATGCTTACAGTGTTTTGTGTGATGTGTTTCAGGTACTAGTGAGGATCGCGGGAAGGCGCCGACATGATTTGTACACACTAGAAGAAGAGTTGTTGGAGATTCTGGGATTTGTTATTATTATGACATTTGACATTATGAGATTTTGAGAACTATTTTATGAGTTTTATTATGTTGAAAAATGAAAATTTGTTTTGAAAATTTACGTTGTTAAAAGTTGGTATCAGAGCCTTGGTTTGAGGGATTCAGATGCACCTTCGGGCGTATCTGAACTCAAACTGAGGATTTGAGAAAGTTTTCATAAAAGAAACAATTTTTCTAAAAAGAGTAAAAGATTTTCGAGAAAAGCAGAGCATAGCAGTGTGTACGATCAACCAGCGCCCGAACGGTGATTTCCCAAAATACCCTTACCTTATGTGTTATGAGATATTGTGTAATATGCTATGCATGCAAGAGTAGGATAGGTATTCCTATTAGGACTAGAGTGGCCTGATTTGTGATGCCTTAGCCTAGGAGATTACTACTGCTATGAGATGCTTGGAGAGTGAGTAGGTAGTAGTGAGGAGCTTATGAGAAGTCTACCGAAGGGTAGCCTATGCTTAGCGAGATGTAGAGTACTTGTGATCTGGGATCCTAGGAGGAGGACTTGGAATGAATGATGATGCGGTGTGGAAGGTAGTATAGGGCCCGTACTACTGAAAACACCGGATCAGTGCGCAGTCCAAGTAAGAATCCTTAGGGTACTAGGGAGCAAGTAGGGTTGAGTTATCAAGTGCGAGTATACTCAAGCGAGTCTCTGATATTTTTATGTTGTATTTCAGAGACATCATGGTTGGGATACGCCACAGACCAGGGACCAGCGGCATGAGTGACGAGGAGCTTCGTCAGATGATCCACGATGAGGTGGCTGCAGCTATCCGCGCAGAGATACCGGAGATGTTTGGGTCTATCAAGACCACCCTGATTGAGATGTTTGACGAGAGATAGGCAACAATTACCGAGGCTGCGGCTGCTGTAGCTACTGCAACTGTGGCTGCTGCTAGACCTCAGGGGGGTGACTCGTTACTGTTTCGGGAGTTCAGCAACATGAAGCCACTGGAGTTTGATGGGACGCAAGATCCGATTGCTGCGATGAGATGGATTTCTGATATCGAGGGATGCTTCTACACCTGTTCGTGTCCGGAGCATCTGAGGGTTCGGTTTGCACTGAACCAGCTTCGCTTGGGAGCGAAGGACTGGTGGAAGTTTGTGACGGCGGATTTCACTACTGCGGAGATTTCGGCGGTAACCTGGGAGAGGTTCACCACCATGTTTAGGGATGAGTATGTTCCCCTGGTGGAGAGGGAACGGTTGGCTCAGGAGTTCTTGTCCCTCAAGCACGGAACGGAGTCCGTGACGGTGATCACACGGATGTTTCACGAGAGGGTGTTGTTTTGCCCTGAGCACGTGTCGTCTGAGTAGGCACGCATGAGCCGATACTTGAGAATTCTGAGGAGGGACATTCGTGAGTTCGTGGTGAACTCGTCATACCGGACATTTGCTGAGCTCCAGAAAAATGGCCGGAAGAAGGAGATTGAGCTGGAGACCCAGGTCAGGGAGGAGGCCGAGTCTCAGAGGAGGGACAGACGACCGGCGCAGGTTCAGCAGGAAGCCAAGCGGGCGAAGCCCGCTGATTCGAGATCTGGAGGTCCGAAGGGCCGCACTTGTGGGAAGTGCGGCAAGAGCCATGAGGGAACGTGCAGAGCTGGGGTGTGTTACAAGTGTGGGAAATAGGGGCATTTCACGAGGGATTGCCCCAAGGGATTTTCGGTTTGCTTTCATTGCAACCAGACGGGCCATCGGAAGGCCGAGTGCCCGCAGCTGTTACAGGGATCAACCCAGGGATCTGCCCCTGCTGCTGCACGAGCTACTGAGGGCCAGCCAGTGAAGGCCGAGGCACCGAAGGCTTGAGGGAGAGCTTTTCAGTTGACAGCGGAGGAGGTCCGCGCAGCGCCCGATGTCGTGGCTGGTATGTATCCTTTCTTTTATTTATTCTGAGTTGAGATTTTGTGCTTATATTATGGTATGCGTAGGTACTTTTCTTGTGAGTTCTGTGCCTGCTTTGGTGCTTTTTGACTCGGGTGCGAGTCGACCTTTCGTGTCTGTAGCGTTTAGTCAGCACATCAGTATCCGACGAGAGACGTTGAGTCGACCTCTACGAGTTTCCATAGCCAACGAGCGAGCGGTGTATGCTACTGATGTGATTCGAGGATGTGTGCTCGAGATCTTCGGTGTTGAGTTCTCGATAGATTTGGTACCGATTGCGATGGGATGTTTGTGTCATCGTGGGCATGGACTGGTTGAGCCGATTTGGAGCTGTTATCGACTGCGAGCGTCAGTTGGTGACCATACGAGACCCTAGTGGGGGAGTACTTATGGTGTACGGTGAGGGTACCCGATCTCGATCAGCATTTTGCTCGGCTGCCAGAGCGAGGCAGAGTCTACAGCAGGTATGTGGAGGGTTTGTAGCCTATGTGATGGATATGCGAGTTGCCGCAGAGAGGCCGAGTTCTATTAATGAGGTCCCGATAGTGCGCGAGTTCCCGGATGTTTTCCCCGAGGAGTTTTCAGGTGTGCCTCCGGAGAGGCAAGTGGAGTTTCATATTGATTTGGTTCCGCGAGCAGCGCCTATTGCCAAGGCACCCTATCGCCTTGCGCCACCAGAGATGCAGGAGTTATCCTCGCTGCTTCAGGAGCTGTTGGGAAAGGGATTCATTCGGCCGAGTAGCTCGCCGTGGGGAGCGCCGATTCTTTTTGTCAAGAAAAAGGATGGTTCACACAGGATGTGTATTGATTACCGGGAGTTGAACAAGTTGACGGTCAAGAACCGTTACCTGTTACCAAGGATCGATGATCTGTTCGATCAGTTTCAGGGTGCATCTTGGTTCTCCAAGATTGACTTAAGGTCGGGATATCATCAGATGAGGGTGCGGGAAGAGGATATCCCAAAGACGGCGTTCATGACTCGTTATGGACATTACGAGTTCGTGGTGATGCCTTTTGGGCTCACCAATGCACTGGTAGCGTTCATGGATCTTATGAACCGGGTGTGCAGGCCGATGTTGGATCGTTCAGTGATTGTGTTCATTGACGATATCCTACTATATTCGAGATCCAGAGAGCTGCATGAGGAGCATCTTAGAGAGATCCTTGGATTGTTGAGATTGGAAAGGCTTTATGCCAAATTCTCCAAGTGTGATTTCTGGTTGCGGGAGGTCCAGTTCTTGGGACATCTCGTTAATCAGAATGGGATATTGGTCGATCCGGCCAAGATTGAGGCGGTTATGAGTTGGGAGGTGCCGAGGTCCCCCACTGAGATCAAGAGTTTTCTGGGGTTGGTCGGCTATTATCGGAGGTTTATCAAGGATTTCTCCAAGATTGCCGTTCCTTTCACCAGATTGACCCGGAAGGGCGTTGCTTTTATTTGGGGTCCCGAGCAGCAGACCTCGTTTGAGACTCTTCGCCAGAGACTGTGCGAAGCCCCGGTGTTAGCCCTTCCAGAGGGAATGGAGGATTTCGTGGTGTATTGTGATGCATCGATATCGGGGTTAGGTGCGGTGCTTATGCAGAGAGGGAACGTGATAGCGTACTCATCGAGGCAGCTGAAGCCTCACTAGGTGAGGTATCCCACCCACGATTTGGATTTGGGGGCGGTGGTGTTCGCCCTCAAGATATGGCGCCATTATTTTGTATGGGGTTCGGTGTACCATATACACGGACCACAAGAGTTTGAAGTATCTGATGGATCAGCCACCTAAATATGCGCCAGCGGAGATGGTTGGATGTGGTAAAGGATTATGATTGTGAGATCCTGTACCACCCGGGCAAGGCTAATGTGGTAGCCGATGCTCTGAGCCGTAGGGCGGAGAGTGCCCCGATTCGAGACATATGTATGAGGATGACGGTGATGACACCGGTGTTGGATACTATTCGAGAGGCCCAGGAAGAGGCTGTGAGACCGGAGAACCGCAAAAGGGAGCGGGTGATCGGACAGGTGTTCGAGTTTGTGACTGATAGCCGAGGGCTCATGACCTTTCGTGGTCGGATTTGGGTGCATTATACGGGCGGGGCACGTAACACTCTGATGGAGGAGGCGCATAGATCGAGATTCTCGATCCATCCCGGGTCCACTAAGATGTATTTGGACCTGAATAGACAGTATTGGTGGCCCTGTATGAAGAGGGATGTGGCGTGGTTTGTTGAGAGGTGCTTGACCTATCGCAGGGTTAAGGCCGAGCACCAACGTCCGCATGGCAAGTTGCAGCCACTCGAGATTCCCCAGTGGAAGTGGGAACAGATTTCCATGGATTTCATCACCAAATTGTCGAGGACCGCGAGGGGTGTCGATGCAATTTGGGTGATCGTTGACCGGCTGACGAAGAGCTCTCACTTCCTTGCTATCAGCGAGAGATCTTCCGCAGAGAGACTAGCAGAGATGTATGTGAGAGAGGTGGTATCGTGGCATGGAGTACCGATCTCGATTGTGTCAGATCGAGATGTACGTTTCACTTCCATATTCTGGAAGAAATTCCATGAGGAGTTTGTCACACCCCAAAACCGAAACAGCGGAAACGTTCGGGGGTGGAGGACGTCATGCGTAGTATCACAACAATTGTATCATAGCAAGCATAGTAAACACAACCAGACATTGAATACATATATGAAAAGGTTTACATTGTTTAATACATAGTTCTATCCATATCAAAGTAAAATGGTAAAGACATAACTCTAACGCTCCGACTTCTCCGGACACTTGGAAGTACCTGTCTACTAATTACCTGAGAATACAAGCAGTTTTGAAGAATATCATCATAAAGCTGGTGAGTTCATAAGCATTTAGTTTTGGTGGAAAAGTGTTTCTGGAATCCTTTTGAAAAGTGTTCCTCAAGAAAATCCTACATTTTCTTATGAAAAATGTGTTTGAAAAACCCATTCCTTCCATGACTTCCAGATGCATACAAGGTATGTACAATCCAAGGAGTCGTGGGAGGAATATGAATATCCATTGATTACAAGTTAAACAATCTGTTTTTGAATAGCCGGGTTATCCCGGGAAAATCCTATATTTTCCCTAAAGGTTGATGATTGATTATCCGTTTTAAACTGAGGTGTGCAAGTATCTACCATACTCGAAAAGCAGTTTTCTTTTAAAAACCCTGGTTACACCCAGAGAGGTATATTAGCCTTATTACATAAATAAAACTAAATAAAAGAAAACCGTGATGAACTAAGTCCTGAAGGTATTATTAGTA
This sequence comes from Lactuca virosa, assembly GCF_052849685.1. NCBI lineage: Eukaryota > Viridiplantae > Streptophyta > Magnoliopsida > Asterales > Asteraceae > Lactuca > Lactuca virosa. The sequence goes on from NC_136434.1 coordinate 71,124,659, forward strand.
ATACCCTCCAGTAATCTATCGGTTATTACTTTGAGGTTAGTTCACTGGATTCATTATTACAAAAGTAAATCCCTGCTATCTAAATTGTGAGTTTTATAACCATACATTAACTTGATACGACACGTATGGGGGCCAATATCCTTTATGACTTTGTCACCCGTAGACCTGCCGGTCCCACTGTAGCTAGCAGCAAGGTGCGGGATAGTCAGTCCCGTATAGATCTATACACAACAGTCACACTCTCCCTCCAAGAGATTCTGGTCATAAGTGCTAGTCCTACACTCTGATTCTATGGGAGTGTTACCAAGGACGTGTCTCCAACTTAGACTAACAAATTTACAAGTAATAATACTGAAAATCCTGTTTATGATTTGCATGAATCCTTTATAAAATAATACATTTTACTACGTGATTCACAAGTTCATTGTTCTAGTTTTGAAAACTGTTTCTACGAGTTTATTTCTTAATCGTTTGGTAAAACTGTTTTTCCATGTTAAAAGCATACTGAAAATATAATTATCTTAAACAAAATAATATATTTTGAGCACAAGTTTCCTTGTACTTTTGCTTGTATTTCCCCCCCTGAAAACATGAAAAACTCGGAAAAACGTAGGGGTATGAACTCACCTCGGGTGATTTGAATGAAGGATCGACACGAAAAGTTGGGTGTTCAAGTGAAGCCTTGAACACGATTTGATCCTAATTAACATGCAATGATACATAAAGGAGTCAAATGAAGGTATTTCACCACTAAATGTGATGGAGAACCACTCTAGGAACTTGGGACTACTTGCACTAAGTGTTAGAACCTTGAAGGATTGCATGAGGGGAGTGTATGGCCACCTTTAAGGTGTGTGCGGCCATGGGTGTGCTGCCCAAGGGGTGTGCGGCCGTACACTCATGATGGAAGGTGTCCTTGGGGTGTTTCAAGGTCCATACTTGAAATCCATGAAGTGTCCTAGGTCTATACTCAATTGTAGTGCAAGATAGGGGTCCTAGAAGTGTGTTTGTGGCCCTAAGATGAGTGTGTGGTCGCACACTAGGGTGTGTGGTCGCACACTAGGGTGTGTGCGGCCATACACAGGTGTGTACGGTCATACACCCCACAAAATGATGTCCAAAATGTCCTTTCCAAGGTGGAACAAGGCTAGGGGCATGTCTATCTCAAATATGGAAGTCAAACTCTCACTTTGGAGGGTGTTTTAAGGGTGTGCGGCCACCTTAAGAGGGTGTACGGCCGCACTCACTTCCAACATGAAGAACATGTCCATTTTTGCACACTTAAGGCTTAGATAGAGAGGTCTTTCATGGATTATAAGCTAAAGGAAGAAGTACTCATGTTTTTGAGGCCTTGAGAGGGTTTGCGGTTGAAGAATCTTGAGAGAGAAGGAGTAGCGTGCTGCCAAGGAGTGAAAGAAATGAAGGGAAGGGGGGTCTACCCTTTAGATAGGAGTAGGTATGCTGTCAACAAGTGAGTGTGCGGCCGCACACCCATGTGTACGGCCGTACACTCCCCCTAAGGGTGTGTATGGCCTGATTTTGTCACTCTATGGCTTGCTGACTTGTTCCTAAACTCAACCTTGGTCATACTCGAGCTTAAAATCACTTAAACTGACCCTCAAACAGTGCCAGAAGTCAACAGAACATGTTTAACTTTGATTGAATTCACTAAGTGTGCGAGATAAAAGTTCCGGGTTGTCACATCATCCCCCCGTTAGAGGGAATTTCGTCCCAAAATTCATGAATAAGAATATAACTCATGGTCTTAGAAACGATGGAGGTACTTAAGATTCATGGGACTCTCGTGCTCCCAAGTAAATCCAAGTTCCTGTTTGACGTTCTAGCGGACCTTCACTATCGGGATGTGACGTTATTTCGTTCGCTCGACTTCTCGATCTGTGAGCTCGGATGATTCTCTCACAAAGTGTAGACTCTCGTCTAACTCGAGGTTGTCGAGGGAAAATCATAAGTGTCTCATCGAACGGACACTCATTTCGGTTTGGAACGAGGAAGACAAGATGAGCGTTGCTAAGCGCTAGAGGTAACTGGAGTTTGTGCGCTATGGGGCCGATCCTAGCAAGGATCTCGAACGGTCTAACGTATATTGGATTTAGCTTTCTACGCTTTCCGAAGCGTATCAGGCTTTTCCAGGGTGAAACCTTTAAGAAAGACACGTTCACCAATCTGGGACTCCAATGGGTTTTGTCTCTCATCGGTCGTAGCCCTTTTGTACGATCTTTTCTGCCGTCTCTCGGATGATTTCAGGACTCGTGAGAGTGTTGTCGGGGACTTGACTCTTGTCTATTTGCGTGTCGCCCATATCAGCCCAGCACATAGGGGATATGTACTTACGACTATAGAGGGCTTCGACCGGTGCAACCTTGATACTGGGGAGGTCACCGTCGTTGCAAGAAAGTTCAATTAAGGGTAGATGAGTGTCCCACGATGCATCTTCAATTGTCCGGATGGTTTCCTTACTTTGTCCTTCTCCTTGAGGATGATACTCTTCGTATGAATACTTTCAGGTTTCGAAGAGACATGAATTTTTTGAAGTTCGCATCTAGTTGTCGTCACGAGCGACGGGAGTTTCGCGATCGAACGATATAAGACAAAAGGGTTTGGTATAACATAGACTCAGTCGAGCTAGACAGGATGGTGTCGTAGAATTCGCGCGTCAAGTTAGTCCGGGAGGATCGTTTTGCTAGCACATTGGCATCCCTAAATGAACGTCTCTGGTATTTTCTGCGTTTGATTTGGACTTGGTGGGTACTACTAATGCGAGGGTCCAAATGTTTTCAAACTATGGGCTCTCGATGGAATGGTTCTCACTAGATTTTCCTATGATAGCTTGGCGTATACAAGTCATGTATAATCACAACTGACTCTAATGTATACACTAGGCTACCATAATTTACCCCTTAGGGCATCAACTTTTAAGAGTAAGTCGTGATTAAATTTGGACGAGAAAGAAATCACGATTATGAATAATTCTTGAGGTTTTTGAAAACCTACCCAAAACACTGTAGGGTTCTTTGATGCTTCCCTTCTTCTGAGGTCAGACTCCTTCTGTCTCCTCGTCGTTCTTCTCTGTTGGGCAGTCTCTTTTGAAATGCCCCATTTCGCCACATACACTGCACACTTGAACTATGCTAGCATCGGTAGTGGAAGGGATATGTTGAGTCGGGGTCTTCGCGAAGCGAGCTTCGTTGTCATCCTTACCCGTTGGACAATTTCTTTTGAAATGTTCTACACCACCACAGAGGTAATAGGTTGGACTAGCCCTAACATTGGCATTCAGAGTGACGAACTCGACTAGGGTCCTACATCTGCTGGAGGTGTGCCCCTTCCTGTTGCATCTGGTGCAATGCAGCACTCGACAGACTCCATGATGATGGTAGTTGCATTTGCTGCAGTGCGGGAGATTTCCCAAGTAGGGTGTGGTTGGGGTTGGAAAAGTAGGGCTGACTGGGGTATTGACTGTCCCAATTCGTTGCCTTTCAGTAGGTCCTTGGGTTGAACAGCTTCCTTTGAACTTTCGCTTCAGGATGTTAGGTTGGGGATCAAGGGTGTCCTTTCCAGTAGGCACTTGTTGTTGAGGTTGGTTAACACCAGGGTTTGGACTGCCATTAACGCTTCCACCCGCATTGGTGTTGTTAGCATTAAGGACAGCTAGGGCGGCTGCTACGGCTGCTGTGACAGTAGCTTGGAACGTAGCTGAATCCATCTAAAGGATTGGTGTCTTACCGGTGGGTTGGTTACGTTTCTTTAGAGGCATGATCTGCTACATGTAAAGAAAAGAGATTTGTGAGCAACAATGGTTGCCCCTGGATATATCCTAAATGTTTATCTATGCATTTGAGATTTCCCGTTTTGCTGTCTGACTCTCAGTGATTCGACCCACATCCCCATGATGTGGTCCTAGCAAGAATAGAAAAGATTTGAACACTACAAAGTTCACATACAATAAATTTACGAACTCTTGGTTGCTCAGCTCATCGGACTGGCTGAGTAACTCTCCCATTTTCTCCGGCCCCAGACGATATAGAGGGTTAGCTATAAGAGTAGCTCCGGAAATCAAGTCGATACGGGATCCAATTTGACGCTCGGGAGGAGTCCCTGGAATGTCTTTGGGAAAGACATCAGGAAAGTTGCAGACTTCGGAGGCGCTCTCGAGGTCTTTAACTTTTTGCGTCTCATCGTCAACATGAGTCAAGAATGCATGGCATTCCTTCCGCAGATGCTCATAGGCTTGTCGCGGGAAATGATACGAAGGTTCGAAAAATCTTATCACTGAGACCAGTGAGGATTTCGTTGAAGGGAATATTGAGACGAATCGCTTTCTCGAAGCAAAGGATATCCGCACGATTTGAGGCTTAACCATTTCGTGCCGATTAGGATATCGAAGCTGATACGAAATTGATGAGGGAAAATGAATAATCATCTAAGTACATCTTATGATTCACGTTTTGAGGACAAAACAGTGATGGGACCTTTATAAAGTTGCTTACTTTTCATGCTATCGATCTAAGGTATACTTTTGACAATGAAAATCTTTAACGGAAATATGATAGTTGCCACCATTGTCGATATCAAGATTACACAGAGTTTGGAAAATTTGACCTAAGAGTAGGTCTACCACATACCAACAGAAGAACAATTTGACAACATAGAGAACTAGGGAATCGATACTTGCAAGGCAAGAATGTCTACAGAGAAAGAAGCTACTTGGAACATAAATAGGAAAGCTATTCTTTAAACCAAAAGGAAGGACAAGTAGAATATTTCCTACTGGCGACGGGCACTTCTCGGGCGGAACCTTAGGTTAGTCAACTGGCGCTCCATGTCAAGCAGGCGACTCTCGTATACTGATTGGCGTGCTCGGAGCTCTACGACCTCAGCTCGAGTTGCAGCTAGCTCTCGCTTCTGGGCTTCGTGGTCTCTCAAAACCCTCCCATGAGCAACCTCGAGACTGCAAATACGGTTTGTGTTGGCATCCAAGTCTGCCTCGAGTTCCACAATTCGGTGAATGGCCGCCACGTTCATTTCGACATTGCGGGCCACTCGGCGGACTAGGATGGGAAGGGCTCTATCTGCGGAGCCTCCTCCGTCCACATTGTAGCAGCGGCGATCCCCATTATACGGGCGGGGTTGGCCTTGTTCGTGACTCCACCTATCTAGGCTCCCGACCCACATAGGCGTTGGGCCTTCGAGTACAAGCTGAGGGTTGGGATTTGGTATTGGGGCCACTGGGGGTAAGTTCTCGACTTCTGGTTCCGAGTCAGTCTCTCCAGGAAATGGTTTGGCAATGCCATCGTCAAAAGGGATTTCATGGTTTCCTTCAGGCTCTGGTTCGATCCATCCTTCATCTCCTTGGTTAGGAAAGTACGGGTCGCCAGGAAGATGGAATCCAGCCATGCTATCTACGCGAGGTGAGGGTAAAGGAATAGTTAATAGGCATCGAATCTATAATACTTCTAATGTATTATAGTTACATGATTGATTCTCCTGGGTAAAACTCCGGTTCGGTCGTTATAGCACCCTAAAATACTTCTACAGTATTTTAATCCTTATGTTCGGTTCTAGAACTCTTCTGGTATCTAGGTAAGTTTTAGGCTTGTTGCAACACCACAGTCACTCCCAAGCACATGTTGGTCATGTCTCGACTGAATATAGTTGATCAGGCTATATTCACCCTAGACATGATTACATAACTGCCCAGGTTTAACCGCGATGTCCAACATCCAAATACTTTTGTTTTGTTCTACTTACGACACGGATTCTGATACTCGGGTATGCTTATATACTTTTATAAAAATACTTGTATTTTTGAAAGTATACTTTTAGTTTAGAGCACTTAAGCCCCTTAATATGTATAGTTGTATACCATGTAAGGTTCGGTATACTTAGTTCGCTATAAACAAGGGCTCTAATACCAATCTGTCACACCCCTAAACCGAAACGGCGGAAACGTTCGGTGGTGGAGGACGTCATGCGTAGTATCACAACAATTGTATCATAGCAAGCATAGTAAACACAACCAGACATTGAATACATATATGAAAAGGTTTACATTGTTTAATACATAGTTCTATCCATATCAAAGTAAAATGGTAAAGATATGACTCTAACGCTCCGACTTCTCTGGACACTTGGAAGTACCTGTCTACTAATTCCCTGAGAAAACAAGCAGTTTTGAAGAATATCAGCATAAAGCTGGTGAGTTCATAAGCATTTAGTTTTGGTGGAAAAGTGTTTCTGGAATCCTTTTGAAAAGTGTTCCTCAAGAAAATCCTACATTTTCTTATGAAAAATGTGTTTGAAAAACCCATTCCTTCCATGACTTCCAGATTCATACAAGGTATGTACAATCCAAGGAGTCGTGGGAGGAATACGAATATCCATTGATTACATATTAAAAAATCTGTTTTTGAATAGCCGGGTTACCCCGGGAAAATCCTATATTTTCCCTAAAGGTTGATGATTGATTATCCGTTCTAAACTGAGGTGTGCAAGTATCTACCATACTCGAAAAGCAGTTTTCTTTTAAAAACCCTGGTTACACCTAGAGAGGTATATTAGCCTTATTACATAAATAAAACTAAATAAAAGAAAACCGTGATGAACTAAGTCATGAAGGTATTGTTAGTAATACCCTCCAGTAATCTATCGGTTATTACATTGAGGTTAGTTCACTTGATTCATTATTACAAAAGTAAATCCCTGCTATCTAAATTGTGAGTTTTATAACCATACATTAACTTGATACGACACGCATGGGGGCCAATATTGTCGCACCCCCAAACCAGAACGGCGGAAACGTTCGGGAGCGGAGGACTTTAGGTAAGTATCACAACACATGCAATATAGTAATCAAAGTACAAACAACCATTGCATTAATAAGTATAAGTTTTACATAAGTGTTTAAACATTACATATTCAAACACTAAAGAAGGTACAGTAGAAGACAAGAGTCGCGGTACGGTACTAGGTAGTCTTCTCAAGAGCTTTGGGAGTGTACCTGTCTACTGGATTCCTGAGAATACAAGTTATTTGAAAAGAGTAGATCAGCATTTAAGCTGGTGAGTTCATAAGTATTTTAGTTCTGTTAAGTATACCCTAAGTTCTTTGAATAAGTTCACTGGTTTCTCCAGGAAATCCTATATTTCCTGAGGTGATTAAATGATAACCTCAATAGTTTCCCTCTATAATTACTTAGTTTATACTGATTATAAATAACACAATATCGAATGGACAGTTAAATAGGTGTATCTGCCCTAAGCCCACAACCAAACAAGGAACAGGAAGTAAGGCGGAAGTCACACATTTCACTGTCAATCAGAAATTACTTATGTACAACTCTGATGTAATAACTAAGGAATTATAGAATTAACCACTAAAGGTCTTTTATGTTATACTAGTTTACAAAGATTGAATGACTAAGTTTCATTTGATAAGTGGTTTAATCCCATAAACTGTTTCCTTTGTATAAGTTGTTTAATCCCATAAACCGTTTCATTTGTAAAAGTGGTTTAATCCCATAAACCGTGTCATTTGTAAAAGTGTTCTTAGTTATATATGTTCTATCGTAAAAACCTTAGTATTAATCCTGGAGAGTATTGTATTATCCATAATACTGCCTTGTGGTTTTAAATGTTCAAAACCAGAAGTACAATACTTGGTTTCATGATACGTAGCTTTTACTGTAAGTAAAAATTACTGAAGGTATATCTGGTCGGGATGTAATTAACTTTTCTTACTGTTATAAGAGAAGTATATTACTTTGTAATTCACTCGTTGTTCTATCCATGTGAGTCCTATTAACCATACTAATATGACTGATATGCCTGCGGCGACGTTCTTCAGGCGTCGGAACTGGAATGATATTTGACACCCTAGGCCTGCCGGCCAAACTGTAGCGAACAGTAGAGGTGCGGGATTGTCAGTCCCATATAGATCTATATGCAAATTCACGCTCTCCCTACAAGAGATTCTGGCTAATAGTTCAGGACTTAAAAGGGTCGTACTTAGATAAGTACACCGTGAAGGGTCTCACAAATTTATTGTTTCAACGAGATTTACGATGTATTATTATTACCCTGTGAATGCTAACTCTGGTACTTTGTATCGTACCCTTGGTTAATGCAAACCTGGTATAATGTATTATTACCTCGTGCTTGCTAACTCAGGTACTCTGTATAGTACCTTTGCTAATGCAAACCCGGTAGAATGTATTATTACCTCGTGTCTGCTAACTCAGGTACTCTGTATAGTACCTTTGATAATGCAAACCTGACAGAATGTATTATTACCTCGTGTCTGCTAACTCGGGTACTCTGTATAGTACCTTTGCTAATGCAAACCCGACATTACCTCATGTTTGCTAACTCTGGTACTCTGTATAGTACCTTTACTAATGCAAACCTGGTATGATGTATCTTTACTTCTTTAATATGTTGTTCGTATATTAAAGGTATTATACATATCTTGTTATAGTTGAATGTATTTTGGTAATTTCCTTGGAAAGTATACAATCGTGAATCATACTTGTATCTTTAGTTTTGAATCATAAATTATACCTATTATAATTTATATGTTCTATCTGATTAGCATGGTTTCTCATGGATGAACACCTTTGCTTAGCCTGATACAAAGGTGAAGATACCAAAAGGAGTAACCTTTTGTACTCATATATGTATAACATATATATAATTAAGAAGGAAACGACCTTCGGACAAATAGTACAACCCTAATTCCACATCCAAACAAGGAAAAGGATATAAGATAATTCATTAGTTCTAAGCCCTTCAAATCTTATTTATATATTTATACATATATAAACATGATTTTGGCATTTATACTTTGAAATAGCTTATAAAACATTTTTCAAAGAATTTAACAGAGTTTACATGACTTTTAAGATTTAACATGGCTTTAAGTTATTTTGGAAGTATTTGATAATTCTTAAAAGCATACGGAAACATTTGTGTGATTATTATCACATACAGTTATTAACACAATTTAATATTCTGTTAAACCTGTATTCCCCCCCTAAAAAGCATATAAAACCATTTAAAAAGGTATATTATAGGGGTACGAACTCACTTTGATAGGCGGTAATTCGGGCAGCGTTTCGTTTCCCAGAAAGAGTTTATTTGACGAGAAACCGACTTAAACCGGGCAGAGTTTCGACAGGAGAGAGGATGACTTCTCGAGAATTCTGGGGCTCCGGGGCTTTCTTCATGCTTTAGACACGATACTAGGGCCTTCAGGTGTCTCGAGAAAGTTTACGGGGTTAAAATGTGAATTTTGGAGAAATTTGGGGTGAAAAATTGCTTTCATCCGAGAAGGCTCGCACCCTTTATATAGGGGTGCGAGGGTTCGGCCGAAGGAGGACAGCTGGCGAGGGCTCGGACACCTGGCGAGGCGAGGAGATGAGTCAGCAGCTACGTGGAAGCTCCTGCGAAGGCCACGTGCGAAGGCTTAAGGCGGTGGAGCTTCTGACCCGGTGCGAGACACGTGACTTCGGACAGGTGGCCTCTTCTAAGTGGGCCGAACTTCGGTCCAGTGGGGAAAGAGGTGATGACTTCAGACCAATCAGAAGGCGACACGAGCATCTGCGGTCCAATCAGAAGGTCACACGTGGAGGCCTCGCATGCGAGGTGACGTGTCCGAGGAGTGACTCAGCGAAATTTCCCGGTTTTCCACATTTTCTTAATTTTTGTGCCAAAAACTTGCGAAAATCATAACTTTCGCATACGAGCTCCGTTTTTGACGTTCTTTATATGCACGCGTAGGTAAAATTATACTCTACGACTTTCATTTAGACTTTGTTGGCTGATTTTGACTTTATTTTTAATATTATTATTTTAAATAGACCGGGACGGGAATCCGTTAAAAATTCATAACTTCTTCATCCGATGTTCGTTTTCGTCTGTCTTTTTACCGTTGTGCTACTTTTGATGAGACCTTCGATTCTCGTTTAAGTTGCGTTGGCTAAATATTGATCGATTTATATTTCGAATTTTTAGTTGTCTACTGCTAAACCGAAACTTCGAAAAATCATAACTTCCTCATACGAAGTCAGATTTTGACGTTCTTTTTATGAATGTTCTCGGTTTAACATATTATACAACTTTCATTTAGATTGTTAAGGCTAAAAATCCTTTTATCGAAAATTCGCTTTTTACACTGAACAGTGTTTTGCCGGTTTTACCGCGGAGTTTCGATTGGTCATAACTTCTTCGTTATAACTCGGATTTCAGTGTTCTTTATGTTTTTGGAAACCTTGTTACAAACTCTACCACTTGGTTCATCCTAATTATGATTATTGATCAATTTATTTTTGACCAAAATTTGACTGGTGTCACATTATCCCCCCGTTAGAGGGAATTTCGTCCCGAAATTAAGTCTAAAGTGATACTCATGGACTAGGTCTAATCTTTCCTATCCCAAGTGAATTCAGGTCCCTGGTTTGTAATCCAGCGAACCTTCACTAATAGGATGAGACTTAGTGTGGTTCTTTAGATTTCTCTATCCATGGTTTTTATTGGTTCTACTACAGAGTGTAGACTTTTATTTAACTTGATTTCATCGAGTGAAATAACAAGTGTTTCAGCGGGTAGACACCTCTTTAGATTAGATATGTGAAAGATGGGATGAACGTTATTAAGTTTTTTGTGGTAGTTTAAGTTTAAAAGTACAAGACCGATTCTGGTAAGAACCTCAAATGGTCTTATGTACCTTGAATTTTGTATTCCACGCTTTCACAAGCGCATCTTGTCCTTCCAGGGTGAGACCTTCATATGACAAGGCCATCAATGCTGGAATTCCAAGGGTTTTCTTTTATCGAAGCCGAAGCTTCTCTGATTAACTCTGGAAGCTTTATGACGCTTCCCGATTCGTATTTTGTTTTTGGTAGTTTCTCGGATGAATTCTAGATCAGCGAGGGTGCTGTGTGGAAATTGGATCTCTAGCTAGTTGTGTATTACCTAATTTAGTCTAGTGCAGATAGGATCTGCACTTATGACTGCAGAAGGTTCTGAATGGAGCAACTTGAATGCTAGTGTGATAAAGGACTCGACTAATTGGTAAATGGGTATCCTATTCTTTACCATAGTCGATCCTATAGAATCATGACTACTCTGATTCCTAGAGATTTTTGAGTGACGGCCTGAACTAGGAGATGATTCTATTATCTCAGTGGAGATAACAGATATTGGCATACCGTGCACTCACACATTCTAGTTATCTTCTCTATTTGCCATATTTTCAGGTTTCAAGGCTTCCTCTTGAGCCTCCTTACTTTGTGTGGAGAGATTTGAAAGGGTTATCATAGTTCGTGATTGGCACTATGACCTGGGTACTCTTTCCGACTTAAGGTGTCAGCTACTATATTGTCTTTGTCAAGATGATAACGAATTTCAAATTCGTAGTCATTTAGTAGCTCGACCCACTGTCGTGGTCTCATGTTGAATTTCACCTAGTAGAATACATGATGTAGGCTTTTGCTCCGAAGTTCATGATCAGACTCATACTTGGCTCATCCACCAATACCTCGTGTATACAAGTCGTATATAATTTAGATTTCATAAAACGTTCGGATGGGTGACTCTGCCCCAGGTCCACAACCAAACAAGGAACAGGAGATAGGGCGGAATCACACATTCTTAATCTTGTTAAGTCTAACTTATATACCACTCTCGTGTATATACTTAGCAGCGATAGATTAACTTAATGAGTTCTTAGTCTCTATTCTTGAACTCGACCTGCGGTATAATGATTTTCCTACGAGATCTATTCAGGTACTTCGGTAGTTACTGACTTCCAAGACTACTTCGGTGCTTTTCGTTTGAAGTTTCCTGTCTACTGAGTAGGCTAGAATGGCGGGGTACTCTTCGCATGGGTACTTCTGAAGTTTTGAAATGAGAGACAACCTAAGGGTTTTGCGTTAAGGATTGGAAGAATTTCATCTTACGGCTGATTAAGGAAAAAGTTCTCTTATACAGCATAAGAATTTTCACATGGTAAGGGCCAGGCCAAACCATGTTGAATGAGGATGTCAGAATTCGATGAAATAGATATTAAGTCGTTCTGGGGCGAATGATTACTAGGGTGATATCCTATGTACTTAAGTTTTCAGCGCTTCTGGTTTTATTCTGTTATTATCACTACAAAACCCTTTTTGATTTGAAATTGGCGGGTACTACCAATACGAGGGTTCTGATAATTTGAAATTATGAACTTACATGAAACGATCCTTACTAGGTCTCTCTATAATCGCTTGGTGTATACAAGTCATGTATAATTAAGATTGGTAAGACTTTTGATTAAGCAACCCTGCCCTAAATCCACAACCAAACAAGGAACAGGAAATGAGGCGGGATTACTCACTCTAAGTCTACAAATCTTAATTATAAATGACCCTTATGTATGCACTAATTCATCATAACTTACCTGTTAGGGTTTCAAATTTTATATAAGTGTTATGATTTAATTTGAACGGAAGAGTAATCATAATTATAAATAATTATCGGGGTTTGGAAGCGTACCAAAATGTAGCAGGGTTCTTTGATGCTTCCCCATGTATTGGGGTCAAAATCCTCCTGCTCCCCCGTCGTTCTTCTCTGTTGGACAATCCCTCTTGTAATGTCCTATTTCACCACAAAGGTGACATATGGGAATGGTTCCAACATCGGTAGTTGAAGTGATGAACTCGACCGGAGTTCTACAGATGCGGGCGGTATGCCCCTTCATGTTGCATCTATTGCAATGTAGCTCTCGGCAAACTCCATGATGATGGTAGTTGCACTTGCTGCAGCGTGGGAGGTTTCCTAAGTATGGGTTGGTTGGTGCTAGAATAACAGGGCTGACGGGGGTATTGACTGCCCCAGTTCGTTGCCCTCTGCTAGGTTCTTGAGTTGAACAACTCCCTTTCGTGTTCTCGAACTTTCGTTTAAGGATATTAGACTTAAGGTTCGAGATGTCCTTACAAGTAGGTGCTCGTTGCTGTACTTGGCCATCACCACGATCGGGGTTACCGATAGCATTACTACTAACATTTGTATTGTTAGCATTAAGGTGTGCCATGACAGCTGCTACAGCTGTTGTGACCGCAGCTTGAAACGTAGCCGCATCTATCTGAAGGATTGGTGTTTCGCTGGTGGGTTGGTTACACTTCTTTGGAGGCATGATTCTGTTACATGATAAGAAAATGAGTTTGTGGGCGACTATCGTGTCTCTAGATGTATTCTAACCATTTGTATCTATGTATTAATCTTTTGTTTTGTTATATTGTTCTCAATGATTCGACCTGCATCCCTATGATGCAGTCCTGGTAAGGAACATAGTTAAGTTTCTAGAATGGTTAGGAACCGAGTATCATCCGAACTAAGTTACCTTGGTTTGGTCGATATCGTTTCCCAATTTTCAAAAATATTCGAAAACAATTCATAACGGTGTCTACATAAAATAGACTTATGAATTTGAGAAGTAATCACTATCAATTAAGATTTCGTGATCTGATTTATTGTTATTAGCCATGACAGGAAAAGAGGATAAGCTCCAAACCTAATGTGAGTAATGAAATCACTAACTCACTAGGTTGAACTGATTTACTAGTTATTACTTAGATGAAAAGGTGCTCGAACACTTCAAATGAATCATGCGTGGTTTTCCTTTGCTCTCCGTTCTATTCTGAGTGGTAATGATTTGTTCTCTCCTGGTATCTATAGGGTGTCCTTCTCCTCTGTAGGTATATTGAATTCCTGGGCTGTCTTATTTCCGATTCTGACACTGTTCCCCATTACTTAGTAATGAAGATTTTAAATCTCGGAAGTTCATGCGAATCTCTCATTGGTGTCTTTTATAAGGTAAGGGCACTAAATGATTTCTATAGTTTATGTACTTCTCATATGTTTCTTTCTTGGGATTCTCCTAATGAAATTTTGTTGGATCCTCCTTGACTCTTCTATTGATTGCTGGAGTAACTATGTTTATCTAACAGGTTTATACGAGAATGGGAATGTCTAAAGAATCTATGAGAAAATTTGAATTTTTACGAAGGTGATTCTTTATGGTCCTTCTATAATCACATGGTGTGTACCAATTATATATAATCCAGATCAAATAGACCTTTGAATAAGTAATCCTACTCTAAAACCACATCCAAACAAGGAAAAGGAAGTAGAGTGAAAATCACATATTCTAAGTCTATAAAATCTCGGCTATATATAACCTTAACGTATCCACTTAGTAATTATAGACCTATTAGAAAAGATCTTTTTAACATTTCCCCAGAGGTATGTAACATACCTCCATGTTATTTTAGTTATGAGTTTGATTCTTGGACTTCTAGATACAAGAACTTAACAAGTTTTCAGTTTCCTTGTTATAGCATCCTAAAATACTCCCATAGTATTTTAGTCTTTGGTTCTAGAATTCTTCTGGTGCTTAGGTAAGTTTTAGACCAGTTGCAACACTACAATCACTCCCCAAACACGTGTTGGTCATACCTCGTATGAATATAGTTGATCAGGCTATATTGGTCCCAGATATGATTACGTCACTGCCTAGGTTTAACTGCAATGTCTAACATCCAAATACTTTTTGTTTTGTTCTTCTTGTGATACTCATTCTAGTATATATACTCTGCATGTACTTATACTTGTATAAAATATTAATATATTTTTAAAGTATAACTCTTGGTCATAGTGTTTTTATCCCAATGGGTTTATAGTTGTATATCTTATATGACTGATATATTGAGTTCACTATAAACACTGCTCTGATACCAATCTGTCGCACCCCCAAACCAGAACGGCGGAAACGTTCGGGGGTGGAGGACTTTACGTAAGTATCACAACACATGCAATATAGTAATCAAAGTACAAAACAACCATTGCATTAATAAGTATAAGTTTTACATAAGTGTTTAAACATTACATATTCAAACACTAAAGAAGGTACAGTAGAAGACAAGAGTCACGGTACGGTACTAGGTAGTCTTCTCAAGAGCTTCGGGAGTGTACCTGTCTACTGGATTCCTGAGAATACAAGTTATTTGAAAAGAGTATATCAGCATTTAAGCTGGTGAGTTCATAAGTATTTTAGTTCTGTTAAGTATACCCTAAGTTCTTTGAATAAGTTCACTGGTTTCTCCAGGAAATCCTATATTTCCTGAGGTGATTAACTGATAACCTCAATAGTTTCCCTCTGTAACTACTTAGTTCATACTGATTATAAATAACACAATATCGAACGGACAGTTAAATAGGTGTATCTGCCTTAAGCCCACAACCAAACAATGAACAGGAAGTAAGGCGGAAGTCACACATTTCACTGTCAATCAGAAATTACTTATGTACAACTCTGATGTAATAACTAAGGAATTATAGAATTAACCACTAAAGGTCTTTTATGTTATACTAGTTTACAAAGATTGAATGACTAAGTTTCATTTGATAAGTGGTTTAATCCCATAAACTGTTTCCTTTGTATAAGTTGTTTAATCCCATAAACCGTTTCATTTGTAAAAGTGGTTTAATCCCATAAACCGTTTCATTTGTAAAAGTGTTCTTAGTTATATCTGTTCTATCGTAAAAACCTTAGTATTAATCCTGGAGAGTATTGTATTATCCATAATACTGCCTTGTGGTTTTAAATGTTCAAAACCAGAAGTACAATACTTGGTTTCATGATACGTAGCTTTTACTGTAAGTAAAAACTACTTAAGGTATATCTGGTCGGGATGTAATTAACTTTTCTTACTGTTATAAGAGAAGTATATTACTTTGTAATTCACTCATTGTTCTATCCATGTGAGTCCTATTAACCATACTAATATGACTGATATGCCTGCGGCGACGTTCTTCAGGCGTCGGAACTGGAATGATATTTGACACCCTAGGCCTGCCGGCCAAACTGTAGCGAACAGTAGAGCTGCGGGATTGTTAGTCCCATATAGATCTATACGCAAATTCACGCTCTCCCTACAAGAGATTCTGGCTAATAGTTCAGGACTTAAAAGGGTCGTACTTAGATAAGTACACCGTGAAGTGTCTCACAAATTTATTGTTTCAACGAGATTTACGATGTATTATTATTACCCTGTGAATGCTAACTCTGGTACTTTGTATCGTACCCTTGGTTAATGCAAACCCGGTATAATGTATTATTACCTCGTGTTTGCTAACTCAGGTACTCTGTATAGTACCTTTGCTAATGCAAACCCGGTAGAATGTATTATTACCTCGTGTCTGCTAACTCAGGTACTCTGTATAGTACCTTTGATAATGCAAACCTGACAGAATGTATTATTACCTCGTGTCTGCTAACTCGGGTACTCTGTATAGTACCTTTGCTAATGCAAACCCGGCATTACCTCATGTTTTCTAACTCTGGTACTTTGTATAGTACCTTTGCTAATGCAAACCCGGTATGATGTATCTTTACTTCTTTAATATGTTGTTCGTATATTAAAGGTATTATACATATCTTGTTATAGTTGAATGTATTTTGGTAATTTCCTTGGAAAGTATACAGTCGTGAATCATACTTGTATCTTTAGTTTTGAATCATAAATTATACCTATTATAATTTATATGTTCTATCTGATTAGCATGGTTTCTCATGGATGAACACCTTTGCTCAGCCTGATACAAAAGGTGAAGATACCAAAAGGAGTAACCTTTTGTACTCATATATGTATAATATATATATATATATATATATATATATATATATATATATATATATATATATATATATATATATATATATAAGAAGGAAATGACCTTCGGACAAATAGTACAACCCTAATTCCACATCCAAACAAGGAAAATGATATAAGATAATTCATTAGTCCTAAGCCCTTCAAATCTTATTTATATATTTATACATATATAAACATGATTTTGGCATTTATACTTTGAAATAGCTTATAAAACATTTTTCAAAGAATTTAACAGAGTTTACATGACTTTTAAGATTTAACATGGCTTTAAGTTATTTTGGAAGTATTTGATAATTCTTAAAAGCATACGGAAACATTTGTGTGATTATTATCACATACAGTTATTAACACAATTTAATATTGTGTTAAACTTGTATCCCCCCCCCCCTAAAAAGCATATAAAACCATTTAAAAAGGTATATTATAGGGGTACGAACTCACTTTGATAGGCGGTAATTCGGGCAGCGTTTCGTTTCCCAGAAAGAGTTTATTTGACGAGAAACCGGCTCAAACCAGACAGAGTTTCGACAGGAGAGAGGATGACTTCTCAAGAATTCCGGGGCTCCGGGGCTTGCTTCGGGCTTTAGACACGATACCGGGGGCCTTCGGGGGTCGTGTGAAAGTTTACGGGGTTAAAATGTGAATTTTGGAGAAATTTGGGGTGAAAAATGGCTTTCATCCGAGTAGGCTCGCACCCTTTATATAAGGGTGCGAGGGTTCGGCCGAAGGAGGACAGCTGGCGAGGGCTCGGACACCTAGCGAGGCGAGGAGATGAGTCAGCAGCTACGTGGCAGCTCCTGTGAAGGCCACGTGCGAAGGCTTAAGGCGGTGGAGCTTCTGACCCAATGTGAGACACGTGACTTCGGACAGGTGGCCTCTTCTAAGTGGGCTGAACTTCGGTCTAGTGGGGAAAGATGTGATGACTTCGGACCAATCAGAAGGCGACACGAACATCTGCGGTCCAATCAGAAGGTCACACGTGGCGGCCTCGCATGCGAGGTGACGAGTCCGAGGAGTGACTCAGCGAAATTTCCCGGTTTTCCACATTTTCTTGATTTTTGTGCCAAAAACTTGCAAAAATCATAACTTTCGCATACGAGCTCCGTTTTTGACATTCTTTATATGCACGCGTAGGTAAACTTATACTCTACGACTTTCGTTTAGACTTCGTCGGCTGATTTTGAATTTATTTTTAATATTATTATTTTAAACATAACGGGACGGGAATCCGTTAAAAATTCATAACTTCTTCATCCGATGTCCGTTTTCGTCTGTCTTTTTACCGTTGTGCTACTTTTGATGATACCTTCGATTCTCGTTTAAGTTGCATTGGCTAAATATCGATCGATTTATATTTCGAATTTTTAGCTGTCTACTGTTAAACCGAAACTTCGAAAAATCATAACTTCCTCATACGAAGTCAGATTTTGACGTTCTTTTTATGAACGTTCTCAGTTTAACATATTCTATAACTTTCATTTAGATTGTTAAGGCTAAAAATCCTTTTATCGAAAATTCGCTTTTTACACTGAACAGTGTTTTGTCGGTTTTACCGCGGATTTTCGATTGGTCATAACTTCTTCGTTATAACTCGGATTTCAGTGTTCTTTATGTTTTTGGAAACCTTGTTACAAACTCTACGACTTGGTTCATCCCAATTACGATTATTGATCAATTTGTTTTTGACCAAAATTTGACTGGTGTCACAAATATCCTTTATGACTTTGTCACCCGTAGACCTGCCGGTCCCATTGTAGCTAGCAGTGAGGTGCGGGATAGTCAGTCCCGTATAGATCTATACACAACAATCACACTCTCCCTCCAAGAGATTCTGGTCATAAGTGCTAGTCCTACACTCTGATTCTGTGGGAGTGTTACCAAGGACGTGTCTCCAACTTAGACTAACAAATTTACAAGTAATAATACTAAAAATCCTGTTTATGATTTGCATGAATCCTTTATAAAATAATACATTTTACTACGTGATTCACAAGTTCATTGTTCTAGTTTTGAAAACTGTTTCTACGAGTTGATTTCTTAATCGTTTGGTAAAACTGTTTTTCCATGTTAAAAGCATACTGAAAATATAATTATCTTAAACAAAATAATATATTTTGAGCACAAGTTTCCTTGTACTTTTGCTTGTATTTCCCCCCCTGAAAACATGAAAAACTCGGAAAAACGTAGGGGTATGAACTCACCTCGGGTGATTTGAATGAAGGATCGACACGAAAAGTTGGGTGTTCAAGTGAAGCCTTGAACACGATTTGATCCTAATTAACATGCAATGATACATAAAGGAGTCAAATGAAGGTATTTCACCACTAAATGTGATGGAGAACCACTCTAGGAACTTGGGACTACTTGCACTAAGTGTTAGAACCTTGAAGGATTGCATGAGGGGAGTGTATGGCCACCTTTAAGGTGTGTGCGGCCATGGGTGTGCTGCCCAAGGGGTGTGCGGCCGTACACTCATGATGGAAGGTGTCCTTGGGGTGTTTCAAGGTCCATACTTGAAATCCATGAAGTGTCCTAGGTCTATACTCAATTGTAGTGCAAGATAGGGGTCCTAGAAGTGTGTTTGTGGCCCTAAGATGAGTGTGTGGTCGCACACTAGGTTGTGTGCGGCCGTACACAGGTGTGTGCGGTCGTACACCCCACAAAATGATGTCCAAAATGTCCTTTCCAAGGTGCAACAAGGCTAGGGGCATGTCTATCTCAAATATGGAAGTCAAACTCTCACTTTGGAGGGTGTTTTAAGGGTGTGCGGCCACCTTAAGAGGGTGTGCGGCCGCACTCACTTCCAACACGAAGAACATGTCCATTTTTGCACACTTAAGGCTTAGATAGAGAGGTCTTTCATGGATTGTAAGCTAAAGGAAGAAGTACTCACGTTTTTTAGGCCTTGAGAGGGTTTGCGGTTGAAGAATCTTGAGAGAGAAGGAGTAGCGTGCTGCCAAGGAGTGAAAGAAATGAAGGGAAGGGGGTCTACCCTTTATATAGGAGTAGGTATGTTGTCAACAAGTGAGTGTGCGGCCAAGAGGTGAGTGTGCGGCCTCACACCCATGTGTACGGTCGTACACTCCCCCTAAGGGTGTGTATGGCCTGATTTTGTCACTATATGGCTTGTTGACTCGTTCCTAAACTCAACCTTGGTCATACTCGAGCTTAAAATCACTTAAACGGACCCTCAAACATTGCCAGAAGTCAACAAAACATGTTTAACTTTGATTGAATTGACTAAGTGTGCGAGATAAAAGTTCCGGGTTGTCACAGAGTTGGGTACGAGGTTGCATTTCAGCACCGCTTACCACCCACAGACGGACGGACAGAGTGAGCGGACTATTCAGACACTCGAGGACGTGCTTCGAGCATGTGTGTTGGACTTCGGAGGAAGTTGGGACACATATTTACCATTGGATGAGTTTTCCTATAACAACAGCCATCATTCGAGTATTGGTATGCCTCCCTTCGAGTTGTTGTATGGGAGGAGGTGTCGGACTCCCATCTGCTGGGGAGAGGTAGGGAAGCGAGTGATGGGTAGCACAGAGATAGTGCTTCAGACAACTGAGCAGATACAACAGGTCAGACAAAGGTTGCTGACAGCTCAGAGTCGCCAGAAGAGTTATGCGAACCGGCGGCGATCCGAGCTCCAGTTCCAGGTTGGGGATTTTGTACTCCTGAAGGTATCTCCTTGGAAAGGATTGATCCGACTCAGGAAGAGGGGCAAGCTGGGGCCCCGATACATTGGTCCCTTCAGGGTGACCGCGAGGGTGGGTAAGGTGGCTTACCGTCTGGAGCTACCTGCGGAGTTGAGCCAGATACATGATACCTTCCACGTGTCTCAGTTGAGGAAGTGTATAGCCGACGAGTCGGCGGTGGTGCCACTAGAGGATATACAGGTGGATGCGAGCCTGAATTATGTTGAGAGGCCAATCGTGATCTTGGATCGGAGGATCAAGATTCTGAGGAACAAGGAGGTGCCCCTGGTTCAAGTCCAGTGGCAACATCGGAGAGGGTCTGAGCTGACTTGGGAGCCGAAGACGGAAATGCGGGAGCAGCATCCAGAGTTGTTTGCAGAGCGAGACTTCGAGGGCGAAGTCTGATTCTAGTGGGGGAGAATTGTAACATCCGGATTTCCAGGTATCATAAATTAAGTATTTATTGTGAGCCAAGGAGAGGGACTCGACGAGTTGACGCCTAGACTCGTCGAGTAGGATCGCGATTGCTGACTAGGATTAATGAACGGACTCGACGAGTCGGCAAGTGGACTCAACGAGTCCGCGCTGTGGACAGAAACCCTAAATCCCCGGGCCTGTGCCCTATTTAAGGGATCTTATGGCCCTCATTTGCGGCCACCTTCACCCTTGAGAGCACCAGAGGACCTAAGAGCATTGTGAGTGAGATAAGAAGCCATTTTCTTCATTTCTAGTGTGATTTTTGCAAGAAAGAAGGAAGGAGGGCAAGCTAAGCGGATTGAGGAGCTCATATCTGCTATCATTTGATCAGAAGAGGCTGCCAGAGGTATAAATCTATGCTCATTCTCGTGTATATGGCGACCTACTTAAATCTAGGGTTTTCTCATGCCTTCTTTAGCTTGGATTCGAAGCATATGAGGTCCCAAGGTGGAATTATTCTTAGATCTGGACCTTAAGAGGTCCAGAGAGTCCTAACCATCCTGCTTTATGCTATCCCTTTGGAGATATGAACCTAGGTTGCCATTTTAGAAGCTATTTCACCAAAAGAAGCCCTATGAGTGTTGCATGAGCGTAAAGGTCGGACCTTTTACGTAATGATTGTGTATTGGAAGGTCAGATCTATAGGTTAGAGAAGTAGATCTTACCTCAGAAGGTCATTTGAGTAATCTCATGGACGAAACTCGCCGAGTCCATGAGCGGACTCGACGAGTCGGATCGTGTTGCACCACGATTCGTGTTCAGTGGTAACCTGTTGAGAGAAAGGTTAACTCGACGAGTCGAGTTAGGCTTTAGGAGGATTCAGAAGACACGTATGGACTCGCCGAGTCACCCGAGTGCACTCGACGAGTCTGGTCAAAATTAGACCATTGGCTGGGGTTGACTTTTAGGGTTTGGTCAACATTTGGACATTGGACCATTGGAGGGGTAAAATGGTCTTTTCCCCTTCTGAGAGAATATAAGGAGGGATTTAGTCTAGCCTGTGAGAGTCGTATTAATTAGAGGTAATTACTTTATGTGATTAGGCGGAGGCTAGATCAGATATTCGAGTTTGAGACTTTTCCGAGATTACCCGAGGTGAGTCTTCTCACTATGCATTACCTAGAGTGGTAACTATATGCAGACCGGAGGGTCTTATGTGTTATGTGTATGTTGAGTTTATGTGCATTGTGATATATGTATGCTATGTGTTATATAGACCGGACCGAAGGGTCCAACGATTTTGACCGGACCGGAGGGTCAAACGAGTTACGGGACTGGAGGGTCCCGCTCAGACACATTAACCGGAGGGTCATACCGAGTTATAGCCTTGAGTGGCTTATGTGTTGGATGTGGTATGTTGGGGAACTCACTAAGCATTTATGCTTATAGTGTTTTGTGTGATGTGTTTCAGGTACTAGTGAGGATCGCGGGAAGGCGCCGGCATGATTTATACACACTGGAAGAAGATTTGTTGGAGATTCTGGGATTTGTTATTATTATGACGTTTGACATTATGAGATTTTGAGAACTATTTTATGAGTTTTATTATGTTGAAAAATCAAAAATTGTTTTGAAAATTTACATTGTTACATCGTGGATATAAAGAACGTCGAAAACGGATAAGGGATGCAAAAGTTATGACCATTTAAAGTTAGATGGGTGTTGGGCCAAAACAGGTACGCATGGCGTACAAGGCAGGTACGCATTGTCACACCCCCAAACCAGAATGGCGGAAACATTCGGGGGGGATGACTTCACGTAGTATCATAACAATTGAATATTTGTAAAGAAAGTAACCCAACCATCATAAATATAATAAAAGTTACATCGTTGCATGTAATACATGTGATGATTTAAAATGTTTTCATAACAGACGCCTTAGCGTTCCTTCTCCAAAAGCTGATGGTTACCTGTATTACTGATTCCCTGAGAAATACAAGTAGTTTTGAAAAAGTGTCAACAATTAAGTTGGTGAGTTCATAAGCGTTTTTGTACTAAAATTTGTATGTCTTTCGGTAAAATAACTGAACGTGTTTTCCAGAAAATCCAATATTTTCTATGTATGTGTGATAGTTTGAAAAGTACCAAAGGCTGGAATGCAATAGTATCTTTCATGCTAAAATGGTGAAAGTGAATTTATACATATATAATGTAACACTGAATGCATTGAAGAGTCTCGTAAATCAAAATATTTTGATATTCCATGTAAGATTTATAACCATGCTATTGACCCAGACTGCCTGTAACAACGTTCTTCAGGCGTTGCAGTGTTATGACGTTTGTCACCCCAGACCTGCCGGTCTAACTGTAGCTAACAGTTTAGGTGTGGGATTGTCAATCCCGTATAGATCTATACACAAGTATCACGCTCTCCCTACAAGAGATTATGGTTTATAATACAGGACTTGAAATGCGTACTTGAGAGTACGGTGAAGCCGGATGTCTCACAAAACTTAGTATCAATAGATTTACGGAATGAAAAGTCCACATTACTTGTAAATAAGAGTAGTTCCTTTTTATTGTGTTTATGTAAAGTTGTCATGAATATTTCGTAAACTATACCTATTATAGTTTTTCAAAAGTGTGTTCCATTTGGTGATAAAAACTTGACGTAATAACAACTTTCCATGTAAAGTGTAACGTTAGTATTAATGTTGTTTAACATTTATAAACAGGATGTAAGTAAAATATTTGAAACCATATATTACGGTGCGTATTTGAACATAAGTTTTTCTCGTGTTTCACTTGTATTTCCCCCCCCCCCCTAAAACATGAAAAAGACGTGAAAATGTAGGGGTATGAACTCACCTGGTTGAAGTGGTGGCTTGAAGAAGTTGAGACTAAAAATCGAGCAGAACTTCGACTAGAAAAGCTGATTTCTCGGGATTCTCGTGAATTCTCGAGACTCTCGGGAGCGTAGAACTTCCTTCAGGGCTTGGAAATGAAACCAGAATGTTGGGATAGCCTCGAGAGGTTAGAAGTGCGAGATTTGGGAGAAATGTAGTAAACTTGCCACCAAGATCTGTAACCCTCGCACTCTTTATATAGGGGCTGGTCATGGTGCGAACGCGGGGCGTTCCTGCTGGGTACGTAGGGCGTTCCTCTACACAGGGTGTTCCCGTGAACGCAGCGCGTTCCGAAGCTGAAATACGTCATCGCTTACGAACATCGGATGGGATGGCTAAGAGTCAGGTCTGCGAGTACGAACGCGACGCGTTCCTTCGGAACGCAGGGCGTTCCCTTCGGACCCGCCTCGAAGTGTGTGCCCAAAACTTGTAAAATCCGTAACTTTCGCATACGAGCTCCGTTTTCGACGTTCTTTATATGCACGCGAAGGTGAGAATATACTCTACAATTCTCGTTTAGACTTCATCGGCTAATTTTGAATTTATTTTTAATAATATATTTTTAACAGGCCGGGACTGAAAAAGTCTGTTAAAAATCCATAACTTCTTCATCTGACGTCCGTTTTCGTCTGTCTTTTTACCGTTGAATTACCATTGACGAGATCTTCGATTCTCGTTTAGGTCGTGTTGGCTAAAAGGCACTCGATCTCTATTTCGAGTTTTTAGTTGTCTACTGCTGTTCCGAAACTTAGAAAAATTATAACTTCCTCGTACGAAGTCAGATTTGGGCGTTCTTCTTATCTATGCTCACGGTTTAACATAATCTACAACTTTCGTTTAGATACCTAAGGCTAAAAAGTATTTTATTGAAATTTCACTTTTTATGCTTAACAGTGTTTTACCGGTTGTGTTGTGGATTTTCGATTGGTCATAACTTCTTCGTTATAACTCGGATTTGAGTGTTCTTTATATATTTGGAAACCTTGACAATATATTTAACATTTTATGCAACCCAATTAAGACTTTAGAACACTTCATTTTTGATGCCATTTTATTACATAATAAAAAAATAGTTTATAATATTTGACTTTTTGAATATTACATTGACTCGAAATATCGGGTTGTCACACGCATGGCGTACACGGGAATTTGGACGTGGGTGCATTTAGGAACGCCCTGCGTTCCCCAAGGGAACGTGCTGCGTTCGTCAAGCCAGATTAAAACCCTAATTTAGGGTCTTGGACCCTATTTAAAGACCTTAACTCACCTCCAACCCTCATTTCCTTCAGCCGCCATCCTCTCTAACCCTAAGAACGAAACCCTAGCCTCCATTTGAGTGATTCTTGAGCTTCAAAGTGATTTATGTGTGTTTTGGTGCTTGATGAAGGAGAAGGAACTTCTTGAAGAGTCATTGCTTGACTTGGAGCTTTTGGATCTAGGCTTTATGCACCTAGATCTATCTTCTAGAGGTATAAAGTCTCAACCTTGACAACTCTTTCATGTAGATCTAGCTAAGTGGTATTTTGTTATGGTTTTGGTCCCTTTGAGGTGGTTCTTGTGAGTAGAAGTTACTCCAGAAACTTTGAGCTTCATATTTGGTCCTTGTTGAGGTTATGGAGTTATAAAGTTTTGATCTTGATGTGTATAAACCTTCCATGCATGATTTTTTAGTCATTTGATGAAGTTTGGGACTTAGGGTTTTGATTTGGGTCCCATTGAGTTATGTTAAGTCATAAAGTTGGAAACTTTATGACTTAAGAAGTCCCTTGAAATCAGATCTGGAAGTTTGGATTGAGGTCTTAAGGTATTAAGAAGTTTTTAAGACATTTTTGGGGTGATTTTGACCTTTGGGGTTCATCTTTGGTGTTGGGCTTCATTAAGCCATGTAAAGGCTTAAAGCCTTCGACTTTATGGATCAAGTCAATTATATTTAGCTATTCTGAGGTTTTGGAGATTTGTCTTAAGGATTAAGTCATTGGAATGACTTTTGGGTGGCCGTGGGGAACGTCGTGGGTAACACTCGGGAACGCCGTGCGTTCCGGCTAGGATGCCTGTTTTTTAATTGGCGACGTACGCTGTGTGTACAAGCCATGTACGTCGTGCGTACGTCTAATCAGATGGGTATTGGGCTTTATGGACTTGGACTCTTTGGAATGGGCTTCGGTTGGGTTGGGTTGTTTCTGTGGGCTATGAATTATCTGTGTTGGGCTCTGGTTGGACCTCAAGACTTTGAGTGGGACTTAGGTTTGGTTTGGGCCTCGGGTTGTGTTGATTGGGCCGTTAATGGTGTTGGATTAGGTGTCTAAGCCTATAACTCTAGTTGGTATGTACTTGACCCGATAGTAGCATGGTGCTTTTGGGTTTCCTTCACCATAGCAATTTGATAGGATGAATTATAGAGAAAGAGGTTAATTGTGATTTATTAATATATTATAAGCATAATATATTAATTGTGAAATCATATTATTTAATTAGTATTGATCAGAAATTAATTTGGAATTAATTTAGTGATCAAAAGAGACTGATTAAATTAACGGGGACTGATTATGAAAATCAGTAATAGTTGTAGTTTGGGCTAATGGGCCCTATTGGTATAGGGTGAACGAAAGCTATATGAAAGTCCATATAGATTTCATCCACAGGCTTACCATAAGGGATCCATGTGTTTCTTAGGGCCTAAGTAAGGGATTTAGGGTTTCCATGTAGATAACCCTAAGGAGCTCAACTATATAAGGAACCCCCTAGCTCATGAATTCGGCCCCATATGCATGAAATAGAAACCCTAGCCGATTTTGAGCCTCTCTAACCTCTCTCTCATATTCTTCATTGCTATTTGGTGTTTGTGACTCTTTAGAGGTGCAACAATTGAGGCACTAAGCTCTTGAAGGTCAAGATCAACTAGCTACAAGGAAAAGGTATTCATCTAACTTGGTTTTAGTTATCAATTTCGAAATTATGTATGCTAGACTTAGGGTTTATGCTTTGGATGATTACTTGCATGTATAACTTTAGAAAAACCTAGATCCAAAGCATTAGGGTTCCATGTACACCATAGGAATGATGTAGTGCTCAAAACCCATCAGTGGTATCAGAGCCTAGGGTGATTTTTCTGTTATATGATGCAATTGTAATGTATTCAAAGCTGGAAAAAAATTTTGTTTTTGTTCTGCCTGATGACCATGACGTGGCAAAGCTTGCCACGACGTGGTATCGGGTCTGATGAAAATTTTCTGGATTCTTGGCTTAAATTAGATAATGATGGTTACCATAAGTTGTTTTAACTATTCAAAAAACGTGTTTTATGATATGGTAATGAATATCCTCATCTAATTGAAAGATAATTGTCAAATTTTAAGATAATTACAAGACTATGTGATAAATTTTATTAATTATTATAAATTTGATCTAGAAAGTATTTTGAAAAGTTTGAAAATTTGCCCTCAAGTTTTGGAATTTAAAATTTAACTAAAAAGTTTTAATTTTCAAATATTAAATTCTAAAACCCTAGTGTTTTTAAAAGTTAAAAAAACACCCACATGGATTTTATTAATTGTTTAATTAAATGTTTTAATTAAAAGACTATTAATAAATCCATAGATAGGTTTAATTTAATTAAATTAAAAGATTAATTTATTAAAGGATTAAACCATTAGTATTTTAAATGTATAAAATACACCCTTATACTATATAAAATTAAAAGTCTAATATATTATATATGTATAAGTAAAAAGTCAGTCTTACCGTTAGTAGACCTCATTCACGAAGCTCGTCTATAAGGGTGTTTAAGGAAGCGGCCTGTAAAATGACCGCCATTGGGTATCCACTCTTACCTACCGCACCCTTGACCAATGGAGGGTCGTTAGTCGAACGGGTTTGATAGGACACTTAAATCCTCATTAAAATTATAATGAAATATAAAGTAACTAAATGTTTTATAAATTCCTATCTTAGTTACTATAGGAAAAATGTGAATTTGATGCTAGCCCATGAAATTACACATTGCACCTTATTGGTTGTTAGTGGAGCGTGTGTGGTTAACCGGCACACTAATATGGGACTAATAAAGGATGGAAATGGGTAGCTCGTAGGTTATCATAGATCAATGAAGCGTGTGTGGTTAACCGACACATTGATTAGGTGATAAATGACTTCGAGAGTACCAAGTTAATTTGCATGGTTATTCACACCTTGTTTGTGATCCTCGGTATCAGAGTCACAAACTTGAAGGGCATAATCGAGATTAAACATGCGATTGAAAACTTCAACGCATCTCAAAGGATCTAGGAATTTCATTTAAAACCTAATTCGTTTAAAATTTCGTTTTCGTGGTGGAATTGGTAAATTGTTATTTACCTACCTTCAAAGAATTTGCAATTGGATTACGACATCCCTCTTCCGAATTGTAAATTATTGTGTTGGGTCCTAGCCTTAATATTTCATTTGGGTGTTATATTAAGGATTAAATCAACTAACTTGAATTTCTCCCCTTTTGTAGATGTCTAGTTTTGACAACTATGGTCTTCCTCAATCCTTTGGAAAAGGATTTCCATTCGAAGATGATATTCCACATGTCGATGAAGGTGAAAGATCATTCCCTTCTTCGTGCAAAGGTGGAACTGGAAATCATACTTCTCTTCCTCAACCTCCTCCAGTAATTCTCCCTGACCCATAATTTCGTCGACTTGAAAAGTTCAAGGTCACTCAAGCCCTATTGGCAAGCAAACACAAAGATGGAAGGTTTGTGTGTGCACACGTCTTGAAGATGAAGTCACACATTGATAGACTACGGATGTTGGGTGTCGTTATCCCGAGTTGACTTGGTTCTTCAATCGCTTCCTGAGTCGTATAGTCAGTTCGTTAAGGACTACTATATGACAGACCATGACGTGACCCTCATGGATCTGCCATATTTGCTAATTGCTGCTGAATCAGCAATGATTTGGCGTACTGGTAAAGCAAAATTGAATGGAAGATCAACCTCCCAAACTTCCACGGACATAGGTAATGACAATGATAATCCAGAAATGATTTCTTCTCCTAAGGGAAAGGAATTGGCCATGGTCAAAAGGTTTGACCATAAGAGAATGGCAAAGTCTGAGATAGTTCCATGTGTTACTCCTAAAGAGTCCATTTATTTCTATTGCCAAGAGAAGGGGCATTGGATGCGAAGCTACCGTATCTACCTGAAGGATTGCAAGGATGGTAAAGTCAAAATATATGACTCTACTTCAGGTAAGTTCACTATCTAACTCTATTAAGTTCCTATTTATAGATTCTTAATACATGATGTGATAAGATTGCATTTTGATGTTTTGTAGGATCAAAGAAAAGGAAGGAAGCTTAAAAGAAGAGAAGGTTGAGTCTGATCGTGAAGAGATGGATTTCGATCGCATGGTTCGATGATCAGATTTTTGAGCTGCTGCTTAGGAGTTATGATAGATTGCTTAGGAATGTCTAGAAACATAGTTTTCATATGAATTTGTGTTGTAAGGACAAGTTTTTCCGTATTTTATAATTAAATAAAAATTTTATTTTATGTTTCCTTACAATGACATTTGTGAAAATTGTTGTTTGTATGTTTCTATTAATAGCAATGTTGAAAATGGTTTGATTCTTAGTTATATCGATTGTGGTAGTGTCGTAATTTTTCTAAGTAAGGAAAGATTCTCATCGCCCAAGTTTCAATTGGATAGAAACTTGGAATCATGCAATATTGAATTGTGTGATGTATGATAATCTTGATCATTGGGAAATTAAAACTAATACCTTGTTCGCATGTATATGTGAGTCAAGTGAAAGACTAATGGATCTAGTATGCATTGATGTGGACTGGTCAGATCCGCCACAAAGGATGATAAAGTCTATTCGTCATGATTTACTAAAGTTTTAGTAAATATGGTTATGCTTATAAGATTAAGTATAATTCTAACACCTTGAAAAGTTTCAAAGTATAGCAGAACGAATAAGAAGAATCAATTAGGCAGAAAGATAAAGGTTTCTCCAATCTGAAAGGAAAGGAGAGTACTTTAGTATCGTATTTTATGATCATACTATTGATTATGGAACCATGTCACAATTGATCCTCTAAGGACACCTTAGTGCACTTGTATGGCTAAGAAGAGGAATCGGGAATTGTTGAAATGGTTAAATCAAGAAGATGAATCATACTTCATTCCAAAATCGAGTCATAGAGTCGTACTCAAAGATTGTGACTTGAGTGACACATCTAAGTTGGTTTATAACGCCTCATAAAATTTGGATTAGAAATGTCTTCTTACTTTTGCACATTTGAAATTGGTAGTGGTGATGTTTTAAGTTAAAACAATGACCAACTAAGACCAATTAGATGAAGTGTTATCTTGATAAGATCCCACACTAACTCTTGAATATTTGTTTGTCGAGGAATGCTCCTTGACAGAGAATCTTATATGTCAAGAGGTCATTGGGAGTCTTACTGGTCTTGAATAGTTTCAGGAACTAATCAAGAATAAACCTGTTAGTTATCACTAGCACACGACTTGAGGTTTGCAACCTATCGTGTTGACACATTCTTGTTTTTGTGCCAATTCCAGTTAGTTCGACTAAGCATGTGAGTTCTGTGAGTTCTCATTTGATTGCATAAGGCAAAGCACCTTGATCAGTGAAAGTACATTGATCAGTGTGGGTGAGCTGCTCAATAACCTGGAAACACTAGTAAGCCCTTGTGCTGCCAAATCGCAAGAAATTAAGAATAAGCAGGTTCAGTCCATATGGGTTTGAATTTGTCATAGACCTTGTCTTGTGATAGTGGTTCGAAATGACAAGTTCACATGGATAGGAACACATACACCATAAAAATATAAGTGTAAGAGGTTTCTCTCTACTTCATGAAAATAATTTTGAGGAAACGCTTTCACTAGTAGATTTTAAAGGATATCATTAGAGTAAGCAGTTGTGGAAATTACATTCTCAAATTCGAGTATGATTACAGCATCCCTTTTTCATAGTTCGAATTGTGAGAAATGGCAATTAGTTTGAACATTTGGGACTTATCGCTATAAGTTCTGAAAAAGTTTAGACACACACATAAACTATATATTGAAAGGTGTATGAGCTTGAGAAGTCTAGGAAAAGACTTATCAAAGCACCACGTATCAGAAATCTGAACTTTGGTAAGAAAGTCAATAAGTATTGATTTCTAGAAGTCTAGCTGATTTCTGGGTACATGTCAAAGCTAGTGGTAGCATAATTGTTATGCTAGTAAGAATGTAATTATTATGCTAGTGGGTGCATAATTATTATGTCAAGTGTTGCATGTTAGCGATGCTATTTATAGGAAACAAAGTTACAACATTTACATAGTTGTAGAATTTAGAAATTGTTTCGCTATAGAAAGATTTAAGGGAGAAGATACTCATACTTCATTTTAAGATCTAAAAGGTTAGATTGAAATTTTAATAGAGCTTAGTCATGGATATATATATGAATGTAATGTTGAAATGTTTCAACATTGGAAATTCTATATATGGAAATATCATAGCAAGAGACTGGTCAAGTATCATGTCTTTATGTAAGACATTATGAATCGTATCCCATATGCTTCAGATATAGGATTGATTACATATGTTATAATATAAATTTGTTCTAATTTTCCAAATGCTTAGGACATTAAGAGGGAAAAAGGACTAGAACAAGATATGACTAAGATTGTTAAACAATTGTCAAGGATAATCTAAGGTTTACCAAAGATTGGTTGCTTGTGGACAATTGGAAGTGTAGTATAATTTTGAAAGGACCATATTAATATGTTTCTGATAAGAGGTAACTCTTGTTCAGAATTGATAGTTACATGGGAATATGGAAATGTTTCCATAAGTGGAAGATTGTTATAAGGATTTGTATGTAAGATTAGAAACTTTAATGTAAGAAGGATATTCAAGGAATGCTCTTTGAATGTGAGACTTCATTTCCATGGAATTGGTTCTGTGACCAATCTCCAATGAAATGCCTTGTAATATCTTTGGCAAAGTCTTTGTGACTTTGGTACCTTGACGTTACAAAAGGAACATTGCATATAAGTTTAGAATCTAACAAACTCAAGTAGTGGCATGAATTTGGTATTCCTACACTCATGATAAGGATTTGGAATTGTGAAATGAGCATTATTGGAACTGTATTCAATTAATCTATTTCACAAAGAAAGGACCATAGATAAACATAGTATGTGCATGCTTGGAGCATAAGATAACTATTGTTTTAATTCAAGTACTAAGTTGATAAGTCGAAACATTATACAATGAATAAGGTCTAATTAATATGGTGATTAAATAATAAGTGTTTTATTTATATTCAAAAGTTTTGAGACCATATTGGATTAGCTTATTATTGTGTTTCACTTTGCATGTTTTACTTCCCGAATAACTGGGTTATTCAAACATCCACAGTCAATCATACTTTGGAAGTAAGTAATGAGGTAAGACTGTCATGGACCGGACTGTAAATTGTCTAAGTGCTTAGACAATGGCAAAAGTTTTCTGCAGTGTTCATGAGTACTCCTAAAATAGGATTTGAGTATTGGATTAAACCCACACTCATCTAAATCACTTCATGGATTTTATCACGAGTGATTGTGAGACGATAATATCTTATATTCTTGAAACGGATACATATAGTTATTGTTTGCGAGTCAGTTGCGCATTGATAATATGTAAACGCATCAGTAACTTGATGTTATAAAACGTATTGTTGTGTGTGATTTGATGAGTAAATAGTACAAGCATATCAGTCGAAGTTAATCCATTCCTTTTACCCTAAGTGGGATAAAAGCGATATATGTAGGCCCCTCGATGATTTAGTGATGACACCCTAAGCGCTTGGCCAAGCCTGGACTGATTTGATTTGTTCAATTAGTCGATCGTCATAAATCGGAAATCGAGAAACAACACATGGACAGAGAGAATGATTATAAATCCATGTCTCATGTCCATACGATATCTCTTAGAATGGAGGAATATTTGATCCCTTATCTAAAAGACGCGTTACTGACAAGATCAGAGTTTGACAGCGGCTTTTGAGAGCTACGATTGCTAATCGGATTTTGAACTTGTACTTGCAGTTATAGTTATTAGACTTATCCAAGTGGGAGACTGTTGGATTAGGAGTCTAAGCCCATAACTATAAGTGGTATGTACTTGACCCGATATTAGCATGGTCCTTTTGGGTTGCCTTCACCATAGCAATTTGATAGGATGAATTATGGAGAAAGAGGTTAATTGTGATTTATGAATATATTATAAGAATAATATATTAATTGTGAAATCATAATATTTAATTAGTATTGATCAGAAATTAATTTGGAATTAATTTATTGATCAAAAGAAACTGATTAAATTAACAAGGACTGATTATGTAAATTAATAATAGTTATAGTTTGGGCTAATGGACCCTATTGGTATAGGGTGGACGAAAACTATATGAAAGTCCATATAGATTTCGTCCATAGGCTTACCATAAGGGATCCATGTGTTGCTTAGGGCCTAAGCAAGGGATTTAGGGTTTCCAAGTAGATAACCCTAAGGAGCTCAACTATATAAGGAACCCCCTAGCTCATGAATTCGGCCCCCTATGCATGAAATTGAAACCCTACCCGATTTTGAGCCTCTCTAACCTCTCTCTCATATTCTTAAATTCTATTTGGTGTTTGTGACTCATTAGAGGTGCAACAATTGAGGCACTAAGCTCTTGAAGGTCAAGATCAACTAGCTACAAGGAAAAGATATCCATTTAACTTGGTTTTAGTTATCAACTTCGAAATTATGTATGCTATACTTAGGGTTTATGCTTTGGATGATTACTTGCATGTATAACTTGAGAAAAGCCTAGATCCAAAGCATTAGGGTTGCATGTACACCATATGAATGATGTAGTGCTCAAAACCCATCAAATGGGCCTTGGGCCAAGTATGAGTTGGGCCCCTGAAGAAAAGGGAAAATTGGTCTTTTACCCTAGGAGTCGGGACTTATGAGTTGAGACCACGATTAATGGATTATGGCATAATTATTAATTGGGATTTATTTGTTGTTAGTAGGCGCAAGGTTATCCGGTTCGGCGGTGCAAGCAGTCATTTTCATATCAGCGGATTGAGGTGAGTTTTCCTCACTATACTTTCGGGTCGAAGGCACCAAGGTCGTCCCATTGGTTTGATAACCTGATATTGTGGATATACTGAGTATTGGATAGATATGCATGCTAGTTTTGATATGCTAGTATGGTAGATCTGTAGGACTACCTATGATTCTGTCTGCACGATTATCTGTATATGGTTGTTATCTGTCGGTATATTGTGTTGGCTTGAGGTTGTACTGCTTCGTGCTGTAGCCAAAAAACCCTAGAGCATTCCAGATATGAGCTTTAGGCCCGTGTAGGGCATGCCAGACTTATATTGAGGGCTCAATAGCATTCCAGATATGAGCTGGGGACCCGGTGGTATGCCAGACTCGTACTGAGGGCTTGAGGGTATTGGAGCAATCCAGATATGAGTTGAGGATCGGTTAGGGCATGCCAAACTCATACTGAGGGCTCATTAGCATTCAAGATATGATTTGAGGACCAGTAGGTATGCCAGACTCGTACTGCAGGCTGAACATTGTATGACAGTCTAATGACTGATTGGGTTAGGGAGCAAGCTAGACATAAGCTGTGGGCCCTGGGGGTAAGCCAGACTTATATTGTGGGCTCAAGAGTAAGTCGGATATGAGCTGTGGGTCTGTTAGGCAAGCCAGACTCATATTGTGGGCTCAAGGGTAATCAAGTCTTTTAGCTGTGGACCCAATATATGTTGTTATATTATGTGTGTTATTTGATTGTGTGTTGGTACTTTGGGGGAACTCACTAAGCTTTGTGCTTACAGTTTTGTTTATGGTTTCAGGTTCTTCAGATGATTCGTGACAAGGTGATGGCGTGATCGTACACATCCTTGATTTTACAACAGATTGGATCTTGGGAGACTATGATTTTAAATCATGTTTTTGTTGAGTATTTGAGATATTGAAACTGATTTGGCATGTTTGGTTATTTAGAGAATCCTTGTTAGGGTTAATCGTTTTGTGATTCCCTTCAGTGCCTTTACAGTAGAAGTTCTTCATCGAGCTCTTCTAAGGCATTGGTTTTATATTTTTGGTAAATATTTTATGTTCCCTATAAATAATCATTAGGTTAGCTTTTGATGAAAGCTTTTTCCTGATTAGGGTTTTCTTTGTACGTTCATATCATAATTAATATACACAAAACCTTTATCATATTACTTGCATGTGATGGTGATTGATTCTTGATTGTTCTTGATATTTCACATTCGTCATCTCGGATTTATACCTAACAAGTGGTATCAAAGCAGGTTCTTATAGATCTCAGCGATTATTGCAAGAATTGATCTTGTTTATGGCGATATTTTATCATGAATCTCACCTTGTTCTTCAAGTTTTGTAAGTTTTCTGAAAAGAAAAAGTGAAATATCACGTTTTATTGCAAAACCCATCTCAAATCTATTATCTTCTACTTATTATATTCTCCGATTTGTTCTTCAATCATGTTTTGGAAGAGAAATAGAAGAAAATTTTCGTGTTTATTCGCATTTTTGTGTTCAGATCTACTTTATCTCTCTAAAAATCGTCTCAGATCTATTTTCTCTCTCTAGAAACCATCTCAGATATGTTTTCTCTCTCTAGAAACCATCTTAGATTCGTTTTCTCTCTCTTCAAGTTCAGTGTCTTGTTGAAGATCTAATGGATGAAACGAATTTATTGTTTAACTCCATTTTAGAACTTGGATTAAAGGTTACTAAACCAATCTATGGTGTTAACAAAGTGACTATGTTTCATATTCTTGGTCAATTAACGTTGAGGGATGTTACTGGGTTGTATAATCTTATTGTTGATAAGAAAATATCTGAATTCGCATGTGTTGATGACGATGAGTTAAATAAAATGAGAGAATAGTAGAACAATTTCGTATTATCCATAAACATTTAGATCGAGAAAATAAACAACAGATTTTGGAGATGAAAAGAGCTGAAAAGAAAAATGAAGATGTTCTTGGTGTTCTTGGTGAAGTGCATAATGTTCCTCATGTTTTTGAAGAAAAGATGACTCCAAATGTTCTTGTTGAGGGGGAGTCAAAAGTTTCAAGTTTTCCAGAAGTTTTACAATCCGAATCAAGATGTTCTGAAGACGAATCTTGTTGCAAAAATTCAGAAGTCGTGAATGTAAAGATGTTTTGTTCTATTGGAACTCAAACATATGAGTTTTCTTGTTCTGATGATTTTTTTGATGGAATGGTTCCTTACATAAAGCCAATAATTCAAGATGTTCAGATTTACCAAACTCCAAAAGTTTGTGTATCAAAGACTTCTAATGTTCAGATTCAGAAAGATGAAGAGGTTGTTTATATCCGAAATTCGTTTCTGAAGCCTAGAAATCAGAAAAGAAAGAAAAAGAAGAAGAACAAGAGTAAAATAAAGAAAGTTTGGATGCCTAAGGTACAAGTATCTAATGCATGTGAAAAGGTTCAGAAAGCTGAAGTCAAGAATGTTCAAGGAAAATTCAATTATTATTCAGATAAAGATGTTAGAAGTTGGAGAAAAGAGAAAAGAGTATTTGGTTGGTTTAATAAAATTTATGGAAAATTTTGTTTTCAAACTAAAAAGCGGGTATTATTTTCAGAAGATGATCGATTCTCTTCAAATAAATGGGTGTGCAAGAAACCAACTTCAATATTGAATCTTAAATGAGTACCAAAGGTCTGATAAAAGTTGTCTTAGAAATTTTTTTTTTCTTGAAAAAGGGGACAAAATCTAGTGAAAGCTGACGAATTTTAAGTCAAAAGGATGAAATTTTGTTGAAGGAATCAATTTTTATTGATTTTTAATTGTTGGAAATGACAAAATGCTGAAAAAGTGGGTGAAAAATTACATTTTCTGCAAAAATAGGGCTACCATCTGACATATTTCAGCAAAAGGGGTGCAAACTGTCAGTGTACTGCAAACAGAGGGTCAGATTCGGAATTATTGCCAAAAAGATGTTACTTTCGGAATTTGGGTAAAAACTGCGAGTTCATTGAAACTTTAAGGGTTACATTCGGAATTATATACACAATTAACTAGTTTCGGAATTAAGGGTATAGTCTGCCAATTCAATGAAGTTTAAGGGTAGTTTTAGGAAGCTTAATCAATCGTTCGTTTATTCCTGTGAATCGTGTTCTTCCAAGATGATCGTCAATGCTATCAATCGGAATTTCAAAATCAAATCGGAACTTAAAATTTTGCTCGCATCGAAGATTCATTTGATGTAAACTGTTTCTGGTTCGCAGGTTTGGTGTTCGGAATTTTCATGCCATTCGGAAACGGAAGCAACGAATTCGGAGTTCACTGTTCATCCTCCGAGCGCTCGGAGTCGTTACTGGAGTTCTGTCGTTCAGAGTTCTGCGTTCGGAGTTCTAGGCTCGTATCATCATCTGCGTTCGGAGTTCTAGGCTCGGAGGTTGCAATCGATTCAGAGTTCCGAATCGCTCGGATTCAACTATCTCGGATTCGGAATTTTGAAACTCGGAATTTTGGCAATCCAAATTGGAACTCGTAATCCCGAACGCAAACGCAATCAACGTTCGTACTGTCTAATCGGAATCGGAAGTTAAAATCTGAAATCGGACCTTTAGAAATCATCAACGGCAATCAGAATTAAATGATGATTTGGAATTGATAATTTGAACGAAGGTATTTGTTTCGTTATTAGAAGCTGCGATCGAAAATTGATTTTGACTTTGTAAAGTCAAAATGCGTGTTCATCAGATCAAACAAAGAAGATGACTCACTTTTCAAACTCCGTCCCTGCTCTATCCATTATCGACAGTTTCTACCCTATTTTCCAAATTTCTTTACAAATTTTATGGGTTTTACCATTTTAACCCCTTCTTACCAAAATATTTTCATTTCTAATCCTTTTCTTTTGTCTTATTCTTTTTAAACCCTTCTAAATAATTGTTTCTTATTCTATTCTTTTTGTCTAATATTTAAAAACTGAAAAATACAAAATAATTTTTATTATTTTTCCGGTTTTGATTTTTAAGTATTGCGATTATTCTAAAAGGATTTATTTCATCAAATCTAACGGGTTTTGGAGATCTATTTTGGCAAACTCGCTCCTTATGACAGAGCAGGTTATACAACTTACTCTATGAGATAACGAAGATTGTTGGTGATTCTTCTTAACTTTCCAAATTCTCTCCATGGTATTTGTTGAAGATTCAAGGGGGAGTGAGGATTATTCAAGGGGGAGTTCGTATTTGGAAGATGATATTTATTTCTCTCGCTTTGAAGACCCCATGTGCTGATGGGTCTCACAATTTAGGGGGAGAAATGCCAAGAAGACCGAAAATCGTGATCTTCATCAGTTTCATCATCTAGGGGGGAGATTGTTGAGTATTTGAGATATTAA
Organism: Lactuca virosa; assembly: GCF_052849685.1. Lineage (NCBI taxonomy): Eukaryota > Viridiplantae > Streptophyta > Magnoliopsida > Asterales > Asteraceae > Lactuca > Lactuca virosa. The sequence continues at coordinate 71,162,877 of NC_136434.1, forward strand.
AACTGATTTGACATGTTTGGTTATTAAGGGAAGCATTGTTAGGGTTAATCGTTTTGTGATTCCCTATAGTGCATTTATAGTAGAAGTTCTTCATCGAGCTCTTCTAAGGCATTGGTTTTATATTTTTGGTAAAATATTTTATGTTCCCTATAAATAATCATTAGGTTAGCTTTTGATGAAAGCTTTTTCCTGATTAGGGTTTTCTTTGTACATTCATATCATAATCAATATATACAAAACCTATATCAGATTACTTGCATGTGATGGTGATTGATTCTTGATTGTTCTTGATATTCCGCATTCGTCATCTCGGATTTATACCTAACAGTTTTTTAGACAATGTTTTTGCAAACACTTTTGTTAATAAATGGGTTGTTTAGAAAAGTTTTGATTTGCTGAAATTTTTGGGATGTAACAAGTTGGTATCAGAGCCTTGGTTTGAGTGAATTGGAGGAACACTCGTGTGAATACAGTCTCAAACTAAGGAAAAATGATTTTTTTTAAATGATTTTCAAGGTAAAGGTTTTAAAAATGATGTCTCAAAAATTGTTTTCAAAATAATAAAGAAGGGATGTGATGTGTACGATCAGCCGGAGCCAGTAAGTTGACCCCAAATTATCACACTGTTCTTTGATATTGTGATATGTTAGAACAGCATGCTAGTGATAGGTTAGGGATCTTCCGGAATTACATGATAGAATTGCCTGATTATATGATGCCTGATAGCCTAGGGTTCTTCCTTATATGAAATTGACATCATTACTGTAGTTGCTTAGTGTATACATCATAGTTGTAGATAACTAAGATTATATAGCCTGAGAATATTTAGTTAGACCTTATTTCCTGCTCCTTGTCTGGTTGTGGGCTTAGGGTAGGATCGAGTATTCGACTCTCTATAGGATCTGTTGTTATGTATGGCTAGCATACACGAGTGTTGCAGGGTTGGTGGAAGTTTAATGAGTGGGTGCAGTGTAGCGGGTCAGCACGAGGAATGATTAACCACTCTGGGGAGAGTGAGATCAGGGTGAAGGTGCACCGTGGTGCGGGGAGTTTAAGATCGAGGATTTCGTACGAGGATCCATCTGATTTTATTGTGTTAGTGCCAGTCGTCTTTTCTGCTCGAATGTTGCTTGCTTTGTGCTTTGTGGGACCCATGTTGATGGGAGTTAACCACCAACTGAATACAGTAAAATTACACGCTATGAAGGTTAAATAATCTTAGAATGAAGGACTCAGGCCTATTACGCAGCTCTTGTTTGAGTCCAACCGTTGTAGAGTTGGGCCCTTTAGTCGAAGGATTATTTAAGCATGGTTGCATGTGATTGTATTCGGGAAGTGGTTAGCTGGCATTGGTAGGGTTTCTTCAGTAGCTGATGGCAGAGGAGGTGTGGATGAGTCCTAGGATAGCCTAGGGACTATCATAGTGTGGTTGTTTCGTTGTTGAGCAAGTTTCGGGAGTGTTGTAAGATTAGGTCTTAGAGGACCCGAGATGATTCTTGAGGAAAGTATGGATAAGTGTAGAAGGTAGTACTGGGCCCGTACTACTGAACGCACATGATCCATACTCGAATCAAGGAAAATTTTGGGGATTCTAAGGGCTGGTCGGGGAAGATAGCCTGGTTGGACACCATGATTCGCGACAATGTTTCTGTTCCAGTTGATCTTTTGGTTGTGACTGCTCGGGCAGGAGGATGGTCGTGGTAGTTGTTTTGAGCCCCAGTAGTGTTATCGATTTGGGTTGTTGGGTGCAAACCTAGTGAGCTTATTGGTTTGAGGCCTCAGAAGTTTTGCTCGAGGTCGGGTATTCGAGTCGCGAGACTCAAGAGGGGGGCGATGATTTTGATTGGCTTGGGTCTTGCAGCTGGATGTGGGATGGTTGATTGATGGATTGGAATCTCATTATCTGTAGCAAGGGTTATGCCCTTTCAGTTCTTCTGAGTTTGGAGAATGAGTGAGCGGGCTGGTTTAAGTTATAATTTGGTTACAGCGCCAGTGGGTGGTAGTCGAGTCCTAAGTGGGGGAGAACCGGGATTCTCAAGTTGAGTATTTTAGTCGTTAAGGGATTTCCAGTTCGTTGTTGGCTTGATGTTTTCGGATTATATGGGAAGATGTTAATCAGTGGGTCTTTTTATGAAGCGGGAATGCTCAGTTCTGTGTGAGTCTTGATTCCCTGGATTAAGTGTCAATGTGTCCGTGACCACTGGTTATGGGGTTCATCATTCAGCGGAGATTCACTCGAAAGTTTAATCATATCAGCCGAGTTTCGGTGGTCGGGCTAATCTATCATCAAGTTCAGTATGTTCTATGTTCCTTTGGTCTTCGGGTATGTTTACCCTCAATGGTGGAGTGGGAATTTGATTCGTAGAAGACTCAAGTTTTGGTAACCTTTGGGATCACCTTGGAAGTCTTCTCGAGCTGGTTGTGTAGTGATATAATCCGTTCATTCTCAATCAAGTATGGGATATTGTTTCGACTGGTCGTGAGGATGTTCTATGTTATTGACTGAGGTGTTATTTCGATTATTGTTGGTGTTTCTTCTCTCTTTCGATTAGATTATGGGTGTGGTGGTAATTCATGTGAGCTGGGCAAGATAGCGTTGGAGCCCTGTTTTTGAATTATGCGCATGGTTCTTTTGGGTTATAGCCTTCAAATCGGACCAAGAGTGCAACTGTTTTCCTATTTGTGGGTCGTGTGCGACCATGTTTTGTAAGGTTTGTTTTGGCAGCATCTTTGTGGTACTCAGTTGGCGTTGTGAGGGGATGGATTAGGTCCCTTCAAGGTAATGGAATAAGGTGAGTATCTTCAGGCCCAGAGTGTTGGGCGATGGATGCGATGCCATCAAAGTCGGTGTGATATCGGGAGCATTCCAGACATGGGCTGAGGGCCAGGGAGGGCATTCCAGACTCATGTTGTGAGCTCGGAGGTAATCCAGACCTATCCTGAGGACATGGCAGAGGTGTTCCAGTCATAGGTTGTGGGCCTAGTGAACATGATTGTTCATTTCTTCTACTTGTGATACTTTCGGTTCTGACGCGCTGAGGGGAATCGGGTGAGTCACAAATCATATGGTTTGGATAAAGGAATCAGAAAGTATCAGTGGGATGTATGCATTATATTTTCGGTTGTTCGCAAGTTGTTGCTAGGGTTTTGGTTTTCAAGTTGGAATTGGTCGGGAAGTCGCAAGTCATAAAGTTCTTTATGAATGTCTCGAGTGGATGCCATGTAGGGGTACACCTGATCCGATAAGGGATTGGATGTAACACAGAATTTTTGGTTGATCATCTTTGCTCGTCGAAGCAAAGGAAGGTAATGACATAGAAGGGAGTCAAGGGTTATTAAGGTTTTAGTACATCATATGTTTGGTTTTGGGTGAAGATTGCGGTAGGTATGTTTCGAGTATTAGTTCTGTATGTTTCTGTTAGTGTCCCTAGCCAGGGACTGGGGGCAGATTCATAATTGGATGTTCATTAGTTGTAGGGAAGGGTCTTCAAGAAGATTATGAGTGGCCATATTCGAGTGGGTTTTGGTAAAAACTCGCGTTGGGAATCGCGAGTGTGTCCGTGCAAGATCTACACTTAGAAAGATGTGGATCAAGAAATTTGGATGTCAAGAACCTCAGTTGGAGGGTTCAGGATTTAGTTTATGTGTATGTGCTCCGGGATGGTTCTACATGTGTGAAGGTCGGGCAAGTGATGAGGTTTCAGTATTTTAACTGCAACATGTATGCTCGTCAGTTAAGGAAATCAATATTTCGTAGCCATTATGTTCATGGAAGTTGTTACCTTCAGGATGAGTTTTCTCTCGAAGGAATATCTAATCCCTTCTGGTCGAGCGGAGTGTTGTCGGCAGCAACAGTTGGTCTGCGATTCTGTTCTCTAGTAGGAACCACAAGTGAACAGGAGTCGAGTAGATAGTTCGAAGGATAAGTGTTATGGTTTTAGCATTGGTTCAGTATGGGCGGTCTGTTAGGGAGTCAGACCAGTTCGAGACTTCAGGCAGCAGATAAGTAGATTGGGTTTCTTTAAAGGATTGTGGAATTCCCTTCTTCGAGTGGAGTGTTCTGTTGGGTCCAGTTGCCTTGGGAATGTAATTGTATGATCAAGGTTGTGGTTGTGCCCCTCAAGCTGTTGGGCTTGCCGGGGATGATAAGGAATGATTTCGAGGACAAAATCGAATTTAAGTGGGGGAGAGTTGTAACACTTAGTTTCAAATTGCTTCATTATTCGGGGTTGTGGCATGATCATCAGTTATCATAAGGCTTAGGGCCTTTGGGAAGAAAGGTTTAGACCCATTTGAATATGGGTAATGATGGTTATGTGATGATAGGGTTCGTTTTGTGCTTTAGAGCCTACGGGTATCGGTAAAGGCGTTGGTTCGGGCCTTTTATGAATTTTGGATTTAATTTCGGTTGGTTTTCAGACTAAATATAGTTTATATATTTGTAGGGCTTCTCGTTACCTTTTCGTGGATATAAAAAACGTCGAAAATGGATAAGGGATGCAAAAGTTATGACCATTAGAAGTTAGAGGTGTGTTGGGCCAAAATGGGTACACATTGCATACAAGGGAGGTACGCATGGCGTACACGGGAATTTGGACGCAGGTGCATTTAGGAACGCCCTGCGTTCCCCAAGGGAACGCGCCATGTTCGTCAGGCCAGATTAAAACCCTAATTTAGAGTCTTGGACCCTATTTGAAGACCTTAACTAACCCCAACCCTCATTTCCTTCAGCCTCCATCCTCTCTAACCCTAAGAACGAAACCCTAGCCTCCATTTGAGTGAATCTTGAGCTTCAAAGTGATTTATGTGTGTTTTGGTGCTTGAGGAAGAAGAAGGAACTTCTTGAAGAGTCATTTCTTGACTTGGAGCTTTTGGATCCAGGTTTGTGCACCTAGATCTATCTTCTGGAGGTATAAAGTCCAACCTTGACAACTCTTTCATGTAGATCTAGCTAAGTGGTATTTTGTTATGGTTTTGGTCCCTTTGAGGTGGTTCTTGTGAGTAGAAGTCACTCCAGAACCTTTGAGCTTCATATTTGGTCCTTGTTGAGGTTATGAAGTCATAAAGTTTTGATCTTGATGGGTATAAACCTTCCATGCGTGATTTGTTAGTCATTTGATGTAGTTTGGGACTTAGGGTTATGATTTGGGTCCCATTGAGTTATGTTAAGTCATAAAGTTGGAAACTTTATGACTTAAGAAGTCCCTTGAAATCAGATCTGGATGTTTGGATTGAGGTCTTAAGGTATTAAGAAGTTTTTAACAAATTTTTGGGGTGATTTTAACCTTTGGGGTTCATCTTTGGTGTTGGGCTTCATTAAGCCATACAAAGGCTTAAAGCCTTCGACTTTATGGATCAAGTCACTTGTATTTAGCTATTCTGAGGTTTTTGACGTTTGTCTTAAGAATTAAGCCATTGGAATGACTTTTGGGTGGCCGTCGGGAACACCGTGCCTAACACTGGGGAACGCCACGCGTTTTGTCTATGATGCCCATTTTTTAATCGGCGACGTACGCTGTGTGTACAAGCCATGTACGTCGTGCGTACGTCTGATCAGATGGGTATTGGGCTTTATGGACTTGGACTCTTTGGAATGGGCTTCAGTTGGGTTGGGTTGTTTCTGTGGGCTATGAATTATCTGTGTTGGGATCTGGTTGGACCTCAGGACTTTGAGTATGCCTTAGGTTTGATTTGGGCCTCGAGTTGTGTTGATTGGGCCGTTAATGGGCATGGGCCATGTATGAGTTGGGCCCCTTAAGGAAAGGGTAAAATGGTCTTTTACCCTAGAGTTGGGACTTATGAGTTGAGACCACAGTTAATGGATTATGTCATAATTATTAATTGGGATTTATTTGTTGTTAGTTGGCGCAAGGTTATCTGGTTTGGCGGTGCAAGCAATCATTTGCGTATCAGCGGATTGAGGTGAGTTTTCCTTGCTATAGTTTCGGGTCGAAGGCACAAAGGTCGGCACATTGGTTTGATAACCTGATATTGTGGATATACTGAGTATGGGATAGATATGCATGCTAGTTTTGATATGCTAGTCTGGTAGATCTCTAGGACTACATATGATTCTGTCTGCACGATTATCTGTATATGGTTGTTATCTGTCGGTATATTGTGTTGGGTTGAGGTTGTACTGCTTCGTGTTGTAGCCAACAAACCCTGTAGCATTCCAGACATAAGTTGAGGACTGGGTAGGGCATGCCAGACTCATACTGAGGGCTCAGTAGCATTCCAGATACGAGCTGAGGACCCGGTGGTATGCCAGACTCATACTGAGGACTTGAGGGTATTGGAGCAATCCAGATATGAGTTGATAGCCGGGTAGGGCATGCCAAACTCATACTGAGGGCTCATTAGCATTCCATATACGAGCTGAGGACCGGTACATATGCCAGACTCGTACTGAGGGTTGATCATTGTATGCCAGTCTAATGACTGATTGGGATAGGGGCAAACCAGATATAAGCTGTGGGCCTTGGGGGTAAGCCAGACTTATATTGTGGGCTCAAGAGCAAGCCATATATGAGTTGTTGGCCTGATAGGCAAGCCAGACACATACTGTAGGCTCAATGGTAATCCAATCTTTTAGTTGTGGACCCAGTACATGCTGTTATATTATGTTTGCTATTTGATTATATGTTGGTACTTTGGGGGAACTCACTAAGCTTTGTGCTTACAGTTTTGTTTATGGTTTCAGGTTCTTCAGATGATTCGTGACAAGGCGAAGGCGTGACCGTACACATCCTTGGTTTTACAAAAGATTGGATCTTGGGAGACTCTGATTTTAAATCATGTTTTGTAGACAATGTTTTTGTAAACACTTTTGTTAATAAATGGGTTTTTTGAAAAGTTTTGATTTACTGAAATTTTTGGGATGTTACAATATATAGATTGGTACCTCGGTATTTGGGATGTTACATTGGTCATGCATTTACGTAATAATTGTTGCACGGATCTTATTTACAATGTCATGATTTTATGCGTCTTTCATGGGAAGCTTATGTACTACTATGAAACCATTTTAAACAAATAAATTGGTTGCTAAGTATTCGGTCAATAAGTGTTAGGGAAAACCAGATGATACTTTTCAAGACTTAGAACAAATTTGATGCCACTTGCCAAGTTCTGATGACCCTTATTAGGAAGTAATGCGGATAACACACGAAAATAAAAGCACACAAAGACACAATATTTACTAGGTTCGTTCAAGGTGACCTACATCCACGGGCGGGAGGGAAGTACTATTTATTCACAGAGTTCTCAAACAGAAATTACACGTACAATCAGTAGAGATTCGTCCTACTCACTAAGGATACAAAAGACACGACACACCAAATGACTTACCGGGCATCCCTATTTATATTGAGGGGATCAGACCTAAAATCCTAATAGGCCAAGCCAATTAACCCATAGGCCCATGAAATGTGTCAACCAATCGCAATCCGTTATGCATCAGCTTCTGGAACATTTATCATGTTATACAACACATGAGCATCATCAACGCACATGATGGATCATCATGAGCCATAGTGGAGCATCATGATGCATAGGTGGCACAACATGAACACTAGTGGCACATCATCCATCATGATGAAGCATCATGGTGTATTATGATGAACATCTTCAACTTCTAAGCTACCTTGAACAATCTTGAGCATCATAGATGACTTCATAGCATATGTGGCTCATCGGGATACCATGGCTCATTAAGGAACCAAAAATGGTGCATCTAGCACCAAGATGACGCATCTTGAATGGTGACGGCCCATCTTATGCAAGGATGGCGCAAAATCCTTCAAGCTTGGTGCAACTTCCTTCCTAGCCGACGCAAGATCTTCTAGTTTGGTGTAACTTCTTCCACTTTGGTGCAACATTTACCAGAGTGGCGCAACAAGGTCTAAATTCGCGAAACATGTATGCTAATGGCGCAACATGCTTGCCTAATGGCGCAAAATGCTTGCCACTTGGCCCAACACTTAATCAAACGATGAAATTATGCATCAAGTTACTCCATTCCACTCCTAAGTGCCCCAAACCTCTTCCAGATGCTCCATACCCCCTTTTAGATGATCCATTCCTTTGGAACTTGATCCGTTCCTTTGTTATATGATCCACTCCCTTCTTAGATGACTCGTTCCTTTATTACATGCTCCATGAACTCCAAGTGCTCCATTCAGTTCCAAGTGACCCATTGAACTCGAATGCTCCAAATGCTCAAGTCACATTTAATAATCTCCACTTTGACTTGAGCATCCTATGAAATCCAATTTAAACAAGAACTTCCTATCCCTTCCTGCCATTAATCCTCGAAGGGGCTTACCTCCTGCGAACATTAACCATGTCTAAGAAAAGCTTGAACTTCTCTCTAGGAAATGTCCGTGTCACCATGTCTTCCAGATTCTCATTGGCACCAAAATTTTGAATGTATAAGCTGTCATAGAACATGTAGGTTTCTATACCTTCCAAATCAGACTCTGAATGAGACCAACCGCCGATGATCTTCTTGTCTACATATCACTTTCATGGTTCGAGTCTATCAATCAAACCAAGTCCGTATGTCATGCATTGGAACCACACACCGGACAAACATCAAGCGTTCCTTTCAAGTGTCGTAAGATCCACTTAACCACATCCCAATGAGCTTTCCCCTAATTGATTTGAACCGCCAAAGAAGTACCCAACATGTTTGTATTGATCACGATAGAACAAGCGCAAGAATTTCTCAATGTAGTGATAAATGTATAACCATCCTGCTCTTCTATCACTCTAAATCTCCATCACTGATATCTTCTTTTCAGCTTCTAAATCGTTTATCAGAAGCTTATTCTCCAGAAGTTTCTTCAAGTTGTCTTTCCTGGCATCAGCATCACCAAACACTTCTTCCCTGGGTTGTTCAAGGGATTCCTCATGTCTATGTTGTTCCTGTTGGATTGGGTGTCTAAGCCGATAACTATAATTGGTATGTACTTGAATTGATAGTAGCACAGTCCTTTTGGGTTACCTTCATACTAGCAACTAGACAGGATGACCTATTGAGAAAGATGAAAAATTTATTATTTGGAATAATAAATTAATATAGAAAAATGATTTATTAATGTATTATGAAAATAATATATTAATTAGAAATCATGTTATTTAATTAATATTTAATCATAAATTAACTTGGAATTAATTTAGGGATTAAAGGAAGTAGTTAAAAGTACAAGTGCTATTAAGCAATTAATTAATAGTTGTGGTTTCAGGATCTTGGACCATCCTAGAAGGGATGGAAAAAAACATCTAGGGAGGCCCTAGAATTTTCTTCCATGGCCTTAGGGACGGGGAGTCTATGGGCTGCTTAGGCCTTAAGTTGGAAATTAGGGTTTCCTCCAACAAACCTTAGCTTTGGCTCTAAGCAACCTCAACTATTTAAAGAGCCTCAACCCTATGGATTTCGGTCATGCCATCAAATGCTAAGGATAGCCGAAATCTTGAAGCATCTTCCTCCTCTCTCCTCTCATCCTCTTGCATAGTATGTTTGTGAGCCATTAGAGGTGTTACACTTGTGACACTTGCTCTCAAAGTTCAAGATCTTCAAGGAATCCATTTTTATTACAACATAACAATAAATGTATGTATTCTAACCCTTGGTTTGTCAATTTTGAAAATTGTAGTTACCTCCTAGGGTTTCTTGTTTTGCGTTCAATGCTTGTATGTCTAATAGAGAAAACATAGATCCAACAAATTAGGGTTGCATGCATACATAGGGATTGTTTTCTATGCTTAAAAGCCATCAGTGGTATCAGAGCTTTTGGTTTTTGTTTTCAATTAGATATGATGCAATTGATTGAACTTGACAAAATTAGGGTTTATGGAAATTAAACCTTAGGCCTTATGATTTTCGCAAATTAGGGTTTCATAACCCTGGTTTTCGAAAATTTGCTAAGGGTTTTTTTAACCCTTTCCTTTGGCCTCCTAAATTTTGAGATCTAGGGTGTCCTAACCCTAGGGTTTTCGAAAATAAGGCAAGGATTGAAGGCCTTGCCTTCGACCCCAAGTCATGATTTCGAAAATTAGGGTTATGGGTAGGGTTGTTATTTTTGGTAATTATCTGCTTAATTGCTTAATTAGATAATTGAAGATTTTGATATATCCCTCCCATATTTTCAAGAGTTAAGGGATAAGGGATTAGGTTAAACTAAATGTGTTTAATTTAATGGATAATCCTTAATTGATTTAATAAATGAATTAAAGTTTTAATTAATAGATAATTATTATATCAAAGTTTTTAAATTTTTAAATTTAAATTAAAATTGTTATAATTTTCGAAATTTTAAATTGATTTAAAAACCCTAGTATTTTGAAATGTTTAAAATACACCCTTATACTATATGTAAAATTAAAGGTTTAATATTTACTATACGTATAAGACAAGTGAGTCGAACCGCTAGTACGCCACATTCATGAAGCCGATCTATAAGGGGGGGGGGGGGGGGTATAAGGAAACTTCCTATAAAATGGTAGTTGAATGGGTGTCCACTCTCACCCACCGCTTCCTTGATTGGTGGAGGGTCGTTAGTCGGATGGGTTTGATAGGACACTTAATTCTCATTAATAAGTATAATGGAATAAATAAAGTAACTAAATGTGAAACATCCCAAAAATATAGTCCAAAAATTTCGTTTTAAATCGTTAAAGAAAAACCCATAACTCATAAAACAACATATTAAAATCACAAGTCATGTATCTCAAAACATCATGTCAAGTACTGTATCAAATCATGTGAGAAAAATATCATAGTCTAAACATCCTAGGTTGAAGCTGTGGTGTGTGCCATGCGATCATCCCGAGCCCTTCCCCTTGCTAGTGGAAGTACTTGAAACTAAAACTAAAAACTGTAAGCACGAAGCTTAGGGAGGTATCCAAACTACCACATACCGTACAAATATCATGCAACTAGGAGATACGGGCCCCGCCCACACTCCACTGTCTAGGAGATTCGGGCCCCGCCCACACTCCGTTGTCTAGGAGATTCGGACCCCGCCCACACTCCGTTGTCTAGGAGATTCGGGCCCCGCCCACACTCCGTTGTCTAGGAGATTCGGGCCCCGCCCACACTCCGCTACTAACATGCATACAAGTATCACACAGACAACAAGTATATCTACCAAACAATCACATATCTATACTCAAATAATAATATGAGAATCGGGCCCCGCCCACTCTAGGCTGCTACGAGATTCGGTCCCCGCCAACACTCAACTACTAACATATCACATATACGGGTCGGCCTGGTGCCTTCGACCCGTCCCTACTGAAAGGAAACTCACCTCGCAAGACTGACTGCTGAAACTCGAGTGAGAAATCCCTGTATGCTGCTCCGGTGACTCTCCGGCTATCAATTCCATAATACACTTAATCAAAATCTGCTAATCCTCCTTAGGGTAAAATGACCATTTTACCCCTGGTCAAAGTCAAAGTCAAGGTCAACTCCCAGTCAACCCAACTCGTCGAGTTATCTCCCAACTCGACGAGTCCATGAAATGCTTAACCTCATGCTCAACTGAGTCAACTCGTCGAGTCCCTTAACAGACTCGTCGAGTTCTTTCTGTCATAATAATCGAGACAACCCGCTTCAACTCGTCGAGTCCTTCCTAGGACTCGCCGAGTTCCCCTGTCTGATTGAGCCATCTCAATGTATTAAGCTCCTACCATTCAGATCTATGTTCCAAACTTCATCTACATACTGGGAATACACTCTTAAGGGTAAAGTTTCCAACTTTACCCGTCCTTAGTCCTTCCTAATGGGTTTAACCCAAACCCTAACTTCTTCAAGACATAAATCTTGGTCCACAAGCCATAATACCCTAAACCAAGGCACAATATACTAGATCTAGGCTCTTATCATCTGTGGGACACGTAAAGTCCTGATCTTTCCTCACATGCATGGTCTTTTAGGGCTAAAAAGGCCATGTTCTTGCATATAAGCTTGCATGGGGCCTCCATGGTCATAAAGTTTGCACCTTTATGCCATGGAACTCTTCCTAGACTCCAGATCTGAGATGTAATCACTTGGGACGTCCCAATCCCAAGGACTAAGGTTCTTGAACCAAATCCTTCATAAAATGAAAACAAATAGATCTAAGAGAAGAAGGATCAAGTTAGGGACTTGATTACCAGAAAATGTAGTAAATGGAGTGTAGTTCCTGGATCTACTTCTTCCCCTTTGAGCCTTCTATCTTCTTCTTCTTCCACAAGCTTCAAAAGGCCCAAATAACACAAAAATTGGCAAGAAATAGCTCAAAATCACTCAAGGTGGATTAGGGTTTCGAGATTAGGGTTTGGAGGTGATAGAGGTTGGGGTGGAGGCTAGATATGATGTTTAAATAGGGTAAAAACCCTAAATATTAGGGTTTCCTCCTGATGGACCTACTCGTCGAGTCAAGGCTTCGACTCGTCGAGTAGCTCTTACAAAATGAATACTTTAATAGATTACATGCGTACCAGGAACAAGGCGTTACAAAATGTTTTTATTAAATTCTCAATCTTAGTTACTTTAGGAAAATGTGAATTTGATGCTAATCCATGAAATTGCACATTGCACGTTATATAAGTTGTTAGTGGAGCGTGTGTGGTTAACGAAGCACTAATATGGACTAATAAAGGGTGGCAATGGGTGTCTCGTAAATTATCATTGATTAATGGAGCATGTGTGGTTAACCAATACATTAATTAGGTGATAAATGACATCGAGAGTGCCAAGCTAATTTGCATGGTTATTCACACCTTATTTGTGATCCTCGGTATCCCAGTCACAAATGGAAAGGGCATAATCGAGATTAAACATGTCATGGAATACTTCAATGAATCTCAAAAGATCTAGGAATTTCAATTTAAAAACCTAATTCATTCAAATTTCGTTTTTCATGGTGAAATTGGTAAATCGTCATTTACCTGCCCTTAAATAATTTACAATTAGATTACGAGATCCCTCTTCTGAATTGTGAATTATTTAGTTGGATCCTAGCCTTAATATTTCATTTGGGTGTTGTATTAAGGATTCTCTTATCTAATCAAAACTTGTCCTTTTCAGATGTCGACTTCCACCAATGCTTCTGGTTCCTCCAACAACAACAACTCCTCCAACCACTTCTCGTTCTTGAGCATCTGCTCAAAAGTCACTTTTGATGGCTCCAAGTATAATGATTGGATGCATAACATCAAGATGGCTTTGCGCTTCGAGGATAAGGAATATTTACTCGATAAAGAGTTGAACGAGATTAATGAAACAACCGTTACTCCTAAAGAAATAGCTGAGTATAGGAGACATTTCAATGATGCTACCAAAGTGGCATGCATCATGGTGGCTACTATGACTCCTGAGCTGCAAAGGTTTTATGAGGACTACTGGACGTATGAGATGAACAAGGACTTGATGGAAAAGTACCATCAATGATCTCGTCAAGAGAGATACGAGATAGTCAGGTCCCTCATAACCAGCAAGATGAAGGACGAAGAGTCCATCACGAACCACTTGCAATGCATGCAACGTTATGTGGATCGTTTGCTGAAACTCAATGTGAACTTCGATGAGGAATTGGCTATTGACATAGTCTTGCACTCATTGCCTAGTTGTTATGATCAATTCATTATGACTTATCATTTGAACAAGGAGGAAACCACATTGAGTCAAATTCAAAGCTTGTTGAGAACTGCTGAAAGTGGAATAAAGGGAAAAAGTATTGCCTCCACTCCTGCTGCTACTACTCCCGTCTTGGCTATTGGACAATGGAAGGGTAAGAAGAGGAAATCTCCTCCAAAACAGAATTGGAAGGGAAAGTCCCAAGCAGGGTCCACAAGCAATGGACCAAAAGGAAAATCCAGTTCTAATGCTCCTCCTGCCTCTGATCCTAAGGAGGCTACTTGCTTTTACTACCATGATATGGAGCATTAGAAACAAAGCTGCCCCAAAAACTTGCAAGACATAAAGGATGGCAAGGTTAAGCCAACCTCAGCAGGTATTTACACCTTCCTATCTAAAAACTCATCACATTCTAATTCTTGGGTCCTTGATATGGGATGTGGTTTTCACATTTGCTTTGACTTGCAGGGATTAAAAAAGAAGTGAGGATATCGAGCATGGGAAGATGAACCTTATTATGGGCAATAGGAGATCGTCACATGTTACCAAGATTGGTGTTTATTCTTTAGTGCTTAGTAATGAGTTATGTTTAGATTTGAACAATTGTTGCTATTGTCATAAATGATGAGAAATATTATTTCATTTCATGGTTTATACAGACAAGGTTTTAGATATACTTTTGATAATGAGAATGGTTCTGTTTTTGCATATAAAAATGGTGTATTTTATTTTGAAGCATTACCTTGTGATGACATGTATGAAACTGTGATGGTTGTAGACAATTTAGGTAATAGTGTTTTGCAAATTGATTCGTCTAATGGTTTAGACAAAGCATGCTTGTGGCATTTTCGTCTTAGACATGTCAACAAGAAACGCATTGCCCAACTCCAAAAGGATGGAGTGTTGGAATCATTTGACTTAAGGTTAGATGATACATGCGAATCTTGTTTGCTTGGAAAGATGACTAAATCACCTTTCACCGGTTCTTGTGAAAGAGGTGAAGGATTGTTGGATCTCATACACACAGATGTGTGTGGGCCCTTCAGATCCACCACAAGGGATGAAAATCGATTCTATGTAACTTTTACTTATGATTATAGCAGATATGGCTATATCTACTTAATTAAGCATAAGTCAAAAAACTTTGAGAAGTTCAAAGAGTTCAAACAAGAAGTCGAGAATCAATTGGGTAGGAAGATCAAGATGCTCAAATATGATAGAGGTGGTGAGTATCTTAGTATCGAGTTCCACGACTACCTCAATGAATGTGGAATTGTTTCATAATTGACACCTCCTAGGACACCACAACTTAATGGTGTGGCTGAGAGGCGTAATCGAACCTTGTTGGACATGGTTCGTTCCATGATGAATCATGCTTCACTTCCAATCTCATTCTAGGGGTATGCCTTAGAGATTGCCACCTACATTCTTAATCTTGTCCCAACAAAGAAGGTTGCCAAAACACCTCACGAGATGTGGAACGGGAAGGTTCCCTCGTTGGCACATATCAAGGTTTGGGGTTGTGAAGCTTTCATTAGACAAGAGACTCACGACAAGCTTGAACCTCGAAGTGAGAGATGTATTTTCATCGGCTACCCACAAAAGTCCTTTGGATACTTGTTCTACAGACCTAGTGAAAACGTAGTCTTCGTAGCACGAAGGGGAGTCTTTCGCGAGAGAGAGCTCATATGCAAAGAGGACAGTGGGAGTACAATTGATCTTGAATAAATTCAATATTCAAACGATGAAGGAACCTCTAACACTAGCGCTCAACCTGAGGAAGAAATTCTAGTTGAACCAGTTGACGAGATTGCCTCTTAGGCGTTGTAGTAGAGTTACCGTTCCGCCTGTGTTGTATGGTTTCCATATAACTGCAGAAGGTGATACGTTTATCAGTGATAGCACACTGGTAAATTTGGATGAACCTGCTAACTACAAGGAAGCAATGGTGGGCCCTGAGTCTGCCAAGTGGAAAGAGGCAATGGACAGTGAGATCAAGTCCTTGTGTGACAACCAAGTTTGGAATTTGGTTGACAATGTACTAGGACGTAAGACAGTTGGGTGCAAATGGATCTTCAAGAAGAAGACTGACATGGATGGAAAGGTACACACTTTCAAGGCTAAACTGGTTGCGAAAGGCTTTACTTAAACCCAGGGGTTGACTATGATGAGACCTTCTCACAAGTGGCTAAGATTAAATCTATTAGGGTTATGCTAGCCATAGTTGCGTTTCATGATTATGAAATTTGGCAGATGGATGTCAAAACCGCTTTCCTTAATGGAAATTTGGTTGAGGATGTTTACATGAGTTAGTCAGAGGGTTTTATGGATGCTAAGTACCCCAATAGAGTGTGTAAGCTTGAGAAATCAATCTATGGATTGAAACAAGCTTCTCGCAGATAGAATATTTGCTTTAATGAGAAACTCAAAGAGTTTGGCTTCTCTAGAAGTGAAGATGAATCTTGCGTATATGTCAAAGCTAGTGGGAGTAGTCACGTTCCTAGTATTGTATGTTGATGGCATACTACTTATAGGAAACGACATTACAAACTTGCAGGAGGTTAAATCCTGGCTTGGAAAGTGTTTCATTGTGAAGGATCTGGGAGAGGCTGCCTATATTTTGGGAATAAGGATTTTGAGAAATAGTAGAAGAAGACTAATTAGACTTAGTCAAAGTATGTATTTTGATAAGGTGTTAAAGCGTTTATGCATGAAAAATTCCAAGAAATGAGAGTTGCCTATCCAGAGCAATACCAAACTGAGTAAGACTCAGAGTCCGAGTACTGATGCAGAGATAGCATAAATGAGTCGAGTTCCATATGCTTCTGCCGTTGGATCGATCATGTATGTTATGACATGTACTCGCCATGACGTGGCTTTTTCTTTGAGCATGGTTAGCCGATATCAGGGAAATCCAGGTAAAGCTCATTGGATAGCAGTCAAGAACATTCTTAATTATCTGCGAAGAACTATGGACTGGGTCCTTGTGCTTGATGGCAGTGATGACTTAAGAGTTACTGGGTATAGTGACGCCAACTTTCAGACAGACAGAGACAACTTCCTTTCTCAATCTAGCTGGGTGTTTACCCTTAATGGAGGAGCAGTGACTTGGAAAAGTTCCAAGCAGGAAATGGTGACTGATTCGACCTGTGAATCAGAGTACATTACAGCGAGTGAAGCATCTAAAGAGGATGTATGGTTGAAGACCTTCATTGGAGACCTTGGAGTTGTGCCAGCCATTAAGGAGCCGATGGAGATTTTCTATGATAAAGAAGGAGCGGTTGCCTTAACAAAGGAACCAAGAGATCATGGCAGATCTAGACATATCGACAGAAAATACCACTTTATCAGACATCAAGTAGAAGAAGGACACCTCGTCGTAAAGAGGGTATCATCTGAAGAGAATCCTATCGATCCCCTCACGAAGGGTCTAAGTAGGGTTAAGCATGTTCAGCATGCGAGGAGCATTGGTCTGAAGGATGATATTAGTTTTAGTGATTAGATGGATAGATAGAAACTTGTAACAAATAAATGTAGTTGACATTTGGCAATTAAGTAATGGAGATTTATTTATGAGTATTGTTTACTATCTTTTGTCAATTGTTTATCATTGTGTTTCATTTTTTCATGTTTTACTTCCCGAATAATTATATTATTCAAATATCCACAGTCGATCATATTTTGGAAGTAAGTAGTGAATTAAGGGTTGTAGATTGGCTAAGGGTTTAGACATGGCAATGGTTTGCTGCAACATTCATGAGTACTTTTGAAATGTGGATTTAAGTATTGGATTAAACCCACACTCAGTGAATTACTTCAAGGAATTTATCATGAGTAATTATGAGACGATAATATCGTATAATCCTTAAACGGAGATATATGAGTTGTTGTTTACGAGTTGGTTGTGCATTGATAATGCGTAAACGCATCATAACTTGATGTTATAAAACGTATTGTTGTGCATGATTTGATGAGTAAATAGTGCAAGCATATAAGTCGAAGTTTATCTGTTCCTTTTAGGGATGAGATTTAGAACCGGAAAACCGGACTGGAACCGGAACCGTTAGAACCAGAATATATAGAACAGGTTCCAGTTCCGGGTTTAAAAATTGGATTTATCCGGGTTCTGGGTAATCCGGGTTTGGGTCCATCGCGTTCGGGTAAACCGGGTCTAAAAATTGGAACCGGTGTTAGGAACCGGAACCACTTTTAGGGCTAGAACCGGTTTTTGTGAAACATTTAAAAGATGCATATCTCATTCGTTTCAACTCCGATTGACATGTGTTTTTTTTCCAACATGTAGTTTAGAGTTTGTACATGATTTTAGACTATAAATTTGCCATTTTTAGTGTTATATTCATTGACTTATAGTCCCCCAAAGTCGAGATATCAAAGCTGAAAGTTTTTAGTTTTTCAGTTTTTTTGTATTCTGTAAAGGTTTTAAAACATGCATATCTAATTCATTTGAAATCGGATTGACATGTGGTTTTTTCCAACTTGTGGTTTACAGTTTGTATATGAGTTTATACTATAATTTTGTCATTTTTGGTTTAATATTCAATGATTTACAGTCTCTCGAAGTCGGGATATCAAAACTGAAAATTTTCAACTTTTCAGCTATTTGTTTTTGTACTTTGTATTCTGTGAAAATGTTAACACATGCATATCTCATTCGTTTAAAGTCGGATTGACATGCGGTTTTTTCCAGAGTGTAGGTTAGATTTTTTACATGATTTTAGACTATAATTTTGTCAATTTTGGTTTCATATTCAATGAGTTACAGTCCCCCAAAGTCGGGATATCAATATGAAAATTTTCAAAGTTCAACCCACTAAGTAGTAAGTAATTACCAAAAAATTCTGGTTTTTCTGGGTTTTTCTGGGTTTTTCTGGTTCTAAACCCACTTTATCCAGTTCCAACCTACCCACTTTGATGTTTTCGGGTTTTCCGTGTCTAGACCCATTGTACCCAGTGTCGTACCCGGAACCGGTTCCTATATACCGGTCCGGTTTCCGGTTCTACAAAATCCTGTTAACCGGTTCCGGGTTTTCCGGGTCTGGGTCCATCCGGTCCGGGTTTAGACCCACTTTCATCCCTACTTCCTTTTTCCCTAACGGGAAAAAGCGATATCTTGGGCCCCTCGATGATTTGGTGTTGACTTATGTGTCGGGCCCGGTCAGGACTGAATTGATGTATTCAATTGTAGTTCCTTGTCATTACAAATTAGAAATTGGGAAACTAACTGTTAGACAATAAGAATGATTCTGTTCCATGTCCTTTGTCCACATGATATCTTGCAGAATAGAGGGTTATATGATCACTTATCTTATGACCGTTACTGACTAGGTCAAAGTTCGACAACGGCTTTGATAGCTACAATTTGCTAGTCAATTTTGAAGTTATAGTTGCAATTATAGTTATTAGACTTATCCAAGTGGGAGACTATTGGATTAGGTGTCTAAGCCCATAACTATAATTGGTATGTACTTGAATTGATCGTAGCACAGTCCTTTTGGGTTGCCTTCATACTAGCAACTAGACAAGATGACCCATTGAGAAAGAGGAAGACTTTATTATTTCGAATAATAAATTAATATAGAAAAATGATTTATTAATGTATTATGAAATAATATATTAATTATAAATCATGTTATTTAATTAATATTTAATCAAAAATTAATTTGGAATTAATTTTGGGATTAAAGGAATTAATTAAAAGAACAAGGGCTATTTAGCAATTAATTAATAGTTGTGGTTTTGGGCTCTTGGACCATCCTAGAAGGGATGGACGAAAACTTCTAGGGAGGCCCTAGAATTTCCGTCCATGGCCTTAGGGATGGGGAGTCTGTGGGCTGCGTAGGCCTTAAGCTGGAAATTAGGGTTTCCTCCAGTAAACCCTAGCTTTGGCTCTAAGTAACCTCAACTATTTAAAGAGCCTCAACCCTATGAATTTCGGCCATGCCATCAAACTCTAAGCATAGCCAAAATCTTGAAGCATCTTCCTCCTCTCTCCTCTCACCCTCTTGCATAGTGTGTTTGTGAGCCATTAGAGGTGTTACACTTGTGACACTTGCTCTCAAAGTTCAAGATCTTCAAGGAACCCATTGTTATTACAACATTACAATAAAGTATGTATTCTAACCCATGGTTTGTCAATTTCAAAAATTGTAGTTACCTCATAGGGTTTCTTGTATTGTGTTCAATGCTTGTATGTCTAATAGAGAAAGCATAGATCCAACAAATTAGGGTTGTATGCACACATAAGGATTGTTTGCTATGCTAAAAACCCATCAGTTCCATGTCACCCCGTTGTTTCTCATTTATCACAAAACTGTGTGGGGTTTCTGTTTCAAAATCCACCTTATGGCTAGCATCCTGATCGTTCCCTACAACACTTGTACCACCTTATCACTGGTTACACATAGCAGATTCAAAGGTCACACCTCTACTAATAATAAATTTTAGAGTCTTTCTTCTTCTGTACGCCACATACGATGACCTTTCCATCTAGATGCATGTCCTAGAAATATGCACTTCATTGCCCTCGTCTCTAGTTTACCATCATTCACACGAGTGTAAGCATGACATTTAAACATCCGTAAACCAGAATTCTCATACGGTTTCCCAGACCACACCTCTTGAGGAACCTTACAATCAATGGCAGCTGGTGAAGATCTATTCACCAGATCGCAAGCAGTGTTGACTACTTCCGCCTACAATTGATCTGATAAATTAATAGATGATCGCATGCACTGAGCATGCTCCACCAGTGTTTGGTTCATCTGTTCTACCACTCCGCCTTGTTATGGTGTTAGTCGTACAATGCGATGCCTCATTGTACCTTTTGTTTTGAAGAAGTTATTAAACGAAGCCTTGCAGAACGCCAACCCATTTTATGTTTTGAGTGACCTGACATGGTTCCTAGTCTATTTCTCAACCATGGTCTTCTATTCCTTGAACCGACCAAACACTTCATCTTCGTCCTTTGTCTTCAGAAAGTACATCCATGTCTTTGTTGAGTAATCATCGATAAAAGTCACAAAGTATTGACATCCACTATAAGACTTCACAGGAGAGGGACCCCATAGATCTGAGTGAACATGCTCGAGAATCTCCTTGCTTGAGTATTGAACCGAATTGAACTTCACCCTTTGTTGCAATTCTTGAACACAAGCTTCACCAAGTTTAGCATTTCCAGTTACATCTCCACCAAACAACCCCTTCTCGCTCATATGTTCCAACTTATGATGCCACAAATTTCTTTATCAACATACAGATCCAAGGATTGGGATACATTCACCTTTCCTCTACCCATAAAGCCTTCCAAGATATAAATCCCATGAGGATTCATCTTTCCCTTCATAACTATAAGAGAAACCTTGGAGACTCTTACCTAGTCACCCTCTCTAGAAGACTTTAATCCATCCTTCGCCAAAGTGTCCAGAGAAATCAAATTATCTTGAAGCTCCGGGACAAACCGGCAATCTAGTTTTCTGACCATATCATCATGCATCTTGATCTACACCGTGTCACTTCCCTTGATACTACTTACCCAAGCATCACCCATATTGATTGTTCCATTCCACTATTTGAAGGATTCAAACCTTTCATGATTCCATGTCATATGATAGGATGCTCTAGAGTCCAAGACCCAAGAATCAGCAGAACTAGACATACATATAGTCAAAACTTCACCATCATCCCCTTCATCAGAATTTCCTTGAACCACAATAACATTTTTGTTGCTCGATTCAACATAATTATTCCCTTTCTTTATGAATGGACAGAAGTCCCTATTTTCCTTGCAGTTATAACATTTAATGTTGGCCTTAGATTTGGAACTTGACTTCTCTTTGTTACCTCGACCTCTATCTAATGTTCTTCCTCTGCCTGTGAACAAATCAGAACTGGAAACATCTTCTCCAACTGAAACTTTTCTTTTTAGTTCCTTGGACATCAAAGAATCCTTCACATCATTTACAGTGATCGTTGTCCTACCATACAACATGGTATCATCGAAATTCTCATAAGAATTCAGCAGTGAACAAAAAAGGACAAGTGCTTGATCTTCATCTTCAATCTTTACATTCACACCTTGTAAATTCAAGATGATCCTTCACTTGGGTGCTTTCCGATATCCTAAGAGTATACAAACATTGCTTCTGATACAACATGTTTGTCAGAGAATTGTTCCGATACTTGTCACATAATTTCTCCCAAAGCCCATCAACACTCATTTGATCCACGACTTCTCTAAGTACTTCGTCTATCAAACTCAACAGAATATCGCTATGTGCGCTTGCCAGAATATCCACCTTCCTTTCAGCCATCATGTCCTTTGGCAATTTCGCTCAATGTCTGCAATCCATCGTCTGGCAGCAATGGGGTCCTTCGCCCCATAGAAATCTGGCGCACCGCTCCCTCGGAAGTCCTTGAAGGACAGTGTGCGCGATCCTGACTGGCTGGCCGCCATGTCACTCCTGAACGCCCTGAGGCGATCCTCCATCAGCTCAATGATCCCTTCCTTGATCGACCCGAAGATAACCGGCGTTGCATCAAGGATACCCCTCGTGATCTCGGACGCGATGAACTCGCGTAACCCATCATCCACATGCTCGGATCCTGCGCCCGAGCCCGATCCTGACCCAGATCCTGAACCTCCTGCTCCATGCCGCGTGACCACCATTCTGAAAATAAACATACGAATGTCAGGGTCACATATCCTTTTCGGAGGTCTCACACCCTTTCCAAGTTTCCAGGTTCCATCTAGGCCCTCCTTGATTCGAGTACGGGTCCTCTTCTTTCAGTAGTACGGGCCCATACTACCTTCCATATCTACCCGTACTTTCCTCAAGGATTGCTTCGACTTCACCAAGTCCCTTATACCGATACCCTTTCCACTGACCTCATCCTAGGCTTCCCTAGGGCACTCACCAACCTACCCTCCGCCATCAGCTACACTAGGAGTCCCCACCACTTCCCCCTAACTAACTTGCGGATACTGTTACATATCCGTTCCTTAGCTAGTTGAAAATGGCCAGAACCCCCATAGCACAAAGCAAGCAGCATTCGTGCATTAGGTAACCAAATCAGGCATAACCTACACAGGCCATCCTACTGCTGACTAAACAGTCCTAGCATACAACTCATACAACAGGCATATAAGGCATCCTCCTAGATCCTTAGCCCTAACTAGCATGCAATTGTCAGAATCATATATCAGGCACACAAGGCATCCTCCTAGATTCTTTGTCCTATTCTAGCATGCAGTTCTCAGAATCATAACCATATAGCATAACATATCAAGTATGGGTATCTTGGGGAAAACTTACTTGAGCTCGGACGGTCGCATGCATCACACACTTCGTCTTTCTTAAAATCCTTCCATTTTAGATTTTAGAAAACCATTTTTCCTTGTAAAAACCTTTTAGCCCCTCAGTTTGAGTCCAGACACCCCCGAAGGTGTGTCCGAATCCCTCAAACCAGGGCTCTGATACCAACTTGTAACGACCCAATTTTTCAAGTCCAAAAATTTCTTTTTAATTAACTGACTCATAAAAACATTCATAAGAAAATACTGTGAAACACATCATCTCATAAAACAAAGCATCAAGTCTGAAAACCCAAGTCATAAAATAATACATATCAGAGTACAATCCCAGAAAACTCCATGCGGAAATCATGTGTGTGTGTGATGTGATGCTACGCCGCCGGCTCCTTCCCCTTAGACGAAGAGGTACCTGAAACCAAAACCGAAACCGTAAGCACAAAGCTTAGTGAGTTCCCCCATCATACCACATACCATACAATATCCTCGGTATCTTTCAACCGGTAATCATCGTCGGTATCTTTCAACCGGTAATCATCATCGGTATCTTTCAACCGGTAATCATCATCGGTATCTTTCAACCGGTAATCATCATCGATATCTTTCAACCGGTAACTGTCGTCGGTATCTTTCAACCGGTAATTGGGGACTATTCCACCCCCTACCACTAGCATACAATCAACAAGATATAAACATACAGTCAGGCATATCCGTGTACTGACCTACCCTTCGGTCCTAAGGACCGCTATCAGGGAAACCAATCCCTATCATACACGTAACATATCATACAAATAATCTCATGACCAAAGCATGTAACGAGACCAAGATAATTATCACAAAGACAATCATCTTCTAAATACTCCTCTTTGGTGGGCCGGCATTGTGGCCTTAGACCCACCCCTACTGGAAGGTAACTCACCTCGTACGAGAAGCTGCTGATAATCTGTGTGGGAAACCTCCGTCCGCTGCTGCTCCGGAAATCCTCCGGCTACAATCCCCACAAAACACTCAGTTAGAAACTGATATCTACTCTTAGGGTAAAATGACCATTTTACCCCTAACCAAGTCCAAGTCAAAGTCAACTTCCAGTTGACCCGACTCGCCGAGTTGGTCCGTCAACTCGTCGAGTCCCTTCCCTTTACTCGTCCTTATCCACGACTCGACTCGTCGAGTTTGGCAACGACTCGACGAGTTCCCCTTCCTTACGAACATCAATGAACCTTCATTCGAAACGCCGAGTCGTATGAACACTCGTCGAGTTCACCTTCAACTGAATGAACAAGTCCTGACCTCGACTCGCCGAGTTGTATGAACAACTCGTCGAGTTCATCTTCAAACATAAGGAGATTGCCTTGGACTCGCCGAGTCTGTTCTAGCACTCGTCAAGTCCCATGAACTCCAGGTCTAAAATTAAGTCCAATGCGTTGGGTCACTCTTTCTGTCCTGCTACAACCCTTCTAACACCCAACTGAGTCCTTTTGACCCTCAACAGATATGGGACTCAAAGCCTCGGACTCGTCGAGTCCCAAGAACGGACTCGCCGAGTCGATAACATCCACACCCTAAATCCTCGATTTCTGATGTACAACACTTGACCAAATGATAGATCCAAGCCCCTAAGCTCGATCTAGCACGTAAAGTTACGAACTTTACGTGCATGCATGGGACTTTTGAGCCAAAAAGGCTCTAAAATGGCTCTAGTGTTGCATGAGGCCTTCCTTGGGTGCAAAAGCAACCCAAATCTGCCTTGTGACCCCTTTAAAGACCTTATTCCAAAGCCTCAACCCCCAACCATGTTTGCAATAATGGTTGGTTACCAAAAATGGCTTATAAAAGCCCTAAATCTCCCCAAAAAGGGATCTATCAAATGAAAGAGCAAGTTACAGACTTTATACCTCTCAAAGACTGCAAATGATGAACCAAACTCGAATCCTTCAGTTTCCTCTTGATCCTTCTATGCTCTTCCTTCTTCCTTGTGAACAAAACCACCAAAATCACCACAAATACCTTAAGATCTTCACACACTCGGCTAGGGTTTGCTATGGAGGGTTTCTGGGAGCATAAAGGGGCGATGGAGGCTGTATAAGGTTGTTTAAATAGGGTGCAAACCCTCAGATTAGGGTTTTGTCCAGACAGAGCCTACTCGTCGAGTCCGGGACTCGACTCGACGAGTCCATCACTTAAATCCCGCGTCTCATCCCGCTTCTACTCGGCGAGTTGGGCCTTCAACTCGCCGAGTCCCAGGCCAAAAATACAAAATCACTTAAATAAAATACATACCAGGAACCAGGTGCTACAAATCTCCCCCACTTATTTTAGACTTCGTCCTCGAAGTCTGCTGCTCGATCCTGGAATAGCTCTGGGTAATGCTCTATCATCTCATCCACCGGCTCCCAAGTCCATTCTGAGCCCTTCTGGTGCTGCCATTGCACCTTTACGAGCTCTACCCTCTTGTTCCTCAGATCCTTCGACTTCCGGTCGAGAATCGCTACAGGCCGCTCAATGTAATTCAGGCTGTCATCGACCTGAATATCCTCTAATGGTACCACTGCCGAGTCGTCCACCAAGCATTTCCGTAGCTGGGAGACGTGGAAAGTGATGTAGATCTGGCTGAGTTCGGCTGGCAGATCCAATCTATAAGCCACCTTGCCCACCCGGGCTATAACCCTGAAAGGTCCAATATACATTGGACCTAACTTGCCCCGTTTCCTGAATCGGATGACGCCCTTCCATGGCGACACCTTCAGGAGAACCATATCCCCGACCTGAAACTCCAGGTCCGATCGGCGCTTGTCGGCATAACTTTTCTGCCGACTCTGATCAGTCTAAAGTCTGCTCCGAACCTGCTGAATCCTCTCTGTCGTCTTGAGCACCACTTCGGTGCTCCCCATGACCCTCTGGCCAACCTCACCCCAACATATCGGGGTTCTGCACTTCCTCCCGTATAACATCTCGAAGGGAGGACGGTCAATACTCGCATGATAGCTATTATTATACGAGAACTCCACCAACGGAAGGTAGGTATCCCAGCTACCTCCGAAGTCTAAAACACATGCCCGCAGCATATCCTCTAATGTCTGGATGGTCCGCTCGCTCTGACCATCCGTCTGCGAGTGAAAGGTGGTGCTAAAATGCAGACGAGTACCCAGTTCGTCATGAAACTTCTTCCAAAACCTGGAAGTGAACCGCACATCCCTGTCTGAAATCACCAATATTGGCACCCCGTGCCGCGCCACTACCTCCCTGATATAGATATCGGCCAACCTTTCGGCCGAAATACTTTCCTGAATCGGGATAAAATGGGCGCTCTTGGTCAATCGATCGACGATGACCCAAATCGAATCCACTCCCCGCGCGGTCCTGGGAAGCTTTGTGATAAAATCCATCGTAATGTCTTCCCATTTCCACAGTGGGATATCCAATGGCTGCATCTTGCCGTGTGGCCTCTGGTGCTCGGCCTTGACCTTCCTGCAGGTCAAGCACCGCTCCACATACCATGCTACGTCCCACTTCATGTAGGGACTAATAATCAGGACGAAGATCTCTATACATCTTCGTCGCTCCGGGATGGATAGAAAATCTGGATTTGTGTGCCTCCTCCATCAGGATCTGGCGCACGCCTCCATGATAAGGGACCCACACCCTATGGTGAAGAGTCAATAACCCTCGGCTATCATAGTCGAAGGAGGAAACCTGCTCCACAATCCGCTCGCTCTTCCGATGTTCCTCCTTCATGGCCTCCTGCTGGGCCTCCCGAATCTGCTCCAACAGCGGAGTCACCACTGTCATCCTCAGACAAATATCCCTGATCGGCGCTGCCTTGCGGCTAAGCGCGTCGGCC
Organism: Lactuca virosa; assembly: GCF_052849685.1. Classification (NCBI taxonomy): domain Eukaryota; kingdom Viridiplantae; phylum Streptophyta; class Magnoliopsida; order Asterales; family Asteraceae; genus Lactuca; species Lactuca virosa. Next base: position 71,189,673 of record NC_136434.1, read on the forward strand.
ACCACATTGGCCTTCCCCGGGTGGTAAAGGATCTCGCAATCGTAATCCTTCACCACGTCCAACCACCGACGCTGCCTCATGTTTAGATTCGGCTGATCCATGAGGTACCTCAAACTCTTATGGTCCGTGTAGATGGTACAACGAACACCATAGAGGTAATGACGCCAAATCTTGAGGGCGAACACCACAGCCCCCAGCTCCAAATCATGTGTCGGGTAGTTCGCCTCGTGAGGCTTCAGCTGCCTCGAAGCGTAAGCAATGACATGCCCTCTCTGCATCAATATTGCACCCAAACCTGAGATGGACGCATCACAGTATACAACAAAATCCTCCATGCCCTCTAGCAGGGCTAAGATTGGCGCCTCATACAATCTTTGTCTCAGTGTCTCGAATGCGGCCTGCTGCTCAGGCCCCCAGCGAAAGACCACGACTTTCCTCGTCAGCCTGGTCAGGGGCACGGCTATCTTGGAGAAGTCCTGAATGAATCTCCGATAGTAGCCTGCCAATCCCAGAAAGCTCCGAATCTCAGATGGAGACCTCGGAACCTCCCATCTCATCACGGCCTCCACTTTGGCCAGATCTACCGAAATCCCATTCTGGTTGACAAGGTGCCCAAGAAACTGCACCTCGCGCAACCAGAGCTCACACTTGGAGAACTTAGCATACAAGCTCTACCTCCTCAAAGCCTCCAAAACCTCTCGCAGATGCTCCTCATGCTGCTCTCGCGTCTTGGAGTAAACCAAGATGTCATCAGTAAACACTATCACATACCAGTCTAACATCGGTCTACACACGCGGTTCATGAGGTCCATGAACGCGGCAGGAGCATTGGTGAGCCCAAAAGGCATCACCACAAACTCATAGTGGCCATAGCGCGTCCGGAACGCAGTCTTCTGTACATCCTCCTCTCTGACCCTCATATGATGATACCATGATCGCAAATCAATCTTGGAGAACCAAGATGCTCCCTGTAGCTGGTCAAAGAGGTCATCAATCCTTGGGAGTGGGTAACGGTTCTTCACCGTTACCTTATTCAGCTCCCGATAATCTATACACATCCGATGCGACCCGTCCTTCTTCTTCACAAACAGAATCGGGGCTCCCCAGGGAGAATTACTCGGTCTAATGAATCCCTTGTCTAACAGCTCCTGCAGCTGTGTAGACAACTCCTGCATCTCAGGAGGAGCCAACCGATACGGTGCCTTGGCTATCGGAGCCGCACCAGGGACTAGGTCGATCCTGAATTCCACCTGTCGCTCCGGAGGTATTCCAGGCATCTCCTCGGGGAATACGTCCGCAAACTCTCGTACCACAGGCACATCGCCCACTGTCGCCCTACCCGCCTCCCGGGTATCCATAACATAGGCGACATAACCTGCGCAACCCTGCTGGAGGTAGCGCCTAGCCCTCGCTTCCGAACATAAAGCTGGTCCTCGTTGTGGCCTTTCGCCCTGAACCACCAGCTCTCCCCCACTAGGGGTCCTAATCCGTACTGACTGATGCGCGCAGTCAATCACTGCCTCATTGGGGCTCAGCCAATCCATACCAATAATAACTTTGTTCCCCCGCAAAGGTATGGGAACCAAGTCCACCAGGTAACGTTCCTCGAACAGCCTCAAAACACAATCCCGGTAGACCTCTGACGCCCGTACCGACCGGTCGTCCGCAATCTCGACCTCTAGAGGGCAATCCAACATGTCCGAAGACTCTCGAAACTTCTTGCTAAGCGCAAGAGAGACAAACGATCGGGTGGCACCCGAATCAAACAACACCTGAACTGGGATACCGTTCACATGGAACGATCCTAAGCAAGGCACATAATATATCAAAATCACAGCGACATAACATAAAAGCATGAAAATAAGAAATCATACTCGTCACCACATCGGGTGCAGTGCGTGCCTCCTCGGCTGTCAGCTGAAATGCTCGACTCCGAACCACTGGAGCCTCCAACTTGGCCTTCCGGCCATCCACAACCCGTGCTGTCGCTGGAGTCGGCGCCACTGTCGGCGTCGCTGCTGCTGTCAATCTGGGCAATTGGCCTTTTTATGGCCCTTCTGATTGCAATGAAAGCAAATAAGGTCTGATATCTGAATCGCAGGAGCAGGGGCAGTGCAATCTCGTGTGACCGACCGCATTTCCCACAGTGCAATCTCGGTAATCATCGTCGGTATCTTTCAACCGGTAATCATCATCGGTATCTTTCAACCGGTAATCATCATCGGTATCTTTCAACCGGTAACTGTCGTCGGTATCTTTCAACCGGTAAATGGGGACTATTCCACCCCCTACCACTAGCATACAATCAACAAGATATAAACATACAGTCAGGCATATCCGGGTACTGACCTACCCTTCGGTCCTAAGGACCGCTATCAGGGAAACCAATCCCTATCATACACGTAACATATCATACAAATAATCTCATGACCAAAGCATGTAACGAGACCAAGATAATTATCACAAAGACAATCATCTTCTAAATACTCCTCTTTGGTGGGCCGGCATTGTGGCCTTAGACCCACCCCTACTGGAAGGTAACTCACCTCGTACGAGAAGCTGCTGATAATCTGTGCGGGAAACCTCCGTCCGCTGCTGCTCCGGAAATCCTCCGGCTACAATCCCCACAAAACACTCAGTTAGAAACTGATATCTACTCTTAGGGTAAAATGTCCATTTTACCCCTAACCAAGTCCAAGTCAAAGTCAACTTCCAGTTGACCCGACTCGCCGAGTTGGTCCGTCAACTCGTCGAGTCCCTTCCCTTTACTCGTCCTTATCCACGACTCGACTCGTCGAGTTTGGCAACGACTCGACGAGTTCCCCTTCCTTACGAACATCAATGAACCTTCATCCGACTCGCCGAGTCGTATGAACACTCGTCGAGTTCACCTTCAACTGAATGAACAAGTCCTGACCTCGACTCGCTGAGTTGTATGAACAACTCGTCGAGTTCATCTTCAAACATAAGGAGATTGCCTTGGACTCGCCGAGTCTGTTCTAGCACTCGTCGAGTCCCATGAACTCCAGGTCTAAAATTAAGTCCAATGCGTTGGGTCACTCTTTCTGTCCTGCTACAACCCAACTGAGTCCTTTTGACCCTCAACAGCTATGGGACTCAAAGCCTCGGACTCGTCGAGTCCCAAGAACGGACTCGCCGAGTCGATAACATCCACACCCTAAATCCTCGATTTCTGATGTACAACACTTGACCAAATGATAGATCCAAGCCCCTAAGCTTGATCTAGCACGTAAAGTTACGAACTTTACGTGCATGCATAGGACTTTTGAGCCAAAAAGGCTCTAAAATGGCTCTAGTGCTGCATGAGGCCTTCCTTGGGTGCAAAAGCAACCCAAATCTGCCTTGTGACCCCTTTAAAGACCTGATTCCAAAGCCTCAACCCCCAACCATGTTTGCAATAATGGTTGGTTACCAAAAATGGCTTATAAAAGCCCTAAATCTCCCCAAAAAGGGATCTATCAAATGAAAGAGCAAGTTACAGACTTTATACCTCTCAAAGACTGCAAATGATGAACCAAACTCGAATCCTTCAGTTTCCTCTTGATCCTTCTATGCTCTTCCTTCTTCCTTGTGAACAAAACCACCAAAATCACCACAAATGCCTTAAGATCTTCACACACTCGGCTAGGGTTTGCTATGGAGGGTTTCTGGGAGCATAAAGGGGCGATGGAGGCTGTATAAGGTTGTTTAAATAGGGTGCAAACCCTCAGATTAGGGTTTTGTCCAGACAGAGCCTACTCGTCGAGTCCGGGACTCGACTTGACGAGTCCATCACTTAAATCCCGCGTCTCATCCCGCTTCTACTCGGCGAGTTGGGCCTTCAACTCGCCGAGTCCCAGGCCAAAAATGCAAAATCACTTAAATAAAATACATACCAGGAACCAGGTGCTACACGAACCATTGAACTTCTCCATATCGAATTTGTGAGATGCCATCTTCAATCAAAATAACACCAATCGCAAATCTGATACCACTTGTCGGGGAAAATCATACGATACTTGTCAAGACTCATAACAAATATGATGTCATTTGCCAAGTTCTGATGACCCTTGTTAGAAAGTAATGCGAATAACAGACGAAACTAAAAACACACAAAGACAGAGTATTTACATGGTTCGGTCAAGGTGACCTACGTCCACGGGCAGGAGGGGAGTATTCTTTATTCTCTGATTTCTCAAACAGAGATTCGTCCTACTTACAAGGGATACAAAAGATACGACACACCAAATGACTTATTAGACATCCCTATTGATACTGAAGGCATCCCTATTTGGCATATCTTCTAATGCAACAATAAACACATCAGGACGATATCAAAAGGTTAAAAGAAATATTTTCAGGAGCGATAGGTGCGTTAGATGGAACTCTTGTACATGCAATTGTGCCTGTTGATCAACAAACTCTTTATAAGGGAATATGAAAAGGTGAATGTTGTCAAAATGTTATTGGAATTTGTAATTTTGATATGATATTCACGTTTGTATGGGCCGGTTGGGAGGGCATAACACATGATTCACTAGCTCTAAAAGAAGTTGTATTTAACCCAACTTCCGACTTTCCATTCCCTCCACCAGGTTTGTAATCTTTTTTTTTAACTTTGGTTATTAAATACATCATCTATTTTTCATATAACAATTGAAAAATTCATGTTTACAGAAAAATATTACCTTTGTGATGTTGCATATACCAACACTCGTGGATTTATGGCTCCCTACCGCAATAGGAGGTATTGGTATTTTATTTATAATTATTTAACAATTCAGTATCATTCAACACAGTCGTCTAGATGTCCAACCAAACAATAACATATAGTTCAGAGGGTTAAAATTGTCATTTTCACCATTAAGAGACAGACATTGAAATGTCTGACTAAATATCAATTTATCATTCAGATACAGATTCATATAGAGCCTCTATATCATCCAGGTCCCTGTATCATCCAAATATGAATAATCCAAATGCTACTAATTAGCCGATTAAGGCTATGTTTGACTACTAGCTAAAAAACTAGCTGATAGCTGAAAAACTAGTTGTTAAATAAAAAGCTAGCTGATAAAATGACGTTTGGTAAAACTAGCTGAAAGATATATAAAATGACATAAAAGGGTATTTAAAAGAATGTGTTCTATAATTAATTAAGGGGTATATTTGGAAAAATTTTAAAAAAGCTACTCTAAGTAGTTTTTCAGAAAACTAGCTTATAAGCTAGCTGATAAGCTACTTTTTGGTTTGCCAAACATGACAACTTAAAAAAACTGAAAAAATAAGTAGCTTATCAGCTAGCTTTGGCAGCCAAACACACCCTAAACTAGTTTTTTAGGAGCTTAAATTTTTTTTTTTCCAAATATACCGTTAAGTAGTTATAAAAAACATATTATTTAAATGTATTTTTATATCATTTTATATATTATTGCTTGTTTAAGCATATCACAATTATAAGATGTGTGTCATTATTAAATGTTATTGGATTTCAAATATAAAAAATCTATAAGAGAGACAAAGTCATAGGAAACATGAAAATATATTTAAAGTTTCTTTTAAAAGGACGAGTGTACGTTGCGAATCCAGGATTTCGATTATACTTCACATACGATGCACATCTGATTTGAATTTAATATTCATTTTACTTTTAATGTTTAGTTGTAATTTTTAGCATCAAATAACCATCTTGTGTACACTTGTCACAATGAGATTAAGGAAGTTGCTAAGATTACTTATATGGGCCCTGAACTTCTTCCTAACATACGATTATGAGACCCCGCTTTTAGTTATACAGTTTTGGTCCATCAGTTACAACGTTGTGTTTACAATGGTGCTTCATTAGTTCGTTTCAAATGCAAATGACATGTGTTGTGCATATGATTAGTATGCTTACTAAATATGTAACTTATAAAAAAAAAATCAAAAGATGATTAAGAAATTCTTTGTACTTATTAAAATTTTTAAACCATAATAAGTTAAGTTGTCTTTTTCAAATCAATTATGTTTTCAGATCTTGTTGTGATAAAAGATAATTAACGTGTTAAAAATGTTATAAAAATCAAACATATTTTTAAAAGTTTGTCATCATAACAATCAGTACAAATTGTTGTTAAAAATATTATTGTGTAGGAAAAGAAAATGATTTTAATATTGGAAGTAATGAAATATAATTATCATATATTTATAAATTGAAAAAATAATAGTTATCAAGATAATCATAATACATTTTTATTTAAAATGTCTTATTTCATACCTACTACAACAGAAATATTAATTTTACTATGATTATTGACAACGTTTGTGGTTTTTATTAAATGACACAATAGGTGGTATTTAATATGTGATCTCTTGAAACATGTTGATGTGTTTTATAAACTCTAAGCTTGAAAACGGGCTATATCACTATTCCCTATGTTGGCCGAGGTTTTATATCTTTAAACATTACAAACAAAGCTATAGTTATTTCATTCGAAATAAATAAACTTATATTATAGCATCGACCAATAAATGTCGATTTTGAAAATGATTTTTTAAATGAAATCAATTAACAATACATTTTTACATGCAATTTGACCATTTAGTATTTATCTTTGTGCTATCTTGCCTTTTGTTAGAGAGCAAAAACCAAATTGATAAAAAGTTATTTGGTAATTAAAATCATAAAACTAGAAGTTAAGGGAGTGACATGAAAATAGTGAAATAGTTCAAGTATCATTACTGTTGATATATAAAATCTACTCAATGTTCAACTCCTATATAAACTTCCATAAGTACCCCTTTCAAACACACTTACCATTCAAACATTCTCAAAACTTGCTACTCCAAATACAATAGAAACCCATCATTTTCACGTAGTTACTGTGTCTGTTTTTTCTTGCTTTTGCTGTGATCATGGCTGACAAAGTGGTTCACCATCATGCCTCTGAGACTGAAGACCATGGGGTGGTCGACTGTTTCGGAAAGAAAGATGAAAACAAGAAGTGTAATAAAGACGAGAAGAACGAAAGCCTGATGGACAAACTCCACATATCCGATAGCAGCTCCAGTGTAAGCTTTCGTTTTAACCAAGTGATCGTCTGATTCTCATATTTATAACTTCGATAATCACTTTTAAACACACAATCCTCAATTACAATACATTTTTTGTGCGTCTTTGTGTTATATTTTTATTCTGTTATCGTATTTTATAGTCGAGTGATGAGGAGTGTAAAGATGGGGAGAAAAAGAAGATGAAGAAGAAGAAGAAGAAGAAAGATGAAACCTTGAAGGAAAAGGTGGAGAAGAAAATCGGAGAAGATAAAGTGAAGATCAATGTGAAGATCGAAGAAGGAAAAGAGAAAGTCGAAGAGCTCAAAGAGAAAACTATTGAGAAGATCGAAGAGGGCAAAGAGAAAGTCCTAGAGATCAAAGAGAAATTAGGGGAGAAAATCGAGGAGTACAAAGAGAAGAAAGAAGAAGAACGCAAGGAAGACTCATGTGTTCCTGTTGAGAAATACGAGGATCATCAAGCACCACCACCTTGTGAAGTTGTTGTCCACCCACCGGAGCCGAGCTGTGAACCTGAAGAGAAAAAGGGTTTCCTTGAGATGATCAAGGACAAACTCCCCGGCGGTCAAAAAAAGTTGGAAGAAGAGCACACTGCTCCTCCACCACCGCCAGTGGTGGTGGCGGTGGCAGCACATCCCGACCACTATGCTGATGTTGAAAAAGAGCATAAGGAGAAAAAGGGTATTCTTGAAATGATCAAAGAAAAGCTTCCTGGTTATCATTCAAAGAGTGAAGAGGAGAAGAAGGAAAAGGAGTGTGATTAAGCATAAGGAAAATTGTTTTGTTGTTGTTGTTACTTTGATTTGCTTTAGCTATGTCAATGTTTATTGCTTTCAAGTTATTGCTGTTTTTATATATGTAGGTTTTCATATTCTCTCCTTTAATCAAGTAGTAAACTAGTAGTCATTGTTCGTTAGTTGATTACGATTCAGCTATCACAAATTATATATGGAAAAAATATTATGTTATCGATTGCCTATAATTTATTTATTCTGTTGTGCTATTCATGTTTTTTATTTCATCGTCATCAATTAATGGTCATAAGTTTTTCCTGATCAAATAAATAACAAATTTTGACTAAGCTTTCTTAAAATAATCGACAAAACAAACGTTTTGATGAACAAAATTAGAACTCCAGACTCAAAACAAATGCTACTCCTTCCTTACGGAGAAAGGAATCGACGCATCAACATCACCTTCAATTCATCTGTGTCCACTCTTTAATAGGTGGTGTATCCGTTTGCCTACATAGATCTTGGATTAGTTCCCACCATGAGAAAGCCTGTTCTTCCAATCTGTAGGCTACGAATTCTACTTGTTCATCCTCCGGGATTTCATAAAACTCAAAAAACCTTTCGACTTCCGTTACCCACTCACTAAATTCATCAAAACTAAGATTCTTTTTAAAAAGAGGTATTAGATCTACCTTTGAGAGATGTTGATTTTGTCTGGTTACAAGGCAAAAACCCCATTCACACTCTTCATCTGAAGAAGTCTCACCTGCGTCATTTAGTTGATCTAGTTGCGGTGGAGGTTGATGGTGGTACGGCGGTGGTTGTTGCTTGTAGTATTGTGGTGGTGATGCAGAGAACCATCATCCGTTAATGGTCATAAGTTTTTCCTGATCAAATTCAAAATCGCAACTAAACCAATAAATAACAAATTTTCACTAAAGAAGAAAATAACAATCAAAACAAACGTTTGATGAACAATTAATTATGATTCAGCATGAGACGACTGATATTCCTCTGTTACGAAACAATTTATATCTAGGAATCGGGCCATCAACATCTCCTTCATCTCTGTCCACTCCTTAATCGGTTGTTTATTGAATCGCCTGTTTAGATTTTGGATTAGTTCCCACCATGAGAAAGCCTGTTCTTCCAATCTGTAGGCTACGAATTCTACTTGTTCATCCTCCGGGATTTCATAAAACTCAAAAAACCTTTCGACTTCCGTTACCCACTCACTAAATTCATCAAAACTAAGATTCTTTTTAAAAAGAGGTATTAATAGATCTGCCTCTGAAAGATGTTGATTTTGTCTCGTTACGAGGCAAAAACCCCATTCGCACTCCTCATTTGAAGAAGTCTCACCCGCGTCAGTCAGTTGATCAAGTTGCCGTGGTTGTTGCTTGTAGTGTTGTGATGGTGGTTCAGCCATCACTTCAAACTCAGAGTCACTCCATTCATTTAGGTGATCTAGATCTAGTTGCGGTTGTATGTGATAATGTGGTGGTCGTTGCTGGTGGTAACCTCGTCGGTGATGTTGACTGCAACTAAATCTCTCACCTTCTTCATCTTGATTTTGTCGAAACTTTTGTAACTCCGCCTCCATACGCTGTACTCAGAACATCGAGAATGTTTGCATTGGACTCAGTCAGCTTGAGAAGTTTATTTATTTGACGGTGGTTGTACTTGTTGCCCATCGGAGCCAAATAATTGTTATGCATTTGAAAACTAAACCAATGTCATCTACATCTACATCTACAATCCTAATAAAAGACTCTTTTGAAATGACATAGAGCTTCTTCCTGCCACATGGCAGCTTTATACACCTAGAAATTAAAACTTTCCCGCCTATACAATATTTCTTCCTTGAATGCCTTAAAATCAAGAACTAAATTTTGAAACAATCTAATCATATCACAATAAATCATGAATCTAATGACTTAAAATCAGGAACGAATTTAGAACAGTCATTGAACTTCGTCTCTTCTGTTTCCACTCAAAATACGTTCTTCTCCACACATCCTAACCTAAATTTTGATGGTGCTTTATTTTCTGTTTTTGATTTTGGAATAAATTGGCACCACAAGTAACAACAATAGTTTGGAATACAGATGTGCAATTTTACTATGCTCCATCGCTTCTCCTTCCGTTCATCAGTAAGTCACCAAAATCGACTCCAATTTCTTCTTCACTATTTCTTAAATCTAGGTGTTTCCTGGCTTAATATCTTCAATAATTAGGTCAATCTCACAGTTTCCCCATCGCTACAGGTTCCCCTTCAATTTTGTTACTGTTAGATTGATCATAAATTTACTTGAAGGTAAGTAACAAAGCTCTTGCTAAACGATTTGTTAGCTACATATTTTGATTTGATTGTAATACATGGAATTTGAAGTTTTCGCAGGCTTCTTATGTGCATTGATTATTCAATCTATTTTAATTTGATATAATATCGAATGTAGGCGTATAAAAGAACAAGTGCAGATACGAAGATCTCTCTTTTAGTGGAAGAATCAGTTCCAGGTCACCACAATGATTCAAAGAAGTCTGATTTTTTGGCTGATTTAGATTCTGCTCCTCTTGGGTAACATCTTATTCATTTTAGTGTTATCTAATGTAACGAGTATAAATGTTTCATGACTTATACCCCGATTTGTTAACAAAAGTTTTTTTTTCTCTTTTGCCCATCATTGCCTCCAAACATGAGTTTTTGTATAATTTGTATTGCTCATTCATGTATATTGCATTCGGTGGTTGCATCATATAAGAGTGTGGATTAACCTGTTACAAGTTTGGGGGTGGGGCTATTATACTCGCGTTAGTAAAGACCGCATCTTTTAATAGTATTATGCATTCATCTTTCTTACTTCTTGACTATTGGTTATTCTTACCAATGTTAGCGAATGTAGTCTAAAAAATCCAATTATTTAAGCTTAAACTTAGGTACTGAGGTTATACATCCTTTACGGTCTTTAGAAAGTGTTTGAGCTTCAAAGTCAATGATTATCATTACTACCTAACATGAAAACTAACTATACATGCAAATAATAAACTCCAGAATTATCAGGGGCAAAATTGTCTAAAATAAGGGATATTTTTCTATGATACAAGCTGAGATAAGTTATTTCTTCAAAATTTCATGATTTTAGGGTTTATTTCATGATTTCAAACTTTTCTTCCTAAGCAGGATAAACTTTCTACTCGTGCTCTGATACTAAAGTAAGCCTATTGTTAACGATTTCTGGTTTCGTTTAGAAAGTTCCTCAAAGAAAACGAGCATGAAAGGAAAGATGTTATGGTGTTTGATTAATAAAATGTGCAGGAAAGGAAAGAGAATCCTAAAGAACAGGTTGTTAGTTTTAATTTTGAGTTTTGGATGAATAATAATGAAAAGATTGATTATTAGGAGAAGTAATAAAAGTAAAAGGTATTTTTGGTATAGGGTGCCATTTAAAATCATGAATTGTCCGAATTTTAATTATATTAGAAGAATACAGGGTTAAAAAGGAAGGGTACTTTTGGTATTTTATGGAAAATGGGTATTAATAACATGTTTGGTACTGTGAGGGCATGAAGAATTGGAATACTTGGTTCAAAACTAAATGACATTAAAGTCGAGTCTGGAATAGTAGTGATAGGAGCAAATGGTGGGTTAAAAAGAAAAGAAAATGGTATTTTGGTCTTTTTACCCATTTTGTAGATTTTACAAGGATTGAGGCAGAAAAAAAGGATGGATTTCTTGCATCAACTTTTTATATAGTTCAAATTAAAATTGTTTTGTATAATTGTTGCTGCTACAATAGCATGCTACAATAGCAGATGTTCTTGCAAACACTTTTGGTGTCTTTGTTTTATTGCTTATTGAGACCCTTGAGGACTTGTAGTGGCAGATGGTAGGCTTCTTTTTCAATATTTATTAATTATTTAATACAATGGTTATCGAAAATATTTTGAATGCAATAAGGTGACAAATTGTGAAATGTCGTTTTATTTTTATTTGTGATAATTGTTGATGTTGTTGCAACTTCCCTTCATATCGAATCGGTTTTTCGAAATTTTGATGCATATCTCTAAATGTTATTCTTTTATTTGTTTGGTAGTTATTGAAATTTTGATGCGAACCTAAAACTTCATCTGGTTATTCTGTAAAGATATGTATTTGGGTGTTGGAGTTAATAATTTTGGTATAATGCTGCAAATTTTACATAATGGGTGATGATCTTTAACTTAAAATCTAACAAAGACATGCAGTGAGCAGATTAAATTTTTGGAATATGAGTACTTATAAAAAATGAAGAAAAATTGAAACTTAAACACATTTGTTAATAATATGTTCATATTAAAATAACAGCCAAATACCTCCACTCAAATTGTTTATACTTATTCATCCACTCAAATTGTTTATACTTAAAACAGAAACATATATTGTTAAAGATTGATTCAACTAATAACAAAGAACAATAAAACATTTTTAAATATCTCTTTGATTAGCCTTTGATACACAAAAAGTATATAGTTTTTTTTATAGATGCATCATATAAAATACCAAAGAATGTACTTTTAGTACTTAAAAAGAATTAAAGTGTAACATAATTTATTTACATTTAAAATGTCCAGGCATGTAATTATCAATGGTTTTAGTTTATGATTTCTTAAAAATAATTTATGGATTTTGTTGATTAATATATTATTGCGTTTTTTTATATTTTTTTATTTGAAATAGATAATTTTTTCTATTCATCTTCTAACTCACTAGATATACGCAAATGACAAAATTGACTATCTATGATGGGTTTTGAGGAATGGAAATTTACTTTTTGGAGGAGATTTCAAAAGTGGGTTTTTTAGGAAGTCAAAAGGGTTTCTTTACATCGGGTCTTATAATTTAAATGTTATATGTAATAATAAAGAATAATATATGTTTGATAAAGAGTAGAAATTTTAATTTATATAAGGTTTTAAATGTTGGTGTAATGTGTAACTATGAATTGCACTCAAAATTTGCAAATGTATTATTAATTATAATGTTTATTAACTTTCGAACATGTTTTAGATTGTTACCGTGTCGTACAGGGGTTATAACCTAGTTATATTATATACGAGAATCTCAAAAGAGTCCTTCATCAAGTAAAACACAATAGAAAAGATAGTTGATAACAAATAGGAAACCGATTTAAATTCAAATTAGAGTTACTTTCTCAAAATAAGATTTATCTCCACCCTTCACCCTTCAGTTGCATGTCACGTTTTCTAGTCATTTATGTTTTAATTGGTCAACCATTTGCTCTTTGTATTATAATTGAAAACTATTTAAGGTAACTATAGATTTATACAAAACATCACTGTTTTAGAATGCGACCAGATGGTGCAACCAGTTAACATTAAAGATCAAATACACAAATTAGTTTTAATTAGTTGTAAATGTGAAGCAACGTTAGCAAGTAACAAGGAAAGATGGGGAGAGTCATGTGTATAATGGACGTACTCGGCAAAACTAGCTGGTAGTAGGTAGCGGGTAACGAGTAGTTGGTAGCTGGTACCGCTTTGTTCAACGTTACGTAATATAACTTTTGAATTTGGATCGTTTTGTTTAAACTAAACACTAAAAATTCCTAGTGTCAAACGATGTTTTTTGTTCAACAATGAGCGTTTTGTCAAAAATGCTAGAAGCCAGAAGCTCACAAACGCTCCTTACCAAACACGCCCAATAACTTCATCGCAACTTTTCCATCTCTAAATGATGTCTTTTTTTTTTCTTAAAATGGTTTAATATGCAGTCATTCTTGTGGCTCTTTTTTTTTATGTTAATCTCACTTTTGTTACCAATTAGAAGCACTCGAATGTCCAACATAGTGCTTATGCCTTGGCGATTTGGTGTTGGGTTAGCAAAAAATCTATAGTTTGTTGTGTAGGTGAAGGTTTCACATGGTACAAACAAGTTCAATCCATTCTCATGATCACATTGGAAGGTAAAACAGTAAACAAACACTGCACATCAAAGAGAGAGACATCCTTATTACATCATCTATCGCCATGAACATATACCTAGAAAAAAAGGTTGAAAAAGGGGATCGACTGTGAAGGTTTGATCGAGATAAAAAGAAACGCACAACAAGGACGATTGTGGTTGATTAGTTGAAAACAGACAAACAAACATTATTTTTTAGGGCGATTAGGATGATGGTTAGACAACATAATGCCCCATAATCACCTGTAGAAACCATATTTGGGATTGACTACATGTATATATGTGGACTCTACTACATAATTCCAATATCCACGAAGCATATACATCTATGCTACAAAAGATAAAAAAAATGAAGAAGGAAATTTAAGAACTTTGAGAGAAGAAAAAACTCGAATTAGAAGTTTATTTTTGTAAGGGAAAAAAACTTCAAAGAACCAAATTAGATTACAACCAAGGATGTCAACGGAGGCAAACAAGATGGGGGTTTGCATCTCGTTGCCCTCGAAATCTCCAGCTTTCGCACCCCCACCCCGAATTCCTGGATTAAGAGTAATTTGGTCAAGGCGTAATACTAAATGAGTTGAGCCTTATTAAGGCGCGTTCTTTATAAGTTGATATCATCGACTTCTTCTTCACGTAAACAAACACCATATCCAGACCTAAAATCAAATTTCAAGCTTCTTTTGAGTTCGATTCAAGGTACATTCAAGAATTGATCAAGTGATCAGGTTAGATTTACTAAATTAAATCGATTTTAGATACACTGATTGAATAATTAAGTTGATTTCGAAAACACATCTTTGTTTTCGTACAAAAAAATTAATCAAATCTCTACTTCAAAGAAATTGTTTTTTTTTTGTTTTGTTCAAATTATTATGATTCACACATGTTATTCAAGTTTAATGAAGTGAATTTCTGATTGAAAAGTGGATTTATAATAGAAAATTTATGTGTACTCTGTTTACGAATTTTAGGTTAAAAATCTGATTTTTTAGTTGTAATCTTATTTTATCTAATCAAATTTGTATAATGAGTTGACTGAAACAATAATTGATTGGATTCAATTAATTAGTATATAATTGATGTAATTTTTGTGTTTAATCTTCATGTAAAAACCTAAAAAAAACAATTTTTTATTTGTATGCAGATTTGTTAGTTTATAGTCTAAATTTTTGATCATAGGTTCATGATATGTTGTCTAATGTACTTAAAGTTTTGATCATTTGTTGTTACAAAATTTGATTAAAATAATTTTTATGGATCATATGCTGATGATTGCATTATATTGAGTAATTATATTTTGATGATGATCTGAAATTTGTTAAATAATGTCTTATGTTGTATAACGTATGAAATTTTGTTTAATTAGTTGATTTTACAACTACAAGAACAGTTATGGATCATGTTTCTAAAGAATTCGAATCTCCAATGGATGTTGATGAACAAACAATTCAAAACAAAAGAAAAAGAACGGAATCAGAAATCTCTAATGAATGTATGAATCAATGTGAATCAGAAAGATGTAATCATGGTATGATGCAAAAAGATTATTTTTAATTAAAATACTTATATGTTATTAACATTTTTTATTTTATTTCATTTATAGTTTGTGGATCATATAACATTTACATGATTATATTGTATTTTACACAGAAAATATTAGATCTTCATCTTTATCTACATCTACATTTGTTATAATTGAGAAGAAATCAAATGGAAAAACATACTATACTCCAGTTGTTGATAATGCACCACATGAAAAAACAAACTTTTCCAACATTTTTTGATGCCTTAGCTTTTTACAAAGAGTATGCAAGGAGGTGTGGTTTTGAAACAAGATTAGCAACCACAAAGAAAAGAATTAGATGTGAAGGCTATGGAAGAAGATATATATTGTGCAATAGGGAGGGATTTAAGAAAGAAGGATACGATACATTGAAAGATCCAAAGAAATAAAAACAGAGAAGACCTTTATTAAGAATTGATTGTTTAGCATGTGTGACAATAAAGATTGATGAGAATAAGATGTGGAAGATATATTATGTTAATGAAACACATACTCACCCTTTTGTTTATGAAGAAGATCTACACTTTCTAAATATGAAAGAAGGCTGACATATACACAGATGAAGATGGTACATGACATGTCAAACATAAACAATGGTCTAGATACAACATTCAAGCTTTTGAAACAATCTAGAGGTAGTTTTGCAAAAACTAGAGCTACGGAAACGGATACAAAGAATTTTAAAAGCGACTAGAATGCTTTTATAGGAGAAGGAGATGCATAAATGGTGATAGAAATGTTATCTAAAAAAGAAAGAATATTTTCAATGTTTTTCTTTTTTAATACAGCATGGGAAATGATGTATCATTGACTGGATTGTTTTGGGCGGATGAAGAGGCAAAACGGAATTACTTTACATTTGGAGATGTTGTTGGCTTCGATGCAACCTACAGAACAAACAAGTAAGTAAATATTGTGTTTTGCATCATGTAAAAATTTAAAATAAAACTAGAGATATTAATAATTTTTTCTTTAATTACATATAAGTATCACATGGTATTTGTACAAGCAATGTGTTACTTTTGGAGCAGGCTTGGTTTGTAGTGAATTTATTAAATCTTACAAATGGATCTTGTTTGCTTTTAAAAGAACTTTTGGAAAATAACCAAATGTAATTGTCACTGATCAAGACCCTGCGCTTTTACGAGCAGTTCCATTTATATTCACTACAGCAAGACATAGGTTATGCATGTAACATATATCTCAGAAATTTATTGACAATGTTAATATGATTATATGATATTAGAATACATTTTATGATCCAAAATCCAATAACATAAAATATATTTTTATATTATGATTTTGGATCATATACCCTTTTGCATCATACAAAAAAAAATACGATTTTGAATATTATTTACATCTTGGTAGTATAAATGATGCAAAAAGTATTATAAGATTCAAAAAATTAACATGATGCAATCAAAAGAACATTAAAGAAAAGTTTATAAAGTATTATGATTTAAAATAATAAGAGTTTTGCATATTATTAAGTATTGGGTCATAACATTATTTTCATCTTGTTAGTTTTTGATGCAAAATTATTATATATTCGAATAATTAATATGATGAAAAAAATATGAATAATGCAATTAAATTTATAAAAAAAATTATTTCCAACTTGATCATAATATAAAAAATATAGAAAATGTTAATTTTTATCTAAAATGAATATATACAATTATTTTGATGTTGTAATATTTAAGATCATATTCTATAAAATCAAAATATAACATGAACAAAATTTTTATACTTGCAGCTTGTAGGTATAACGGATAAATCAAAAATTTTGATAGAACTAAACAATCTCATCTGGGATGAAATAATCAACCAAGAAGATTTTGAATCAAGATGGAAAGTTATAATGGACAAGTTTGACTTGGATGGAATCAACTTGTTTAAAGATGTAACACTCATAAAAATCATAACCAAAAATTTTGTTTTAAATCATTAAATAAAACCATAGTTATCAAAACACTTCATCGAAAACATAAGTCAAACTATCTCAAAAACATTATTATCAGAGTTTCCAATCAAAACATCAGAGTAATCATCTCAGGCTAAACATAATGGTATGTGCACTGCAGTCATCCTGAGCTCTTCCCTTTGCTACCAGAAGTACCTGAAACCAAAACTCAAAACTGTAAGCACGAAACTTAGTGAGTCTCCCCAAACTACTACATACCATACAAATAAGCACATAATCACATATAAACATATCGTGGTCCCCGCCCCTTCATCGGGCCCCGCCCGGCATCGGACAATGTCCGACATCGGGCCCCGCCCAGCATCGGACATAGTACGGCATTGGGCCCCGCCCGACATCGAGCAAAGCTCGGTATACATAATAACATATCAACAAATACACATAAAATATTCACATAACATAAACATAAAA
Organism: Lactuca virosa; assembly: GCF_052849685.1. Classification (NCBI taxonomy): domain Eukaryota; kingdom Viridiplantae; phylum Streptophyta; class Magnoliopsida; order Asterales; family Asteraceae; genus Lactuca; species Lactuca virosa. The sequence continues at coordinate 71,207,387 of NC_136434.1, forward strand.
ACATTCATCGGGCCCCACCTGACATCGGACCGAAATCCGGAAGCATACTAACATTCCTCGGGCATTGCACGGCATCGGACCGTAATCCGGAAACATAAAAATACAAACACATGCAAGAATCACGAAGACATCAAGCATAAAAACATTCCTCAGGCATCGTCCGACATCGGACAGTAGTCCGGAAAGCATATAAACATTCATCGTGCACCGCCCAGCATCAGATCAAAATTTGGAACATATAATCATACATATGGGCCGACATTGGTGCCTTCGACCCGTTCCTATAGGAGGAAACTCACCTCGCAAAGCTGAATGCAGAATCTCACGGTAAGGAATCTCTAACGGCTGCTCCAACGACTCCCCGAGCGATCATTACCACAATAACACTTAGTCAAAAACTAATAATCCTTCTATAGGGTAAAATGACCATTTTACCCCTGATCTGATTTGGCCCATGCCTAAGGCCCAAAACCATAACATGAAAGGCCCAACTCTAGATAGCCTTCCCAAGCCCACTAGTGGCCCACCAATGGCCCAATTTTCTAAATTGGGACCAACTCCTCAAATGGGCCTTCTCTTAAGCCCAACATATTTTAGCCCACAATAACCGATTTCTAATGGCCCACTATGGCCAAAAATAGCAAAGTCCATGGAATGGCCCAACCCAAGGCCCAAATGACGAAAACCCAAATCAGTGAGTACGTTGGGCATACTCCTCTGTACGCTAAGCGTATAGGCTGCATGGCTTGTACGCTCCGTGTACGGGCTTGTACGCCCAGCGTACTACCCTGTTAAGCCATAATCTCCAAAAAGACTTAATCCCTTAAGACCTTAAGCTCCAAACACAGATCTGAGTCCAATAAAGTGTCTTAACCAATAAAGTTGATTACTTGGTGGCTTGCAAACCCCCAAATGGACCCAAACTTGAAATATGGCAACCTACTTCCATAGAAATGAGTAATACTCATGCATGGCCACATTAAGACCTTCAAGATGGTAACTTTTCTGTCTTTGAGACTCAAATAGCACTAAGGGTGGCAACCCTAAGCCTAAAAATGGATTGGAATCATAAAGTTCCATTATTGGGACCAAAAAGGTCCAAAACCCCATTATAAGAGATCTAAGCATTCATGAGGCAAGTTTTGAGCTTTTTACCTCAAATGGGTGCTAAATGATGATGATGTCTCAGATCCTTAAGCTCAAGCTACACAAGTTTTTTTTACCAACTTCTTCTTTTTCCTTCCAAGCTCCAAGCTACTAAAATGGACTTCACAAGATCAAGATCACACAAAAATGAAGAAGGTTAGGTTTCTAGGGTTTCTGAGTCAAGGAGGTTGGGGTTTTGGACATAATGATGTATTTATCTGGCCTAAACACTAAAAAGTAGGGTTTTGAGTCAGCTCGCGAGCATTGCGCGTACTGTAACGCCCGTAGATCAGGGCTAGTCAATTTAGAGACAATGAGCATCAAAAATGACTTTTTGATAGAAGATTATTTAGAATGAATAATCTTAACTAAGTTGTAGTGGTCGTCACAAGGATTTCGGATCTATAAAGAATGCCGAAATCCGAGTTATAACGAAGAAGTTATGACTTGTCGAAGTTTCGCGACAGAACCGGCACGGCACAGCGCGACGTAAATAGTGAATTTATGTTAGAGCGATATATGGCCTTATCGATCTAAATGAAAGTCGTAGAATACGTTAAACCGAGAGCGTGCATAAAAAGAACGTCCAAATCTGACTTTGTATGAGGAAGTTATGATTTTTCTAAGTTTCAGCTTAGCAGTATGCAGCCCGAAGTTCGAATATGAGATCGAGGGATTTCTAGCCGAAACAATCTAAACGATAATCGAAGATCTCGTCGATAGTAGTTCAACGGTAAAAAGACAGACGAAAACGGACGTCGGATAAAGAAGTTATGACTTTATAACGGAGTTTTCCTGTCCCGGCCTACTAAAAATAATATAATAAAAATTAAGGTCAAAATTAGCCGACGGAGTCTAAACGAACGTTGTAGAGCATAATCTCACCTACGCATGGATATAAAGAATGTCGAAAACGGAGCTCGTATGCGAAAGTTATGAATTTCTGAAGTTCGGGGCGCGAACCCCAACGCTGTGTCAGAGTCTAAACGAGAGTGGTAGAGCATAATCTCACCTACGTGTGGATATAAAGAACGTCGAAAACAGAGCTCATATGCAAAAGTTATGAATTTCTGAAGTTCGGGGCGCGAACCCCAACGCTATGTCAGAGTTCACGACGTGAAAAAGGGGTTCACGACGTGAACTCAGTGCTGACGTCTTCTGGAGCCTGACAGACTGAACATCGCGACTACGCACCTGATGACGTCCAAGGCCACGACGTGAACAAGTGGTTCACGACGTGAAAACTGAATTTTCAGCCCTATAAATAGAAATCGAAGGCAGCCGGTTTTGGTTGCTAATTTCTCAACCTCTCTCCTACTCTACTCATCTTTAAGCCATCTTTTAGCCCCCCGAAGCCCCGGTATCATCCCCGATACCCGAAGCGAGTCCCGACGCTCCGAAGATCCCGAGAAGAAAAGAGTTTCAAGCCGAAGCTCTGCCCGCGAGAAGCCCGGTGTGTGAAGATATCCCGATTTCATCAAAGAATAGTACTTGAAGAGCCGTAGTGCTGTCCGATCATCGTATTATCAAGTGAGTGTGTAGTTACTTTCTTCTAACACATAGATAAGAAGTATTTGCTATGAAGTATGTGCTATGTGTTTATACATTGTTTGTTTACTTGAGATGGATGTTGACTTAATGTTTCATACAGGTTTTAAAAGATTTAAACTGTATATGTGTTTGCATATACAAATATGTTGGGTAGAACATGGGTAGATGAAATAGTTGATGTGAGACGAAATAATAAGTGTTTTTGAACTCAACGTGTTCATTAAGTATTTTTGAACTCTATGTGTTCACTTGGTGATTTTGAACTCTATGTGTTCGTCACGTATTTTTGAACTCTATGTGTTCACTTGGTGTTTGAACTTATGTGTTCATCAGGTATATTTGAGCTAAGTGTTCACTAGATGTTTTGAACTTATGTGTTCATCATGTATTTATGAACTGAGTGTTTAATAGATGTTTTGAACTATGTGTTTATCAGGTGTTTTTGAACTATGTGTTCATTAAGTATTTTTGAACTAGATGTGTTCACTTGATGTTGTTGAATTGAGTGTGTTCACTAAGTGTTTTAGAACTGAGTATTCAGCAGATGTTTTGAATTAAGTGTTCACTAGGAGTGTTAGAACTAGGTGTTCGTTAAGTATGTTGAACTAAGTGTTTACCGGTTGTAATTTGAGGACCTGGGCAGTGGTGGACTGTGTGTCAATTCCTTAGGTCAATCCTTAGGAATAAATGAATAAAGGATAATTGACTCTTAGGGTAAATCCTTAAGAAATAAAGGAGATAATGGGGATGGGTAATTTGGATTGATTGATTGATTTATTTATTGATGATTGAATATAATAATTATATTATTGTGGGTCGAAAACCCTATATGCTCACCAGGCTCCCAAGCCTGACCCACTCAGTTTTCTTTGTATCACAGGTATCGATACGAAGACATATTTCACTGAGAGATTAAAGGAGATGTAAATCATTAGTGAAAATAAATGTAAGTTCTGTTTATGCTTATGTGTCTGTATTGACCAGGACATCCCAAATGTTTTAAAATGAATAAAAATGCATTTCTTCGGAAATGCTTTGATAAAGAATTTATCATGTTTTCTGGGTACAAATTCCACAACACTTTTAATCAAAGGATTACTCTGATTTTGTAAAACAAAGCATAAACAAATCGGTCTTTTCTGGCCGTGAATTTGGGGATGTCACATTTGGTATCAGAGCATTAGTTTAAGCGAACTAGGAATTTGTAGGAAATTTCTAGACTTAAACTTAGAATGCTAAGTGAAAATTGTGAGATGAGTGTCTGTTATAATTTAGACACAAGCACTAGTTTATTTTAGGAATGATGCCTAAAATGCTTTATGTGCTAAATGTCTTGTGTTATAGCTATGCTGGTGCTATTATTTGTTCGGATATATGGTCTATTGCCGACCGGATCTGGAAACCTTATGTGTTTAGGATTCTAAGCGTATGATTACGATATTAGAACTAACATGTAAACGTTTCGGAGTGATAAGGATGATTTGATACCTATCATGAATGAGGATCTAAATTCACCTTATTCAGTGTATAGATCAAAAATGGCAAGAACCAGAAGTGGAGTTGGGAACGCGAACGAAAACAGAAATCAACCACCTGTGGTTGAGCAAGCACCTGTTTTAGCAGCAGCACCTGAGCCAATGATGATGGCCAGAGTGCAGATGATGATTCAGACGATGTTGGATCGTCAGATGGAGGAGACAAGGCGTTTGCTTCCGCAGAATCGTGAAGAACTTACAATGCCTGTTGAGCAGCCCGAATTGAATGAAGGGCAATCGGAAGGAGAAAATTTCAGTAGATCTGTTGGTCAAACTGAACCGCTTGTGGTTAGGAGAATTAACCAAGGTGATGGAGTCGAAAGAAATGGATGCAAGTACAAAGATTTTCTAACTTGCAAGCCATCGACTTTCACGGGAAAAGAAAACCCAATTGGAGTTATGGATTGGATATCGGAGATGGAGTTGGTGTTCATAACATGTGGCTGAAAGGGCAAGCTACAAACCACATATGCAGTGCGTCAGTTCAGAGGCAGCGTTGTTCGCTGGTGGAACACTCTGGGGAAAACCATAAGCCCCAATGAGCCACTACAACTGACTTGGGCAGAATTTTTGGTGCAATTCAAACGAAAGTTCTGCTCGGCCCAAGATCTGCTAGAACTATAGAACCAATTCCTGACATTAAAGAAGGATAGCATGTCCATTGACGAATACACCAATGCCTTCACAGATAAGATGGAGTTTGCTTTACGCATTGTCCCAGACGAGCTGGAGAAGATAGATAGGTATACAAAGGAACTACCATGGGAGTACACAGTGCCAGTACGCCAGACACCTACCCTTGAGGAAGCCATCTGGGTTGCTAAGTCTGTCGAAGAAATGATCAAGGGCAGAACTGCCAACAAGGTTAAAGTTGGTGAGAAAAGAAAGTTTGAGGGATCCCCAAGATCCGACGAGAAGAGAAAATTCTCAAAGTTTGATTCGAAAAAGTTCGAAGGAGGAAGAGATGAAGCAAGATGGTGTGATAAGTGCAAGAAGAAACATTTGGGAAGATGTGGCGAGGAGGTCACATGTTTCAAGTGTGGAAAGTCTAGGAACTACGCCAATGAGTGTGCATCTGGTAAGAAAGTGTGTTATGAGTGTAACGAAAAAGGGCATATCTCGATCAACTGCCCAAAGAAGAAAGAACCAGCAAAGCCAAAGGCATTCCACATGATCCTTGGCGAAGCAGATGTCAATACGAGAAATCAAGGATGAAAACTTTGTATTTAGATATGGCTAGTATCTGGAAGTGTAGCCTATTAGCGGCATAGTGTAGGGTGAACTTGAACCTTTGTGTAATCGTTTCAAGATATAATATAAACCCTGGTTTTGATATCTATGTGATATTTATGGTTTTGATATCTATGTGATATTTATGGTTTTGATATATATGTGATATTTATGGTTTGGATGTCTATGTAATATCTATGGTGTTAATATTTGATGTGTTGGATAATTGTGTGATTTTTGTTGTTGTATGGTGACTTGGTTTGACTGCGAGACAATACTTGGGACGAGTATGAGTAGGTGTGAATGGTAGTAGAGGCCTATACTACCGGAAGCACAGGACTCGCACTTGGATCAGGGAAAGTCACAAGGTTACCAGGAAGCTAGTGATTGATTCCGTTTTATTCAGGTATGTCATTACCTTTGTTTTGGTAATGACTAGTAAGATGGTTGTTATTCCGACCCTAGTGGTCATATCAATTGAGACCGACTACGATGAGTTTGTTACGTGGTTCCGAGAACCGAGTTCGATGTACCATTGACTGAAGTCAGAATATTGAAATCAATGCGATCATTGGTAACGCGCTCGTTATTAATGAAGTTTGTAGCTGGAAATGCTACATGTTAAAATGTGGTTATATCGCATTAGAATATGAAGGAAGGTATATTCCATTCTGGAATTTAACTCTAAAAGACCTTAGTCTAAGCGTTGCATCATGCGATGAGAGGTCATTAGAGCACGACCCATCGGTCTGTTACAATAGATAAAGGAAAGTATTTATCCTAAGAAGAAGAAGGAGTCCACAATAAGGAGTTATTTTGTAACTCGAAGGTTACGATTGAAAGTCCAACATTATACGAAAAAGCAGATGCAAGATTGAACACCGTCTGTAGTCAAAGAAGCCCTAGAGTCAGATGCTCTTTCAAGGAAACATAGAAGTTACGGTTATTACCTAGGATGAAGAGATAACGTATGGAATCATGATGCAAGCCTTATTTGGTTCATGATTCCAGGACGTAATCATCCTATAGGGGAGATAATTGTAACGCCGTAGATCAGGGCTAGTCAATTTAGAGACAATGAGCATCAAAATTGACTTTTTGATAGAAGATTATTTAGAATGAATAATCTTAACTAAGTTGTAGTGGTCGTCACAAGGATTTCGGGTATATAAATAATGCCGAAATCCGAGTTATAACGAAGAAGTTATGACCTGTCGAAGTTTCGCGACAGAACCGGCACGACACAACGCGACGTAAATAGTGAATTTACGTTAGAGCGATATATGGCCTTAGCGATCTAAATGAAAGTCGTAGAATACGTTAAACCGAGAGCGTGCATAAAAAGAACGTCCAAATCTGACTTTGTATGAGGAAGTTATGATTTTTCTAAGTTTCAGCTTAGCAGTATGCAGCCCGAAGTTCGAATATGAGATCGAGGGATTTCTAGCCGAAACAATCTAAACGATAATCGAAGATCTCGTCGATAGTAGTTCAACGGTAAAAAGACAGACGAAAACGGACGTCGGATGAAGAAGTTATGAGTTTATAACGGAGTTTTCCTGTCCTGGCCTACTAAAAATAATATAATAAAAATTAAAGTCAAAATTAGCCGACGGAGTCTAAACGAACGTTGTAGAGCATAATCTCACCTACGCATGGATATAAAGAACGTCGAAAACGGAGCTCGTATGCGATAGTTATGAATTTCTGAAGTTCGGGGCGCGAACCCCAACGTTCTGTCAGAGTTCACGACGTGAACTCAGTGTTGACGTCTTCTGGAGCCTGACAGACTGAACATCGCGACTACGCACCTGATGACGTCCAAGGCCACGACGTGAACAAGTGGTTCACGACGTGAAAACTGAATTTTCAGCCCTATAAATAGAAATCGAAGGCAGCCGGTTTTGGTTGCTAATTTCTCAACCTCTCTCCTACTCTACTCATCTTTAAGCCATCTTTTAGCCCCCCGAAGCCCCGGTATCATCCCCGATACCCGAAGCGAGTCCCGACGCTCCGAAGATCCCGAGAAGAAAAGAGTTTCAAGCCGAAGCTCTGCCCGCGAGAAGCCCGGTGTGGGAAGATATCCCGATTTCATCAAAGAATAGTACTTGAAGAGCCGTAGTGCTGTCCGATCATCGTATTATCAAGTGAGTGTGTAGTTACTTTCTTCTAACACATAGATAAGAAGTATTTGCTATGAAGTACGTGGTATGTGTTTATACATTGTTTGTTTACTTGAGATGGATGTTGACTTAATGTTTCATACAGGTTTTAAAGGATTTAAACTGTATATGTGTTTGCATATACAAATATGTTGGGTAGAACATGGGTAGATGAAATAGTTGATGTGAGACGAAATAATAAGTGTTTTTGAACTCAACGTGTTCATTAAGTATTTTTGAAATCTATGTGTTCACTTGGTGATTTTGAACTCTATGTGTTCGTCACGTATTTTTGAACTCTATGTGTTCACTTGGTGTTTGAACTTATGTGTTCATCAGGTATATTTGAGCTAAGTGTTTACTAGATGTTTTGAACTTATGTGTTCATCATGTATTTATGAACTGGGTGTTTAATAGATGATTTGAACTATGTGTTTATCAGGTGTTTTTGAACTATGTGTTCATTAAGTATTTTTGAACTAGATGTGTTCACTTTTTGTTGTTGAATTGAGTGTGTTCACGAAGTGTTTTAGAACTAAGTATTCAGCAGATGTTTTGAATTAAGTGTTCACTAGGAGTGTTAGAACTATGTGTTCGTTAAGTATGTTGAACTAAGTGTTTACCGGTTGTAATTTGAGGACCTGGGCAGTGGTGGACTTTGTGTCAATTCCTTAGGTCAATCCTTAGGAATAAATGAATAAAGGATAGTTGACTCTTAGGGTAAATCCTTAAGAAATAAAGGAGATAATGGGGATGGGTAATTTGGATTGATTGATTGATTTATTTATTGATGATTGAATATAATAATTATATTATTGTGGGTCGAAAACCCTATATGCTCACCAGGCTCCCAAGCCTGACCCACTCAGTTTTCTTTGTATCACAGGTATCGATACGAAGACATATTTCACTGAGAGATTAAAGGAGATGTAAATCATTAGTGAAAATAAATGTAAGTTCTGTTTATGCTTATGTGTCTGTATTGACCAGGACATCCCAAATGTTTTAAAATGAATAAAAATGCATTTCTTCGGAAATGCTTTGATAAAGAATTTATCATGTTTTCTGGGTACAAATTCTGCAACACTTTTAATCAAAGGATTACTCTGATTTTGTAAAACAAAGCATAAACAAATCGGTCTTTTCTGGCCGTGAATTTGGGGATGTCACGCGTACCTCTTGGTATGTTGCGTGTACGTGCTTCAACCCCCCGCATCCAATGTTGCCACTACGCCCCCCATACGCCAAGCTTACGCCCAGCGTACGTCTTCAGTCAGCCCAAACATATTACGGCCCACTCCATAAAGGCCCAACTTAATAATCCAACATTAATCTCATAGTCCAACAATTAATTACAAAGATTAAATACTTAGCATTACCCCAAGTCACGGGTGTTACAAAAGAAATGTACAATATCAGATACCTGTGGATTCTGACATACTTTAAAGAATGCTCCTTCTCAGGATTGATGAAAACTACATCAATATCCGAATAAGGAAACTATTTTATGGACTTCTCTCAAACTCAGATTTTCATTTATTTGAATTCATTTCTCATTTCGAAAGTGCTCTTGAAGCACAAAGACGTGTCTAGAAAAATAGTGATCACGAGTTAAGATACACAAATTCAGATTTCATAATGGAATTAAAGATAGAAATCGAAGCATCTCTAATTTTCACAAGAAATGCTTTTTTTTATATTTAATCAGAGATCAAGGCATCAATTCTATCTTGCATGTGTATTCGATTTGAAGAATCAAAAGAAATAAGAAAATTCACAATAAAAGATATAGATAAACATCCAAAACATCATGGCCAATTTGAGGTATATTTTTTTAAAAAAGTTATATTATATTACATTATTTTGGATCATAAATTATCATAACTAATATTGTATATAGGCTAAACATTTTATTATAGGTTTCATTATTTAAAAGTGAATCAAAACTTCTTTGTTCATACTTAAGATTCGAATTAAAAGGAAATTTATGCATATATTGGTTCTATATTCTGAGAATGGAAAGTGTAGAAACTTATCCAAAAGAATATGTGTCAAGAAGATGGAAGAAAGATGTCGTTCCACGCTCTGCATATGGTTATAATAAAAGAACTATTCGTCAAGGAGAAAAAAAAGAAGAAATTCAATCAATAATCAAGGACATATATTTCTCAATGGATTTTTGCATCGATGGACTGGTGAATAAATTTTAAAAGTTGAGCTTATTTAGAAATGAAATGAATGAGAACATCCAAAAAGTTGACAAGGAAGCAAAATATGCAATCTCAATGAAGAACAAATAAGTTATGAAGACTTTGTTGGGTGTTGTGCAAAAAGAGAATGTAAAAATATTACCTCCTAAACTCATCGGTAATAAATGTAGAGAAAGGTTGAAGAAAACAATTAAAGGGAAAAAAGAAATTGCTATAGAAAAAGGAAAGAATGATGGACGAAAATATCACAAGTGTGGAAGATTTATAAAATATGGTACAAGTGAAAAGCACGATACACGCAACTACCATAAATTCATAAATGAAGAATCTACAACATAGATTTATTTATAGCATTAAAAACTATAATATTTTAGGACTTGTGTTTTAATATAAAATGATATATTGAGCATTAGTTTGATGTTTGAAAGTATAATATGACTTTGAATATTATTTGGATTTTGTTAGTTTTTGAATCATAATAGTTTTACATATTATTAAATATTAGATCGTAATATGATTTGTATCTTGATAGTTTTTTATCCAAAAATTTATCTATGATTCGAATAATTAATATGATGAACAAAAGTATACATGATGAAATAAAAAAAACATAAAAAATGGTTCCTAAAGTATTATGATTCAAACACATATTAGTTTTTACATATTATTAAATATTAGATCATAATATGATTTGCATCCTGATAGTTTTTTATCCAAAAATTCTTTTATGATTCGAATAATTAATATGATGCACAAAAGTATACATATGCAATGACAAAACATAAAAATGGTTCCTAAAGTATTATGATTCAAACACATAATAGTTTTTACATATTATAAATATTGGATCATAATATGATTTGCATCTTGATAGTTTTTTATCCAAAAATTCTTCTATGATTCGAATAATTAATATGATGCCCAAAAGTATACATGATGCAATACAAAACATAAAAAATGGTTCCTAAAGTATTATGATTCGAACACAAAATAGTTTTTACATATTATTAAATATTGTACTATAATATGATTTGCATATTGATAGTTTTTTATCCAAAAATTCTTCTATGATTCGAATAATTAATATGATGCACAAAAGTATACATGATGCAATGATAAAACATAAAAAATGGTTCCTAAAGTATTATGATTCAAACACATAATAGTTTTTACATATTATTAAATACTAGATCATAATATGATTTGCATCTTGATAGTTTTTTATCCAAAAATTCTTTTATGATTCAAATAATTAATATGATGCACAAAAGTATAGATGATGCAATCAAGTATACTTTTTCATAATAGAACAACCATAATCAGAAAAAAAAAAAAACAACATACAAACTACCATGCATATCATAAAAGAAAAACATATCCAATTGTTTCATAATACAAAATATGACATCCCCATTTTTCATGACCAGAAAAGACCCTTTTATTTATGCTTGTTTTAAAATAGAGTTTATTTGTAATTGCGGAATTTGTCCCATAAAAAGTATTTCCGAAGAAATTTTTTTCATTGATTTTTAAGAACTTTGGATGTCATAACTGATACAAGAAACATAAGCATAAACGTAATCATTACAGGCCTTACAAAATCTTTTATAACATGACTTATACTTCCACGAATCTCTCATCGGATCCAAACATCGTTATCTTTGTACTGCTTCCTGTGATACAAAGAAACTGAGTGGGTCAGGTTGGGAAACTTGTTGAGTACATAGGATTTTCAACCCATAATATTATAATCTTTAATTATATATTTTTCAACAATCATATAACCCAGTTACCCATTCCAGTTATCCTCACTTCCTAATCTTTAAACAATGATCTCGAGGGATCTCTCGTAAAGGATCTTTATCAGCAACAGCCTCATCTATTCTTCCTTAAAAATTTAGGTACAACAGTACGATAATACTTTCGGCACAACAACAACAGTATGATAGTACTTTGGATAAACACAACATTACGATAGAACTTTGGGTAAGCACAACAGTAAGATAGTACTTTGGTCACAACATAACAAGTCACAACTTATTATTTCTGTAACATACCAAAAACACAGTCTGAAAATTTTGTTTTAAATCAGTAATAAAACCATATTCATCAAACGTCATATAAGAATCATAGACAATGTATCTCAAAACATCATAACAACTGTCAAATATATCGGAATATAAACATCCCAGGCTGAACAAATGGTGTGTGCACTGCAATCTTCCCGAGCTCCTCCTTTGAAAACTGAATACCTGAAACCAAAACTGAAAACTGTAAGCACAAAGCTTAGTGAGCTCCCCCGAACTACCACATACCATACAACAACATATAAAGCAACTACTGGGCCTTGCCCACTGCATCGGACCGAAGTCCTGAACTAACCAGGGCCTTGCCCTCTGCATCGGACCGAAGTCCGGAACTAACCAGGGCCTTGCCCTATGCATCGGACCGAAGTCCGGAAACTGCATCGGACCGAAGTCCGGAACTAACCAGGGCCTTGCCCTCTGCATCGGACCGAAGTCCGGAAACTGCATCGGACCGAAGTCCGGAACTAACCAGGGCCTTGCCCTCTGCATCGGACCGAAGTCCGGAAACTGAATCGGACCGAAGTCCGGAACTAACCAGGGCCTTGCCCTCTGCATCGGACCGAAGTCCGGAAACTGCATCGAACCGAAGTCCGGGACTGACTGAACATAGCATAGCATAATCACAACTACTGGCATAAACACATATACTGCATAATGCATTGGACCGAAGTCCGGAACACATAACACAAAAACATGCTTGAATCACAAAGACATCAAGCACACTGAACTACTGCATCAGACCGAAGTCTGGAACTACTGCTAACTAAACGGGCCGGCATTGTGGCCGTAGACCCGTTCCTACTGAAAGGAAACTCACCTCACACTGCTGAAGTCCCGCTGACAGAACCATAGCTGCTCGATGACAGATTTCCGATCTGTCAATATCAAAACAACACCCAATTAATAATTGGGTTCCAACTCATAATCATAAGTCCAAACTTGGGTAAAAGACTACTTTACCCCTATCTTATCTTGACTCAAGCCCAAGGCCCGATCCAAAGGCCCAAAAAGTCTAATAATGGACCAAGGCCCAACTATGGCCCAATTTTCTAAATTGGGCCCAAACCTTTACATGGTCCTAAGTAAAGGCCCAACTACTTAGTCTGGTCCAAACATTTGGCATTTCTGATGGCCCAATATCATATAATCATTAAGGCCCAAACTATGGCCCAATTTTCCAAATTGGGCCCAACCCTCACATATGGCCCTTACCCTAAAGCCCATCTAAATGTTCTAGTCCCTTTGCTTGCTCTTGAATGGTCCATTATTATCTCAATCACCAAGGCCCAACAGGAAGGCCCAACTCAAAGTCCAAGTGAAATTAGGGTTTCACAGAAAATGACGATTAGGGTTAAGTGTTTCTACTTAACCCATTAAGGACTTAATCCATTAAGTCCTTTACTCTACTATATAAGTGCTATGAAGTGATTGGGCTTAATACCCAATCCAATCTCAATGGCCCAAGAGTGGGTCCAATAAGTCTAAGGCCCAATTACTCACAATTAGGGTTTTCTAAACCATAATTAGGGTTTCCACTCAAACATGGCCCAATAGGCCCATAATTAATCTTTAAGCCCATTAGGGTTTTGGCTAGGTCCATTAGGGTTTTGCTTGTGGGGCACCACCCACTACCACCTCGGGTAGTGGTAGTCAATGGCGGCTCACGGCGGCGGCCACCACCTTACGGTGGTGGTTATTATTATTTTTATTATTCGTTTGGTAAATACAATTACAATGCTTTAATCCAAAATAACCACACACACTAACTATCATAACTACTCACACACACACAGTCACCCTAGTGGTGGCCGGCGGGGACACGTGGCGGCAGCCACCACCTCACGGTGGTGGCGGTGACTGTTTCTGACTTTCCGAAAAGACAAAACACACACCCATACACTTCAAATTGCATACTACAATCCAGCCACCCACCTGGTGGCTCAAGGCGGCGTCAGAATGGTTTTTGGGTTGGCAGCCACCACTTCTCGGTGGTGGCAGCGGCTTCTTTCGTTCCCGACAAGCAGCAACACTCCATGACACTTCTTTGCTCGGATTCGGTACGCAACCACCCTCGGTGGTGTATACTGACGGCAACAACAGTACCATCGACGACAGCAGCGGCTCTACGGCAGCAATACGGCAGTTCCCGATAACAACAACGGTCGTAGGCTGAGGCAGCCACCCAAACGCGAACCAGAAGGAGAAGGATGAGAGGAACGTCCGAGAGAGTCAGCAACCTACCCCTGACGTCGTTTCCGTCAACTACGGCGATCCTCCGATGCACCGGACGTCCCTGATGGCGGCGCTGTTGTGGCGTTTGGACGGCAAAGGAGCAGCTGCAGTGAGCTCGGCAGCCCACTGCCCTAACGACCGAGGCAGCCTTCATTTGCAACCATCTTGGCGTCACTCGAAACTCGTATGGCCGGAATACAAAAAGAACTCGGGTGACTCGCGACTTCGGTGATGGCTAGGGAGCAGCGGCGGCCGGTGGTGAGGGTGATCTAAAGGGTGGTGCGGCGCCGATAGTAGATGAAAGGAAAAGTGACGGCTGCATTTGTCCTTAGGGTTAGGGTTTGTTTAACATTTATACCCGACTCCACTCAATACTTTTCCATAATGGCAATAACAGTCCCTCCCTGCCCCTTTTTCTTCAAATGCAATCCAAAAGTTACCATTTTAGCCCCTGCCTACAAAACTCTTTACAAATTAAATCTGAATTTTACCAACAGCCCCTTACTTCATAAAATCTCTTCAAATTAAGCCCCAACAATTACACTTTTAACCCCCAACTTCCAAAACTCTTCACAATTTAATCCGGGAATTACATTTATTAATTTATTTAAATAAACGGGGCTTTACAACTCTCCTCCACTTACATTAGATTTCGTCCTCGAAATCATTCCTTACCATTTCTTATACGCCAAACCACTTTAGTAACATGGTCACCATCCTGGGCACACCCTAGCCTTCTCAGGGTAACTGTGACTAATCATCACAAAGCCCTAACATCTGCAGGCGAACTAATTCATCGCACAAGATCACATCTACTTCATCTGAATTCTGCTGTCTCAAGGTGGTCTAAAGCCCTGACGGACCACTCTTACTGAATCATTATCTCTAAATACAGTCCACTTGTCTCTCAGCTGGCTACTCATCTCCTGGTAACTCAAGGCTCCCACTAGAAAAACAAAGTTACGGATCCACTTATCCCTGTGATTCACTTATCCTTGGCCAAAACTCAGATAATCCCGCTGTAAGGGACTTAGCATATCCCAAGCTATCTGTGACTCTAACCATACATGAAATCCCAAAATACCGTTACTGCTTGAGACACTGACTGTCTGAAGCATTGAAATTTCTGAAACACTGAATTGCCTGAATCACCGACTGCCTGAACATTGAACTATCTGAAACACGAAACTGCCTGAAATACTGAACCGCCTGAAACACGGAACTGTCTGAAACACTGAACTGCCTGAAACTGTATGCTGCCACATGGCTGCTTCCCGACATCTACCGAGACCTACCTGGTCTCAATTTCCCACCAATCATCTGAAACATCGGGTTCCAGCCCAACTGCGGAGTCAAAGGACTCCCTGCTTAGCCGCCTCGCACGACTTCTGAACGAAATCCTTCTATGGATCTAGCTGCTACTAGTTATCTTGTCATTGTGGCCCTAACGGCCTTCTGATCTAACTGATTGGTTCCATGCGTCGAATCCTGACGTCACCAAACCCAAAGCTAAAAGTGATTGCTACATGACCATTGGTAGCCTCATGTCATAAATGACCTTAAGCAGTCCACTGCTTCCTTGCTCTCATCTCTGTAGTGGCGCTTCTACAATCTTATCACTGGCTTAACCAGGTCTAATCCGTCTGGGAAATTCCGAAATCCAATCCGTGGATTTCCATATCCTCACTGCTACACCCGAACTGGTGGGTACTACTGTCCTTCCCGCGTCCTAACAACGCACTCACACTGTCTGCCAACCTAGTGAATGCTACGGCTACACCCGGAGACTTACAACACTCTAACACTATCTGGCTGCTAGTGAATGCTACGGCTACACCCGCAGACTTACAACACCCTAACACTATCTGGCTGTTAGTGAATGCTACGGCTACACCACAGACTTACAACACTCTGACACTATCTCATTCGCTGGTTACTGATCCGAACACATCCAACGTCGAGCATACACATGACCTAGCATCCAAAACTAAACCCATGTCCTGACTGGAATCCCCAAACTGATTCCCTAAGGCTTGCTAGTAACATTCCGAGAACGCGATCTCATCATCGGCAAGTTTTTCTGAACTTCCATCTCGCACTTTCCTCAAATCATACAGCCGCTTGGGCTTTCTTCCTTCCTGACAAGGATGCGAAACTTATCCCATTTTCACAACCGCTCTTGCTTCGGAATCCTTGGGTGATTCTCCCCCACTTTGATTCAGCTAATGCCCTACAGCACCCAAAACTGGAAAAAATCTCAATTCTTCCTACCCTCCCATGACCAATCTGCTAGAACTCACGCTTATCCTTGCTAGGGTTTCAACACCAGCTAATCCAAAAGATCACACAACTTCTAAAAATCCGAATAAATCTTCGGTAATAACCCGCTAAACCCAGGAAGCTCCGAATCTCAGCTGCAGACCTCGGAATCTCCCACTGCATCACGACCTCTATCTTGGCCGTATCGACTAGAATATCCTTCTGATTGACAAGGTGCCCAAGAAATTGCACCCCGCGTAACCAGAACTCACAATTGGAGAACCTTGCGAAAATTCTCTCCCTGCTCAAAGTCTCTAGCACCTCCCTCAGGTGCTTCTCGTGATGATCCTCAGTCTTGGAATAAACCAAGATGACGTTGTATTTCCCAATCCCGTAATCTGTGGGATTTCTCTATCACTATTCGCTAATGCTTCTCGGTATGCAATTGGCATATGACATCTCTTGAAAATATAATTCAGGCACAAACCGAGGATAACTCAGGGGTACACTTACTCAACCCTTGGAACAGAAGGCTCCTTTGTGCAGTTTCCCGCAAGTGTTGCACCAAATCTGACCCCGCTGGCCTCTCAGAAGCTGATCTGACATCTACGGTCTCCTCCCGAGACCCCTCACTATAAGCAACTGATCTAGTTTCTTCTTACCAATGTGCTCCAAGTTCATATCCCGTTCTCAAGCTCTAGAAGTCATATCATTCAGGGTCTTGCACCCCGAGATACCCACGATCTCCCTGCTATCATTCTACAGTATGTTCTGATAACTTACCTTGTTCATTTCCTCATCTGCTGCATATTGTGGTACCATATAAGCTCTTCCCGAGACTTGGCAGTGATCTCTGCCACAGTCTCAGTAGTCAGGTGGAGATCTAACAATTCTCGCGCCAACTGCTGCGCCTCAAATGCTTGGGCACACTCTACCCAGAATATGGTCTAAAAGTTATCCCATGACATAGCATTAACCGCATCATCACTCAACTCACTACCAACTTCTTCCTATCAATCTCGTGCTCTATCCCTCACGGGACAGGAAGTAAGTCAGATCATGTCTCCTTTCGAGACAATGTCTGGTACAAAAAGTGTTGGCGACATCTGCCAACCATCTGCTGCTAACAATGGGGTCCCTAACCCCCATGACAATCTGAAGCCTCACAAACTCTGAATTCCCGAAACATCAACGTACGGGTCTCTATCATGACTGTTATCTCAGTGCAGAATGCACTCGGACTCTCATCACAAATCTTTATAATGCCCTCCTTGATCACACTGAGGATCACAGGAGTCTGGTCAATGATATTGCGCGTAATTCTTGGATGGGATGAACTCCCTCATCTGATCATCAATCTGCCCGGCTCCAGAGTCGGAGCCTGATCCCTCGTCGACACCAGAACTACCATCTGGTCTACCACGTAGCGTCACTATACTCGGCAACATACCATCACTAACATCACAATACTCATCCAGACTCGAGGGATCTCACACACTACAAGTTCCCTGGTCTTATCTCAGCCTTCCTTGATTCGAGTACGGATCCTCTGCTTTCAGTAGTACGGTCCCATACTACCTTCCACATCTATCCGTACTTTTCTCAAGAACTGCCTTGACTCCACCAGGTCCCTTCTACTGCTACTACCCTCTGCTACTCTCATCCTAGGCTTGCCCTAGGGTAACCACCAACTCACTCCCCGCCATCAGCTGGATAAGAAGTTCCTGCTTTCTTCCCCTAACTAGCTCGCGGATACTATTACATATTACTCAGACTAGATAAATCTTCGAATGAGAGACCCTACCCTACAACGGTTGGACTCAGACAAGAGCTGCGAAATAGGGCTAGACCTAACCTTCTGAAATTATTTAGTCCTTGCAATATGTAACTTATCATATTCGTTTACTAGTTAGTGAAAGACAACTAGAACTCCTAGGAGCACAAAGCAAGCAGCATTCGGGCGTTGAGTACACATACTAAAGCATATACTACTCTAGCTATCATACTGGCTACTCTGTACAAGCATGCATCTCTCAATAAGTTGGTACACATATAACAGGCACATAAGGCATACTCCCTAGATCCTTAGCCCTAACTAGCATGCAATTCTCATAAGCTGATAAACATAACATAAACTTGTATGGGTAATTTGGGAGTACTTACTTGAGCTCGGCTGATTGCATGCACCACACCCTTTTTCTCTTTTCAAAATTCTTTTCGCTTTTTCTAAAACTCTTTTCTTTATACTTTTTCTAAAATTGTTTTTTTTTTCTCAAAATTCTTTTGTAAACATGGTTTTTCTCTTGAAAACTTTATACCACTTCCTTAGTCTGAGTTCAGACACACCTGAAAGTGTGCCCGAATCCCTCAAACCAAGGCTCTGATACCAACTTGTAACATCCCAAAAACACGGTCTGAAAATTTCGTTTTCAATCAGTAATAAAACCATATTCATCAAACGTCATATAAGAATCATAGACAATGTATCTCAAAACATCATAACAACTGTCAAATATATCAGAGTATATAAAAATCCCAGGCTGAACAAATGGTGTGTACACTGCAATCTTCCCGAGCTCCTCCTTTGAAAACTGAATACCTGAAACCAAAACTGAAAACTGTAAGCACAAAGCTTAGTGAGCTCCCCCGAACTACCACATACCATACAACAACATATAAAGCAACTACTGGGCCTTGCCCACTGCATCGGACCGAATTTCGGAAACTGCATCGGACCGAAGTCCGGAACTAACCAGGGTCTTGCCCTCTGCATCGGACCGAAGTCCGGAACTAACCAGGGCCTTGCCCTCTGCATCGCACCGAAGTCCGGAAACTGCATCGGACCGAAGTCCGGAACTAACCAGGGCCTTGCCCTCTGCATCGGACCGAAGTACGGAAACTGCATCGGACCGAAGTCCGAAACTAACGAGGGCCTAGCCCTCTGCATCGGACCGAAGTCCGGAAACTGCATCGAACCAAAGTCCGGAACTGACTGAACATAGCATAGCATAATCACAACTACTGGCATAAACACATCTACTACATATTGCATCGGACCGAAGTCCGGAACACATAACACAAAAACATGCTTGAATCACAAAGACATCAAGCACACTGAACTACTGCATCAGACCGAAGTCTGGAACTACTGCTAACTAAACGGGCCGGCATTGTGGCCGTAGACCCGTTCCTACTGGAAGGAAACTCACCTCACACTGCTGAAGTCCCGCTGACAGAACCATAGCTGCTCGATGACAGATTTCCGATCTGTCAATATCAAAACAACACCCAATTAATAATTGGGTTCCAACTCATAATCATAAGTCCAAACTTGGGTAAAAGACTACTTTACCCCTATCTTATCTTGACTCAAGCCCAAGGCCCGATCCAAAGGCCCAAAAAGTCTAATAATGGACCAAGGCCCAACTATGGCCCAATTTTCTAAATTGGGCCCAAACCTTTACATGGTCCTAAGTAAAGGCCCAACTACTTAGTCTGGTCCAAACATTTGGCATTTCTGATGGCCCAATATCATATAATCATTAAGGCCCAAACTATGGCCCAATTTTCCAAATTGGGCCCAACCCTCACATATGGCCCTTACCCTAAAGCCCATCTAAATGTTCTAGTCCCTTTGCTTGCTCTTGAATGGTCCATTATTATCTCAATCACCAAGGCCCAACAGGAAGGCCCAACTCAAAGTCCAAGTGAAATTAGGGTTTCACAGAAAATGATGATTAGGGTTAAGTGTTTCTACTTAACCCATTAAGGACTTAATCCATTAAGTCCTTTACTCTACTAGATAAGTGCTATGAAGTGATTGGGCTTAATACCCAATCCAATCTCAATGGCCCAAGAGTGGGTCCAATAAGTCTAAGGCCCAATTACTCACAATTAGGGTTTTCTAAACCCTAATTAGGGTTTCCACTCAAACATGGCCCAATAGGCCCATAATTAATCTTTAAGCCCATTAGGGTTTTGGCTAGGTCCATTAGGGTTTTGCTTGTGGGGCACCACCCACTACCACCTCGGGTAGTGGTGGTCAATGGCGGCTCACGGCGGCGGCCACCACCTTATGGTGGTGGTTATTATTATTTTTATTATTCGTTTGGTAAATACAATTACAATGCTTTAATCCAAAATAACCACACACACTAACTATCATAACTACTCACACACATAGCCACCCTAGTGGTGGCCGGCGGCGACACTTGGCGGCAGCCACCACCTCACGGTGGTGGCGGTGACTGTTTCCGACTTTCCGAAAAGACAAAACACACACCCATACACTTCAAATTGCATACTACAATCCAGCCACCCACCTGGTGGCTCAAGGCGGCGTCAGAATGGTTTTTGGGTTGGCAGCCACCACTTCTCGGTGGTGGCAGCGGCTTCTTTCGTTCCCGACAAGCAGCAACACTCCATGACACTTCTTTGCTCGGATTCAGGACGCAACCACCCTCGGTGGTGTATAGTGACGGCAACAACAGTACCATCAACGACAGCAGCGGCTCTACGGCAGCAATACGGCAGTTCCCGATAACAACGACGGTCGTAGGCTGAGGCAGCCACCCAAACGCGAACCAGAAGGAGAAGGATGAGAGGAACGTCCGAGAGAGTCAGCAACCTACCCCTGACGTCGTTTCCGTCAACTACGGCGATCCTCCGATGCACCGGACGTCCCCGATGGCGGCGCTGTTGTGGCGTTTGGACGGCAAAGGAGCAGCTCGGCAGCCCACTGCCCTAACGACCGAGGCAGCCTTCATTTGCAACCATCTTGGCGTCACTCGAAACTCGTGTGGCCGGAATACAAAAAGAACTCGGGTGACTCGCGACTTCGGTGATGGCTAGGGAGCAGCGGCGGGCGGTGGTGAGGGTGATCTAAAGGGTGGTGCGGCGCCGATAGTAGATGAAAGGAAAAGTGACGGCTGCATTTGTCCTTAGGGTTAGGGTTTGTTTAACCTTTATACCCGACTCCACTCAATACTTTTCCATAATGGCAATAACAGTCCCTCCCTGCCCCTTTTTCTTCAAATGCAATCCAAAAGTTACCATTTTAGCCCCTGCCTACAAAACTCTTTACAAATTAAATCTGAATTTTACCAACAGCCCCTTACTTCATAAAATCTCTTCAAATTAAGCCCCAACAATTACACTTTTAACCCCCAACTTCCAAAATTCTTCACAATTTAATCCGGGAATTACATTTATTAATTTATTTAAATAAACGGGGCGTTACAATTTTGCATAAACCTTTTACTAACTTATCTTAGCCTCTCATTTATTATTTCACACAACCCTTCACTAACCTATCACAACCTCTCAATTATTACTTCACATGGCCCTTCACTACCAATCATATTTTAAGTATATAAGATACATATATGATAGAAATAATATAAAGATCATCTTATATTATTTCATCTAACACAGAACATCTTAATCATAGATAATAAGCATATATATCATTTAATTATCTTAATACTTCATATATATGTGTAAGATGAAAGTAACTATATACTCACTTGTTAAAAGTGGATGACTGGTGAATTTGGCAGCGCTCTGCCTAACACTTTGGCTTTTCCTTTGATGTGACCTAGGTATAAATACCACTATGTCTTAGTTATATATTCCTTGCGACTAATGATAGTCTAGATTCCTCAATAGTCCCAATATCTACTAATCTATAACGGATAAGGAGCAACCAGGTAAGATCATATCGAAGGTAGGATCCGTTTGGTATACATAGTATACTGTTTGGAAATCTCACTTTAAACACCTCACTAAATCTAACCTAAACATCACCCCCGTAATGAGATCAATCAGAATTAGGACATTGACTCATTGATAAATCTTATTTACAGATTCATAATAACGACTATGAATATAAATATAAGTTACACTTTAATTAACATAAGTGCAGCTTAACTTACAAAGGTTTTAGCGAAAAACCGGGGAATTACGCGGGCAGAACTCCGACCCGAATACTGCTTCTTATCGGGCTCCTAGAGCTCCAGATATTCTACATAAATATTCTAAAAGTTGAGAAGAATCAAACTCAAAGGCTAGAGAGATTTCAAAGATATTTCAAGTAAGTTTGTGAGGAAATGGTTGAAAAGTCGACAACAATTATTAAGGTTCAGGGGTGCGCGTCGCGCCCGGACCAGAGGCGCGCCACGCCCAAGGATTGTGTTGGTCCATCAATTTTGTGCCACATGTCACAACTGTATAAGCCCATATCATCCCTTCTAGAAGATATCACATGTCATAATCTTATGGTGCTATATCACCATGTCTCTTGGAGAGGGAGGCTACCCGACCATCCCACGTGATGCCACCAGGTGCTGCCACGCCATCAGTCTAAGTGAATTCTCGTAGATCTTTGGACGGCCATAGATTTCACATACGAGCTCCATTCTTGTCATTTTTTATGTCCCCGGAATCGTCTCGACGAGCTCTACAACTTTCATTATGGTCTCAACCACTAATTCATACTCTAACTAAAATTCATATTTAGACCAGTTTAGGCTGTTAAAGTCCATGTGAAATTCATAACTCCTTCATAAGAACTCCGTTCTCGACTGGCTTTATATCGACAAAATTCTGATCACAAAATCTTCAACTGTAACGTATGTGTTTCTGGGCTAAGCATTAGTATAATGATGTAATAGTCAGGGTCAACCATTGTAACTCATTTTTAAGTAATAAAGAGGAATTATGTGAATATTATGTGAAATATGTGCTTATATACTTGTTTATAACAATATAATAAATTAAGAATGAAAATAAGCGTCAAAAATAAAATAATAGATAAACCCGATATCTATGAAGAAAGTTTTAGTGGTTGTGACAAGGATTCCGAAGATATAAAGAACGCCGAAATCCGAGTTATAACGAAGAAGTTATGACCTGTCGTAGTTTTACGGCTAAACCGGCACGACACCGCGTAACGTAAAAAGTGATTTTTTGATAAAATACTTTTTAGCCTTAGCGATCTAAACAAAAATCGTAGTATACGTTAAACCGAGAGTGTTCATAAAAAGAACGTCCAAATCTGACTTCGTATGAGGAAGTTACGATATTTAATAGATTTAGCATAGCAGTGAACAACCCGGAATTCGAATTTTAGATCGGTCGATTTTTAGCCAAAATAATCTAAAATAGAAATGAAGGTATCGTTAACAGGAGTTCAACGATAAAAAGACAGTAAAAAATGGAGCTCGTATCCGAAAGATATGGACGAAACTTAGTCCCTACTTTTCGAGCGCGACGAATTCGATACAGTTTTGTAAATCTGAGATAGAATGAGAATTAGCCTACGGGATCTAAATGAAATTTTTAGTACTCGTAAATACCAACACGTGGATATAAAGAACGTCGATAATAGAGCTCGTATGTTAAAGATATGGACGAAACTTAGTCTCTACTCTTCGAGCGCGATAAATTCGATACAGTTTTGCAAATCGGAGATAGAATGAGAATTAGCCAATGGGGTCTAAATGAAAGTTGTAGTACTCGTAAATACCAACATGTGGATATAAAGAATGTATAAAACGGAGCTCGTACGCGGAAGATACGGACGAAACTTAGGGCCTACTCTACGATAAAACCCCTATAAATAAAGGGTGAATCTTTCATATTTTCTTCACACCATAAGCCTTTCTTTCTCTCTCTAGACTCCCAAAACCCCTCTAAATCCCTAGTGACCTCAAGGTGCTAGAGGAAAGCCCCGGAGCGCTCGAAGGCTCCGAGAAAAAGAGCTTTTCGGCTCAGAAGCTCTGCTCCAGCGGAGCCCGATTTTTAAAAAAACCCGCTGTAAGTGAGATACGCCTACCATATTTTAAATATAGCTTATATTTAAATATAATATCGTTATTATGAACCTATAAATAAGATTTATCAGTGATTCAAATTCGTTATACTGATTGAACTACTTACGGGAGAGGTGTCTAGAATGGTCACGTTGGGTTTGGTTGTTGGATTTCAGAAAAGCTATATGCCGAAATGGTCCTGCCTCCCAACTGTCCTACCTGACTGATCCTTACTTGATAGATCATAAAGTAGACTCTGAGTTAATGATGAATCCAGACTAATAATTAGTCGCAATGAATATTAGACTAAAATCTAGTGGTAATGATACTAGGTTTTGTCGAAGGAAAAAAAAATTAATAGAAGCGAGGCGATGTCTGAGTTCGGAATCACCACCTTAACAGGTGAGTGCATAGTTACTTTCATCTTACACATAGATATGAAGTATTTTATATAAATTATGTGCTATGTGTGCATATTGTCTGAATACTTGCTATCTATGCTGGATGAAAGATTTTATACATGTTTTAAATGACTTAAACTATATATGTATTTTATATCTACAAAATGTGTTGGGTAAAACATGGGTAGATGTAATAGTTGGGTGTGATGAAATAAAATGATGAGAGGCCTCGATGTTGACAATGTTTCCAATCATTTAGCGGAGTATAGATGACGACCACAGACTTTTCTTGACAGTCCAGTGGAACGCTAGCAAGCTCGCAACCTGTGGGTGTTTGTGAACGATGTGTTCACTGGTGTACTCCATCCCCCTCATGGTTGCCTTAAGGACATTTATTGCTGAGGAACCCCCTTAGCAGTAGTGTCCATCCCGATGATGATCCTTAGGCTAGGTCCCTTATGATAGGTGTTTTAGGGACGTAAAGTGAGGATAACGGGATCGGGTAATCGGGTTATTGTTGGTTGATGAAATTAATAAACTTATTTATTGTGGGTTCAAAACCCTATGTGCTCACCAGGCTCCCAATCCTGACCCACTCAGTTTTCTTGTATTACAGGTAGTGGCACTTGAGCATAGATGTGATGTTTGGATGAGGGATTACGGATTATAGGCCTGTAGATATGAATAAATGATGTAAGGCTTATATTGTATTGTTTATGCTTTTGATCTGTATTGAACATGACATCCCGAGGTTTTTAATGAAATACATTTCTTCGGAAATGCTTTGATAAATCTTTATCATATTTTCTTTTGGGAACAAATTCCGCAACAATTTTCTTTAAAATGTTACTCTGATTTTTTTTAAACAAGCATAAACAAAATCGGTCTTTTTTGGCCGTGAAAATGGGGATGTCACAGTTGGTATCAGAGCATTAGTTTAAGCGAACTAGGAATTTGTAGAATTTCTAGACTTAAACTTAGAATGCTAAGCGATGAGTGTGAGATGAGTGTCTACTATATTTTAGACACAATCACTAGTTTATTTTAGGAAAGATGCCTAAAATGCTTTTATATGTTATATGCTATTATTTGTTCGGATCTATGGTCTATTGTCGACCGGATCTGGAAACCTTATGTGTTTAGGATTCTAAACGTACGACTACAATATTAGAACTAACATGTAAACGTTTCGGAGTTATTGCATTTTACTTTAAATGACATTATGAATTATAATTCATAATGTCATGTAAAGTACAATGAACTGAAAAACAAAAAAAAGGATGTTATAATTCACAATGTCATCTAAAGTACAATGCTAGAAATAAATAAAAAAAAAGTAGGATACGATATATATAGCATCCTATTTTTTTAATTATAACATTGTACTTTAAATGACATTGTGAATTATATCATCCTATTTTTTTCTTTTTCTATTATAGCATTATACTTTACATGGCATTATGATTATAGCATCCTACTTTTTTTAAATGAAATTATTAGTTATAGGATCCTATTTTTTTGTTTTTAATTAGAGCATTGTATTTTTCAGGCTTGCCTAATTAAATCATAACATTATACACACATGCATTCTTGATTACATATAAACACACATATACATCATCATACATATATACACATATACACCAATACACAACATATACAAATTCACATATAATATTATACACACATACATTCTTGATTGCATACAAATACACATATACATCCATTATAGATATACATAATATATACAAATACACATATGCATACATTATAACACATACATTATTGATTTCATACCAGATACTCACACATACAATGAACATATAAACATATATAATAAACTCATAAACATATAAACATATACAATACACATTTCACTAATGCAAAAAACCCTCTCAGGCATATACAATTATATACAATCACTAACCTGGAATCAGAACACTTGTGGTGGTGGTATCGCCACTGCAGTTGTTGCAGTGGCGGTGGTGTTGTCGGAAAAGCACCAAAATGGCGGTGGTGCCCTGAAAAACACACAAAAAAATTAAAATTACTCTTGGTTTCTTTCGTGGCAGGAGAATGAGAAAGAAGATTGAGGATAATCAATTGAAATCGACAGTTGTGTGGTGGATTAGTCGCCGGAAACGCTGAAGATCGCCAGATATGTAAAACCCCACTCGATTGGCCTGAAGATAGTCGTAATCTACGGAGAAGGAAAGTGGTATCGTCCAAACTGAGAAAGCAGATGGTTGGACTCATTTTATCGATCAGACTTTAGTAGTGATGGGAAATAGCGGCGACAAAAGGCAATAGCGGTGACACGTTGTGGTAATTGGAGGGAATATCTCGCGGTCATTTTTTTAGGGCATTAGCCGCGACATAGTCGCCGATAATATTATCATTTCTATTGCTAATGTACAATGATTGACAATTGTCATCGGATTGAGTACGAGATCGACGGTTGGGGTGCAACTTGGAGAGACGACGCGGATCGTGGCTTCGTAGTATTACTGACGACATAGGCATTAGCGACGACATAGTTCCATTGTCACCGCTAATGCCTATGTCGTCGGTATTACTTGGATTTCTTGTAAAAATACTTTTGTATATAATTTGTTGTAAAAATTTTAATTTAGGTGAGTTAAGTGATCTACCTTGGCATACACTATACTCGCCTTTGTGGGAAAATTACCAATTTGATTATGCGACTTGTAGTGCGACGGGTGGATCGGGAGTATTGTCACAATTTTGAATCCTCTGATGTTTGTAAATACTAGTTTGTAGGTTTAAAAGTATTTTCCCTTGATATGCCTTCAAAGGATTTAGTGGATCAAAGGAATGGTCCAAGCCCACACACGTGCACCTAGCCTAGCACTGATTTCTTCGTGGTTTCTCAGTATTCACTTTGCGTTTATCGTTTTTCGTTTTCCATTGCTGTTGGAAACTCGGTAAATCTGCATTAAATCATGGGGTTTTACTCTGTTGCTTATAGCCGATAAAAGCAAAGTAAAAACCTTTAAGGATAGGAGTTCGATCCGTGCAGTTATTACACGTTCAAGATCAACCGTTAACAGGTCGGTTTTATTTTATTGTCTTGCGTTTATTTTCATCTAATAACATGACACTCTCCTTCTACCTTTCTTATAATCAGATCTAATCGAGAAGGATTAATCTTGTTTCTAGACGAAACTTGGTAATCATATTAATAATAATTGGATGTATGATTCGCAATATTATTTGTCGGTTTCCTTGCGTGTCTATTGGTTCTGATTTACAACAATCTTAAAGGTTTTTTTATTAATTTGTGTTAATAAATCAACAGACTAATGGACACCCAAATCCCAACTGCTAGTCTACAATAGATGAACCAAGAGTTTGCCAAGCTTGACCAATTTAATGGTCAGAACTACACATGCTGGGATGACAAGGTCAAGTTTATGCTTCATGTGTTGAAGCTCGCCTATGTTTTGGACCCAAAACTAGCCCCAATTCCTGCTAATCCACTTCCCGAGGAGGGGGAAACTTTGGATCCAATGATCATCTATGATCTGGAAAAGCAAAGGGCTCTGCGTAGAGAGACTGTGGAGCTGTGTGTGGGTTACATCAAGAACTCAATGTCTGATCGGCTCTATGATCTTTACGCACTGGTCAAAGATCCGAGAGAGCTATGGAGTGCTTTGGAACTCAATTACAAGGCATATGAGGAAGGTACTAAAAAGTACCTTGTGTCTAAGTACCTAGAGTTTCAAATGGCTTATGACAAACCTATCATGGAGCAAGTACATTAACTCCAGGTCATGGTCAACAAGTTGAACATGCTCTTCATCTCGATACCAGAACTCTTTCAGGTTGGTGCGATCATCGCAAAACTTCCACCCTCATGGAAGTACTTCTCTAAGAGAATGATGCACAAATCTAAGGACAGCTCCTTGGATGATCTGATGAAACACCTTCGCATTGAAGAGTAAACTCACATCAGGGACAAGTGTGGTAAACTCGGATCGAGTGTGCACCATCTATCAACTGGGGGTTCTGGTCATAAAACCAAGTTTAGGGATAATACAAAAGGAACTTGGGACCCAAGAAACAAAGCTTCAAGAAACAAAGTCATCAGAATCCTAACTCAAAGCCAAAGAGGGTCGGACCTTGCCACATCTACGGAGAGACTGGGTACTGTGCGAGAGAATGCAAAGATCGCAAATCAGGACCGGTTGCACATGCAGTCGAGCAAGTGATTGATATGGTGGCAAGTGTGAAACTTGGAGAGACTTTCATGATCTCTTCGCTTACCTGAGCAATCTATTCTCGAGTATGGTTCATAGACACTGTAGCCACTGTGCATGTTTGTGGGCAACGAGAGAGCTTCCACACTTACCGTCCAATGTCACCGAGTATGGTAGTTGTCTGTGATGATGGTCACAGAGCCGAAGTTCAAGGAAGAAGTGATGTCCGTCTGAAGTTCACACGTGTTGAATGGGTTACCCTTCGAGATGTTCTTCATGTTCCTACTATCTCGAAGGGTTTGGTTTCTACGGACAATTTTGACAAAGGTGGGTTCAAGATGGAGCTTGAAAAAAGCAGGATTGTGATCACTAAGGGCAGAAGATATGTTGGGAAGGTGAACAATTTTTCAGGGATGTATCGTTTGTGCCTTAGTGATGAGGTTAATGCAAGTGGGTCTAGTGTTGATAGTAATGATACAAGTGTTGCAAATGTGTCTAGTGTTGCTAGTAATGATGTAATTGGTGGATTGGTTGCTAATGTGAATAAAGTGAACTTTTCTGGTAATTTTGTTTGTTCAATTTCTTTATGGCATAAAAGTTTAGCACACAATAATTTTAAGATCATTGAAAACTGCAAACTAAAGGAATGTTAAAATATGACTCAAAAGATTTTGAAAAATGTGAAACTTGTGTGAAATCAAAGTTTACAAAGAAACCATTTCCATCAGTTAAGAGAAATACATCATTACTTGAGTTGATTCATTCTTATATATGTGAATTAAATTGAATACTTACTCGAGGAGGAAAAAGGTATTTCATCACATTTTGTGATGACTCTAGTCGATATCTACATGTTTATTTGCTGAGATCAAAAGATGATGCTTTTGATGCATTTAAACTGTATAAGGCTAAAGTCGAAAATTAACTTGAAAGACACATCAAAATTCTCCGCTCGGACAGAGGCGGAGAATACTTCAACCAAGATTTTGACACGTTCTGTGACGAGAATGGAATCAAACATGAGAAAACTTCACCATATACTCCCCAACAAAATGGTTTGGTTGAAAGAAAGAACTGACCCCTTTGTGAGATGGTCAACCAAACAATCTGTGGGGAAAGCACTATTGAGTGCTTGTTATGTTCATAATAGGATCACTAGTCGTGTGATTCCTACAAGCCCTTATGAGTTTTGGAAAGGTAGAAAGCCTAACCTAGACTATTTGAAAGTGTGGGGGTGTGTTGCTTATTATCGGACTCCCGATCCTAAGCGAACCAAATTGGGAGCACGAGCTAATAAAAGTATATTTATTGGATATGATCACAATAGCAAGGCTTACCGATTATTAGATATAGAATCAGGTGTTGTTGTGGAATCAAAAGATGTGGAATTCTTTGAGGACAAGTTTTCTAGGGATGAAGAAAACTCTAGTCATACAACACCTACAAGTACTTCTCGAGAAATACTCCCACCTCCTCCTATTGTGGAGGAACCAAGGAGAAGTACTAGGGCTAAAATAGTGAAAAAATTTGGAGACGATTTCTATTCTTATTTGGTCAAAGGAACACAAAAGAAAGTGACAAGAGAGGTCATCTTTGCCATTAACTTGGATGATGATCCTAAGACCTTTACTGAAGCCATGACGTCTAGAGATGCTCCTTTGTGGAAGGAAGCCATCAATGATGAAATGGACTCAATTATGGGTAATGGAACTTGGGAGTTAGCTGATCTACCCAAGGGGAGGAGACCCATAGGATCCAAATGGATATTAAAGAGAAAATATCATCCAAATGGATCCATATCTGCCTATAAAGCAAGATTAGTTACTAAAGGCTACATGCAACAAGAAGGGATCAATTATTTTGATACCTATTCCCCAGTTGTAAGGATTAATTATATTAGAACTCTCATAGCAATATCAGCTTTGAAAGGAATGTACATTCATCAAATGGATGTGAAGACAGTCTTTCCTAATGGTTATCATAAGGAGGAGATTTACTTAGAGCAACCTGAAGGTTTCGTGATACCTGGATAGGAAAACAAAGTTTATAGACTTGTTAAATCCTTGTACGGGTTGAAGCAAGCGCTCAAACACTGGCATGAGATATTTGACACCACTTTGACTGCTTTTGGATTTCAGCACAATAATGCTAACAAATGTATTTATTCCAAATACACATCCAATTACATAGTAGTGATATGTCTTTATGTTGATGATATGTTGATCATTGGCACTCACCTAGAAGGTATTCTTGAGACGAAGAAATACCTATCCTCGAACTTTAAGATGAAAGATCTTGGTGAAGTTGTCATAGTTCTTGTTATCAAGGTGAAAAGCCCAGGCGTTCAGATTTCTCTGAGTTAATATCATTACATAGAGAAAATTCTGACAAAGGTTCCACATTTAAATATTAAGGAACTCAAAACTCCTTTTGATTCAAGTGTGAAACTTAATGTGAATTCTGGACAGTCAGTGGCCCAACTAGAATATGCAAGTGCAATTGGGAGCATGATGTATGCTACTCATTGTACTCAACCTGACATCACATTCGATATAAGAAAACTAAGTCAGTATACTGTCAATCCAGGGACGGAGCACCGGAAGTCAATGGGTAGAGTACTAGGATACCTGAAAAGGACAAGTACTTTTGAGTTTACGTATTCATCATCAAATGGAATACTGGAAGGGTATTCTGATGCTAGCTGGATAGATCACACCAGTGACTCAAAATCCACAAGTGATTGGATTTATACTCTAGTTGGTGGTGCTATTTCTTGGGTGAGCAAGAAACAGGCATGCATAGCTCATTCAATGATGGAAGCAGAGCTAATTGCCTTAGCAGCAGCAGGCAAAAATACAGAGTGGATTCGAGATCTACTTATAGATATACGTCTGTGGGATATTCCAATGCCTTCAATACCCATGTACTATGATAGTGATGCCACACTGTCTAAAGTATATAATGCGGTATATGATGGGAAATCGAGACATGTAGTGACACAATTTTGTGAGACAGCTAATTGAAAATGGTACCATCAAAGTTGTCTATGTCAAGACAAGTAGGAACTTGGAAGATCCATTTACCAAACCTCTGACGAGAGATTTAGTTACATCTATCACGAGAGTCATGGGTCTAAAACCACAACAGAGTCGCTTAGTGATGGAAACCCAACTTTGTATTAGTGCTCCTAATTCTCAAGTTTAAAGGGTAACAACAAAGTTACTAACGAGAAAATGCACTATCATTAATGATAGATCCATGTGAGGTAGGATAGTATGTGGTTGCCGAGAACGAGGTTGAGTTACAACTCTTAAAAAAGTTTTTGGAGACATCTAAGCAACGAAGATGTTATAAAACTTTGTCTATATGATCTAGAGTTGGTTCTGCCTCAAGTGAAGATTAGTGGTTTATCTTCTAAAGGGTCATGAAAAGGATTTATAGCGCATGGCTATATTAGCACTCAGGGAGTACGCAAAGACGGCATGTGATGTGTGGGGGTAAACCGGAGAGGTCACAAGGTTCATAGTTTAAACCTATAAGGATACCATTGAATTGGTCTCTTCTTGTTTGTTCTCATTAAACTAGGGTTTAATCTTTATGACACCCAAGTGACATCATGTGTCTGAGTAAAAGAAAACTCTCCAACTTGGTGGGGGATTGTTGGAAATTATAGAGGTAATCTTGCAAGTTGGCAAGTTTCCTCTATCCCACATTGGTGGGGGAAGAAACCTTGTGTAAGTTTATAAGTTTTTTCCCTTGATAGGCCTTCAAAGGCTTTAGTGGCTCAAAGGAATGGGCCAAGCTCACACACGCACGCCTAGCCTAGCCAAGCACTAGTCGACATCGTGAGTGTGCGAAATGGCACGAATTAGGCGCACTTGGCACTTTTCACGACGCATCGGTTGCTGGGAGCTGAGGATCTTTTATTTCGACAAAGTTCAGGTCAAGTCGGTTTGACCGATCTGGTCAAACGGTTGACTTTGTAGATATGGCAACAGAATATTCTTGAAGGGTTAGAAAACAGATAGCTTGGAGAGCAAGTCGTCGTCCTAGGGTTTCCAGGGGCCAGCCCATGTGGGCCTCTTTTCTGCCTTTTAGGGTTTCGATGCCTATAAATACAGCTCCCTAGGAGCCGTATTTGATACTCATGAAAATTGAAAGCTCTCTCATTCTCTCTGCGATTTCTTCCCGGTTTCTCGGTATTCACTTTGCGTTTATCGTTTTCCATTATTGTTGGAAACTCGGTAAATCTGCATTAAATCCTGGGGTTTTACTATGCTGCTTACATCTGATAGAAGCGAAGTAAAAACTTTTAAGACAGGAGTTCGATCCGTGAAGTAATTACACGTTCAAGATCAACCATTAACAGGTCGGTTTTATTTTATTATCTTGCGTTTATTTTCGTTCAATACCAGGACACTCTCCTTCTACCTTTCTTATAATGAGATCTAATCGAGAAGGATTAATCTGGTTTCTGTTCGAAACTTGGTAATCATATTAATAATAATTGGATGTATTATTCGCAACTAATCGACATATAATTCTCAATATTATTTGTCGGTTTCCTTGTGTGTCTATTGGTTCTGATTTACAATAGGAATGGCATTTTATGCTTCATGTGTAGATTATCTAGGGTGCTATATTATTCTTAGGGACTTCAATTGTGGTTCCACATGTGCATGAGAGGATGGGTTTGATCGGTTTTTTTTCCAAAGCTCGATAAATTCTTTTAATCAGTTTATTTTTATGCAGATTTGTTTAATGTGCCAATGAGAGGTTTTTCTTTCACAATGGTGAGTAAAAATTGAGAAAATGTTAGTAAACTTGACATGTTTTCATCACCTGATCATTTTGAAAAGTGAAGCGGTGGATTATGATCATATTCCCTTTAAGTTATTCAATTCTTGGATGGGTATCGAACACTTTCATGATATGGTGATGAAAGCTTTGGAAGAGGAGTTACTCCCCCCCCCCTTCCCCATCTTTTCTTCTAAGCAAATTACATTTAAAAACAAACTTAAAAAGCTCAAGAAATGCATTCAAGGGTGGTGGATGGAGACTAAAAATAAGAAGAATGTCGAAAAACAAAACATCATGGGTAAGCTTCTTGACTTGGAAAAAATATTGATGTGGGGCAATGTAATTCTGATTTGCCGATGGAGAGAGGCGACTTGCTTAGATCAATAAAAGAGTTTCAAAATGCTAAGATAAATGATGTTATGTGAAAAAATATAGATAGTTTTGTCATTTTACCCGGATAAAGTTTTTAAAAATAGAAAGTTTTGAAATCTTTATATTTTTCCATTAATTAGTACCAAAATGCTAACACTTTATTTTTTATAATTCTAAGTTCATTTTTACCCTTATTTGTATACGTATGTGTAAAAAATAAAAAATTTACATTCAACCGGTTAATATTTTAGTCATTTGTCAGTTCTAATGAATTGACACTTTTCTTGATCCAAGCCTTTAAATTTTTTTTAATCTAGCATATTTACACGAGAAGGTATTATAGTATTCAAGTTTGGGGTTATTTTTCAAACTTTCCTTTTTCACTTTTAACAAACTTAATTGGTATTTTTACCAAAGTATTTTAACCAATCTCAAAATGTTTAATTGTTACTAATACAAGATTATTGGTAAACTTCTTACTAATAGATTGGCTGAGGTTATTGATAGTCTGGTTAGTGTGGAGCAATCGGCTTTTATAAAAGGCAGACAGATTCTAGATTGTACGTTTCTTCTCAATGAAATTGTAGCTTGGAGTAAAGCTTCTAAAAATCCTCTTATGCTCTTCAAAGTGGATTTTGAAAAAGCTTATGATTCTTTATCATGGGAATACTTGCTAGAAATTATGCAAATTATGGGGTTTAGCTCTTTGTGGTGTAATTGGATTTTGGAGATGTTGTCTTCTGCTACTGTCTCTGTCCTGGTGAATGGTTCTCTTTCCTGAGAATTTCATATGTCCAGAGGTCTGAGACAAGGGGATCCCCTATCCCCTTTACTTTTTGTGTTGGCCATGGAGGGTTTGCATGTGGTCCTGACTAGGGCCCAATTAGCTAATGCATTCAGGGGAATCAATATTGGAGGAATTACAATTTCCCATCTTCTTTATGCTGATGATGTTGTTCTCTTGACTGAATGGAATCAGGAGAATGCTCTCCATATTGTTCGAATTCTTAGATGTTTCTTTTTAGCTTTGGGTTTGAAAATAAATATTCTTAAAAGTAAGTTGTATGGAGTGGGGGTCACGGCTAATCAAGTTTCATCTTTGGCTAATTGTATGGGGTGTTCTCCGGGCTCTTTTCCTTTTATTCACTTGGGGGTTCCGGTTGGTCAGAATATGGCTAGAATTGATTATTGGGGTCCCATTCTTGATTCTTTCCGAAAAAGATTGGCGGTTTGGAAAGCAAAATGTCTTTCTTTTGGGGGACGGATGACTCTAGTTAAAGCAGTTTTGGGTTCGATTGCCAGTTACTTGATGTCCATTTATCCTTGCCTCTTACAGTGATAAAGGATTTGGAGAGATTGAGATCAGTGTTTTTTTGGGGTGCTGATTTGGATGATCGTCGTATGCATTGGGTTAGGTGGGATAAAATTTTGGCCTCTAAAGATGTTGGAGGTTTGGGGATTGGTAGTCTTTTTGCCTTTAACAGGGCTTTATTATTACGTTGGAAGTGGAGGTTTTTTCATAACCCAAATTTATTATGGGTGAGGGTGGTCAAAAGAATTTATGGTTTGGGGGAGATTACTAATTCTTTGATTCCAAGGAGACAGTTGAAGGGTCCTTGGAATGGTATTACGAGGATTGTAGATAATCTCAAAGATCGGGGCTTTGACTTTCATAACTTAGCTCCTATTAGAATTGGTGATGGGGCCTATACTTCTTTTTGGCATGATAATTGGCAAGGCAATAATCCTCTTTCGATTTCTTTTCATAGAGTTTTTGCTTTGGATATGAACCGCTCAGCCAATGTTAGGGATCGCTTTTTAATTGGTTGGAACACTGATGATCTTAGACGTATGCCTAGAGGTGGAATTGAAGAAACTCAATGGCTTTCTTTTTTGGAGGTAATGCAGGGTGTTCAGCTTCATCAGGTCCCGGATAGACTGGGTTGGTCTCTTGATAGTTCTGACTCTTTTTCTGTTGCGTCTGTGCGGTATGCGTTGCATAGTGGTTTGGTTCCTTCAGGGGACAGGGGTACACGGTGGAATAATTGGGTTCCTATTAAAATATTCTAATATGGAGGATTCAGCTTTCTATTATTCCAACGAGGGAGAGATTAGGAGTGTTATGGTCCCTTCTATCATGTGCCCAATTTGTATGGTTGCAGCTGAGACTATTGATCATATTTTTGCTGGGTGCCGTGACTTAAGAGATATTTGGGGTAGGGTAGCTATATGGTGGGGTTTATCTCTCCCATCTCAGATCTCGGTGCAGTCTTTAATCAACTGGTCGAAGGATGTAAATTTGCATAGAGGTCACAGAAAGGCGTTTGATGCGGTCATTATTACTTCTTTCTAGTGTTTATGGAATTTTCGTAATACTTCTATTTTTGGAACGGTTTTACCCAAGAAGTCGGTTATTTTTGATGAAGTTGTTGAGAAATCCTTTTTTTGGATTTCTAATAGATGTAGTAGGGTAAACTTAAGTTGGACTGAGTGGCTTCATAACCCCTCTTTAGCCACATCTTTGATGTAATCTATTTCTAGCTTCTTGCTAGTTTTTGTTTTTTAATAAAATTATGTCGTTCTAAAAAAAAATCAACGTGTTCACTTGTTTTGATGTTTTTATCTTTTTACTAACTAGTTGTAAGACCCATGTATTATATGGGTTATTTAAAAAAAAAAGTTAAATATAAAGTTCAAAAGTATTTTAGAACTTTGAATTTACAAGAAAATAAAAAAAATAATGAATTA
This sequence comes from Lactuca virosa, assembly GCF_052849685.1. NCBI lineage: Eukaryota > Viridiplantae > Streptophyta > Magnoliopsida > Asterales > Asteraceae > Lactuca > Lactuca virosa. Next base: position 71,244,151 of record NC_136434.1, read on the forward strand.
TTATAATTAAAATGTATTTTATCTTCTAAATTTAAACAAATAATTTAAATAAATAAACAAAAGAACAATGTTTTAAAAACCGGTTTGAACCGGCCAGTCGAACCGGTTGGACCGGGAACCGGGGAATGAAGCGGTTCAACTATACCGGTTTTATGTCTATTTCTGAACCGGAAAGAACTGGCCGGTTTTTACAAAAATCCGGTTAAACCGATTAATTTAAACCGATTGAACCGGTTAAATTGAATTAAAACACATGGAATTGAAACATTTTGCATAATAAACTTTGGTGGTTTTTCACATCTATTAAAATTTTTCTAAATAAAAGCACATGATAAATTTTATGAAGTTTTTTGATGTGTTTGTATTCATCTAGGATTTTATTTTCTTTTTAATGCACGTAGATTGATATAAAACTTATGGTTATGTGTTATTTTAATATATTTAGATTGATCTACAACTTGTTTTTATGTGTATTTTTTAATGTTTGAACTTGGGATATCAAATTCTTGATTTATGTATGTATGTATGTATGTATGTATGTATGTATAGGAAAATACGAAAAAAAATGAAAATTATAGAAACCGGTTTACTCGGCGGTCGAATCAGTTAAACCGGAAACCGAGCATCATACCGGTTCAACTAAAAAACCGGTTTTTAAAACATTGCAAAAGAAACTAATGAGCTTTAATTTGAAATTTTTGAAATTAAAATGTAAGTTCATTAATGAAATTGATATCAATTTATTACTACATTTATTGCAATTATTACATTAAATGTTGTGTGAAATTTAATAAAATCAAAAAAAATCATAAAATGACATGTGGAAAAAAATTAATTTAAAATAACCACAAAATAACATTTGGCAAATTGAATGAAAGTGTGACATATGGCAAAAAAAAAAAAAAAAAAAAAAAAAAAAAAAAAAAAAAAAAAACTTTGATTTATCAGGGTAAGATTATTTTAAGATTCATTTGCATCATATTGTCCTATTTTTATCTTTTTCTATGATGGGAAGGAACAAAGAAAACAGACGACTGGTCTCCAAAACCACTTCCAATTAATTGGACACTTGTTTGCTTTTATACAATTTTAAAAGGCCCATTTTTATCTTTTCTATGAAAACATTAAAATTAGATTTAGATATAAAGAATAAAAGTTTAAAAAGTATCCCAAACACACAATGGACCTTAATTTGGGCAAAATTTATCTAGGTCATAAGGCATTTTAACCAGGCTTTCACTATTTTGGGACTCATATTCTAACAAGACCTTGGATCAGGCCTGGTATGAATATACATTTTAACTAGCTTAGTCCAGTTTTTGTCACCAGCCTTTTCTTTAAATGTTATCGATACTTATTTTTCTATATTTTAAAAGTATTAATTTAATTCGTATTTGTTTTCATTTTTTAGTTACTTAATTTTCTATATTTTTAAAAGCTAAACATGCTATATAAGAGAATAGAACATAAATGGATTATATTTAGAGTAAACTACATTCTTCATCTATATGGTTAGGTATTACTTATGGCTCTGGCCCAATTTTTATTTAATTTTTAGCAGTTGTCTTTGCAAAGTTTATTTGTCATATTCTTTATTTTTCTGAGCCATCAAGGCCTGCATGTGGGTTTCTTTCTTGTAATGTGTTTCTATGCATTCTTTTATGAATCATTGCTAGACTCAAAGGTCCTCTCGAGAAACATTGTTGTCTCTTAAATATCCTTTATTTGTGTTATTAGCTATGTTGAATTGTTAATTGTGAATTTTGGGTGTAGGATATAACTTGAAGATTTTAGAAGTGAATAATTTTTCAAGTGTACGTATGGTGTGGTTGAAAGTGGAAATCTTTAAGTACATCACTATTATTTTAGTTATTCTTATATTAAAGACTTTGACATTGGAAGGAGTATTACCCTTTTGGTTCAATAGGAGGGACCAAGGAGTAATATTGGAGAATAAGTTATTATTTTGATTCCGTTAATTAAGGTGATTATAGGTGGTAGGCATTTAAAACATTTATAACGGTGAGTTTAAAGAGAGAGTTGAAAAAAATGACAAGTCTAATTGTTATGGATAAAACTCTACCATTGTTAAATGTTACCGTGACATTCAATGGATTTGAAGTTCAATAATCTGAACTCTTCAATGGAAAAAAGAAAAGTTTTCCAATTCTTAAAAAAATATTATAAATTAGTTTTTGTAATGTTCTGTTGAACTTTGTATAGTTTAATGAATTCTATGGAAAAAATGATAGAGTTATATAAAATATAGAAAGATGATATAGCAATTCAGTGAACTCTATCAAGTTCAATGCATTTGTGGATATCCTTAAACCACATTAACTTATTAGAGCTTGTTTTTTTGTTCCATCTATCAATGAGATGGGTAAGAGCAAAGAATGGTGATTTTTGCAATCAAATAGGGGAGAAAGACCAATTGGTTTTGAAGTTCAATTATATGTTCTATGGGATTCAATTTTTTGCACATTTGGGAGGCGAAAACATATGTTTTGGTGGTAAGAAACTTTCTACTTAAAAGTTAGAGCCTTAAGGATGATAATCACATTTGGGAGGCGAAAACATATGTTTTGGTGGTAAGAAACTTTCTACTTAAAAGTTAGAGCCTTAAGGATGATAATCTCTTTAATTGATCATTGTTATATGGAATTGTAGATTTATTTTGCCATATATTATGGTTACAAGTACATGGAATTTTTTTTGTACATGAGTTTTATTGAGTTAACATGTATTCACTCAGGTTTGTGGTATGGATTTTATTTTCAGTGTGTGCTTTAGGTGCACATCGATGGATAGAAGATGAGTTAGACCATACGGTATACTCTCAACGAGAGCATCCGTGGTCCATATGGCCACGAGAAAATTTTGTGCACACCACCCCGACAAATCGTGGTCGGGCGTGGTTGTTATGATTCGTGTTGCCTACGACGATTTTAAACACGAAAGTTGATTGGTGATTGCTTTCTTGGCCGTTGAACGGCCATTTGGCCTCTTTTTTTTTCAAACTCAATTCAAGACATATAAAACCTTCATTCTCGTTCTCTAAAACCTTCTATTTTCACTAAAACTTACACCTTCATTCTCATTCTCTAAAACCACAAAACACATGCACATGGATTCCACAAAACACATAGAATTCTTAAAAACTTTTGACTCGGATGACGATGTAGAATTCGTCGAGACTGTAACATCCCAATTTTCAAGGCCAAAAATTTCGTTTTTAATTATTTAACATGTAAAAACAGTTTACCAAAAACATTGTTAATATCATATAACCACGAAAACATGTATCATATCATATCATCAAATAGTACTAAAATCAGAGTACAATCCCATGAATCACATAATGCGTAAATCTGGTGTGCGTGTGATGTGCAGCTACCGCGCTGGCTCCTTCCCCTTCGCTGAAGAGGTACCTGAAACAAACTGAAAACGGTAAGCACGAAGCTTAGTGAGTTCCCCCATCATACCACATATCATACATAACACATACTGCCAGGCATATCTAGGTGCCTGACCTACCCCTTCAGTCCTCTCGACCGGTAACCTTGCCTAGCATATCTGGGTGTTGGCCTACCCCTTCGGTCCTCTCGACCGGTAACCTTGCCTAGCATATCTGGGTGCTGGCTTACCCCTTCGGTCCTCTCGACCGGTCTTCGGGGACTATTTCACCCCTACTACTATAGCATAAAATCATAGCACATAGCATAAGGTGTCTAACATGACTGGGTACTAACTACCCCTTCGGTCCTTTTGACCGGTACCGAGGTCTATCCTACCCCTCCTATCATATATCACATAACATCATAGCATACTAGCACGTAAGCACAACGGATAACACATACAGACAATTATCACAAAGACAATTATCTCATCTATAATTCATACTAATGGGCCGGCCTTGGTGCTCATCTCATCCAAAGGGTAGATCTGACCTCCTAGGGTCGATATAACACGTAAAGTCACGAACTTTACGTCCATGCATGGGTCTTTAAGCTCAAAAGACCCAAAAATGAGGTCTACAAGATGAATGGGGCTCTTATGGCCATAAAGTTGGCACCTTTTTGCCATGAGAACCCTCCAAGGTTCAAGATCTGAAGCCATTACTTCTACATTACACTCTAAACCCGAAATGGCTTAGAAATGCCCCAAAGATGTCAAGATCCAAGCCCTAAAGTAGATCTAGCAAATAAGAAGTCAAGGTTGGAGCTTTTTACCTCCAACAAGCAGGAAATGCAACCAAATCTCTGGATCTACTGACTTCCTTCTTGAATCTCCAAGTCTTTCCTTCCTTCTTCAAACTTCAAATCACAAAGAATGGCACAAAATAGCTCAAGAACACTCAAAAGTTGATTAGGGTTTCGTGGACAGGGTTTGGAGGTGATGGAGGCTGGGGTGGAGGCCTCATAAAGTGTTTAAATAGGGTGCAAACCCTTAAATTTAGGGTTTCACTCAGACAGCTACTACTCGCCGAGTCGGTCTCCCGACTCGTCGAGTAGGTCACTTAACCCCCCTGATCCGAAGTCGAACCTACTCGACGAGTTGGGCCTCCAACTCGCTGAGTCCCAGTGTAAAATATGAAGTTTTGCTTGAATTCAAATACGTACCTGAAACCGGGTGTTACAACTCTCCCCCACTTATCTTAGACTTCGTCCTCGAAGTCTACTGCTGAGTCCTGAAAAAGCTCGGGGTAATGCTTCCTCATCTCTTCCTCTGGCTCCCAAGTCCATTCCGACCCCTTGAGGTGTTGCCATTGCACCTTCACCAGCTCCACCCTCTTGTTCCTCAGATCCTTCGACTTCCTGTCGACGATCGTCACTGGCTGCTCGATGTAGTTCAGGCTATCATCTACCTGAATATCCTCCAAGGGCACCACTGCCGAGTTGTCCACCAGGCACTTCCGTAACTGGGAGACGTGAAACGTACTATGAATCTGACTGAGTTCGGCTGGCAGGTACAACCTATACGCCACCTTTCCCACCCGGGCGACAACCCTGAAAGGTCCAATGTACCTGGGGCCCAACTTGCCCCGCTTCCTGAATCGGATGACGCCTTTCCAAGGCGACACCTTCAGGAGGACCATATCCCCGACCTGGAACTCCAGGTCCGAGCGGCGCTTGTCGGCATAACTTTTCTTCCGACTCTGAGCAGTCTGAAGCCTGCTCCTAACCTGCTGAATCCTCTCTGTCGTCTTGAGCACCACTTCGGTGCTCCCCATGACCCTCTGTCCAACTTCACCCCAACATATCAGGGTCCTACACTTCCTCCCGTACAACATCTTAAAGGGAGGACGATCGATACTCGCGTGTTAGCTGTTGTTGTAGGAGAACTCAGCTAATGGAAGATAGGTATCCCAGCTACCACGAAAGTCTAGAACACATGCCCGCAGCATATCCTCCAAAGTTTGGATGGTCCTCTCGCTCTAACCATCCGTCTGCGGGTGAATAGCGGTGCTAAAGTGCATACGAGTACCCAACTCGTCATGGAATTTCTTCCAAAATCTGGAAGTGAACCGTACATCTATGTCTGAAATCACGGAGACTGGCACTCCGTGTCGAGCTACTACCTCTCGAATGTAGATATCGACCAGCTTCTCGGCCGAGATGCTTTCCTGGATCAGTATGAAATGGGCACTCTTGGTCAACCGATCCACGATGACCCAAATCGAATCCACTCCCCGTGCGGTCCTGGGAAGCTTTGTGATGAAATTCATAGTAATATCTTCCCATTTCCACATAGGGATTTCCAACGGCTGCGTCTTGCCGTGAGGCCTCTGGTGCTCGGCCTTGACCTTCCTACACGTCAGGCATCTCTCGACATACCAGGCTACATCCCGCTTCATTCAGGGCCACCAATAATCAGGACGAAGATCTCTGTACATCATCGTCGCCCCGGGATGAATGGAAAATCGGGATTTGTGTGCCTCTTCCATCAGAACCTGGCGCACACCCTCGTGGTATGGAACCTACACCCTGCGGTGTAGTGTCAGTAACCCTCGGCTGTCGTAATCAAAGGAGGAAACCTGGTTCACAATACGCTCACTCTTACGATGTTCCTCCTTCATAGCCTCATGTTGGGCCTCTCGAATCCGCTCCTACAGCGGAGTCACCATGGTCATCCTCATGTAGATGTCTCTGATCGGCGCTGCCTTGCGGCTAAGCGCATCGGCCACAACATTGGCCTTCCCCGGGTGGTAGAGGATCTCACAATCGTAATCCTTCACCACATCCAGCCATCGGCGCTGTCTCATGTTCAGATTCGGCTGATCCATAAGGTACCTCAAGCTCTTATGGTCCGTGTAAATGGTACAGCGGACCCCATAGAAGTAGGGATGAAAGTGGGTCCAAACCCGGACCGGATGGATCCGGAACCGGTTAACGGGATTTGTAGAACCGTAAACCGGACCGGTATATAGGAACTGGTTCCGATTCGGTTCCGGGTACGGTACCGGGTAAAGTGGGTCTAGAACCGGGGAACCCGGAAACATCAAAGTGGGTAGGTTGGAACCGGATAAAGTGGGTTTAGAACTGGAAAACCCAGAAAAACCGAAATTTTTTGGTAGTTACTTACTACTTAGTGCGTTGAACTTTGAAATTTTCATATTGATATCCCGACTTTGGGGGATTGTAACTCATTGAATATGAAACCAAAATTAACAAAATTATACTCTAAAATCATGTACAAACTCAAAAATACACTCTGGAAAAAAGCACATGTCAATCCGAATTTAAACGAATGAGATATGCATGTGTTAACATTTTCTCAGAATACAAAGTACAAAAAAATAGCTGAAAAGTTGAAAATTTTCAATTTTGATATCCCGACTTCGGAGGACTATAAATCATTGGATATTAAACTAAAAATGACAAAATTATAGTCTAAAATCATGTACAAACTGTAAACTACAAGTTGGAAAAAACCACATGTCAATCCGACTTCAAACGAATTAGATATGCATATTTTAAAACTTTCACCGAATACAAAAAACTAAAAAACTAAAAACTTCCAGCTTTGATATCTCAACTTTGAGGGACTGTAAGTCAGTGAATATAAAACTAAAAATGGCAAATTTATAGTCTAAAATCATGTACAAACTCTAAACTATATGTTGGAAAAAAAATGCATGTCAATCGGAGTTGAAACGAATGAGATATGCATCTTTTAAACGTTTCACAAAAACCGGTTCCGGCCCTAAAAGTGGTTCTGGTTCCAAACACCGGTTCCGGTTTTTAGACCCGGTTTACCCGGACCCGATGGACCCAAACCCGGAACCCGGATAAAGCTAATTTTTAAACCCGGAACCGGAACCGGTTCTATATATTCCGGTTCTAACGGTTCCGGTTCCGGTCCGGTTTTCCGATTCTAAATCTTATCCCTATATAGAGGTAACAACGCCAAATCTTGAGGGCAAAAACAACTGCCCCCAACACCAAGTCATGTGTCGGATAGTTCGCCTCATGAGGCTTCAGCTGCCTCGAAGAGTAGGCGATAACATGCCCCCTCTGCATCAACACCGCGCCCAAACCCGAGATGGACGCATCGCAATACACCACAAAATCATCCACGCCCTCCGGCAGGGCTAAGATTGGCGCCTCGCACAATCTCTGTCTCAGCGTCTCAAATGCGGCCTGCTGCTCAGGCCCCCAACAAAATACAACGACCTTCTTCGTCAGTCGGGTCAAGGGTACGACTATCTTTGAGAAATCCTGGATGAATCTCCGATAATAGCCGGCTAATCCCAGGAAACACCGAATCTCAGATGGAGACTTCGGAACCTCCCATCTCATCATGGCCTCCACTTTGGCCGGGTCAACCAATATCCCGTTCTGGTTGACAAGGTGCCCAAGAAACTGCACCTCGCGCAACCAGAACTCGCACTTGGAGAACTTGGCATACAATCTCTCCCTCCTCAGGGTATCTAACACCTTTCACAAGTGCTCCTCATGCTGCTCCTGCGTCTTGGAATAGACCAAGATGTCGTCAATGAAAACTATCACAAACCGATCCAACATCGGTCTGCACACACGGTTCATGAGATCCATGAACGCAGCAGGAGCATTGGTGAGCCCGAAGGGCATCACCACAAACTCATAATGGACATACCGAGTCTGACAAACAGGATCGGGGCTCCCCAAGGCGAACTACTCGGCCTAATGAACCCTTTGTCTAACAGCTCCTTCAGCTGCGTAGACAACTCCTGCATCACGGGAGGAGCCAACCGATATGGTGCCTTGGCTATCGGAGCCGCACCAGGGACTAGGTCGATCCTGAACTCCAGCTATCGCTCCGGAGGTATCCCAGGCAGCTCCTCTGGGAATACATACGCGTAAGTTCGCACCACCGGAACATCGCTCACTGTCGCCATATCCGCCTCTCGGGTATCCATAACATAGGCGACATACCCAGTGCAACCCTGCTGTAGGTAGCGCCTAGCCCTCGCTGCTGAACATAATGACGGTCCACGCTGTGGTCTTTCGCCCTGAATCACCAGCTCTCCCCCACCTGGGGTCCTGACACGCACTAATTGTTGCGCGCAGTCTATCACCGCTCAATTGGGGCTCAACCAGTCCATGCCTATAATCACCTTGTTCCCACGCAACGGGATGGAAACCAAATCTACCAAATAACGTTCCTCGAACTACCTCAAAACACAATCCCTGAAAACCTCTGATGCTCGCACCGATCGATCGTACGCAATCTCGACCTCTAGGGGGCAATCCAACATGCCCGAAGACTCAGGGAACCTCTTGTTAAGCGCAAGAGAGACAAATGATCGGGTAGCACCCGAATCAAACAACACCTAAACTGGGATACCGTTCACATGGAACGATCCTAAATGTAACGCCGTAAATTTTCAAACAGATTTTTCATTTTAAAACCGCATACTTTTCATAACAAATTGTATAAAATCTCGTTTATTCAAATTACCGAGCACAACTCCATTAATAATCCAGGATCCTCAAAATATAACTCTTTCTCTGGTGTGTACAATCAAGCCGGTGCCGTCCCGCGATCTCGAGAAAACCTGAAACACAAAACACATAACACGATAAGCACAAAGTTTAGTGAGTTCCCCAAAATACCACATACAACACATACGCCACTCGAGGCTACAGTACGACCCCCCGGTCGATGTGTCTCAGTGGAACCCTCCAGTCCCGTAGCTCGTTGGACCCTCTGGTCCGATCTGTATCATTGGACCCTTCGGTCCGGTCTATATCGTTGGACCCTCCGGTCCGGTCTATACAACACATAGCATACATATATCACAATGCACATAATCTCATACATACACATAGCACACAAGACCCTCCGGTCTACACATAGATACCACTCCAGGTAATGTATAGTGAGAAGACTCACCTCAGATGAAGAACAGCTCCTATAATCACTGCTGCTACGCACCGGACTCTAACTCTGTGCCAAACCCACAATAATCTCAATTAGGAGCTAAGTCCAACCTCTCACTTATTGGGTCTAAAGATAGACCACCTATCCGCCCATTAATGCCCTAAGTCCATTGGGCCCACCAAGGCCCAATAATAAATGGGCCCTCACACGGCCCAAATCCCAACCAAAAAGGCAAGTCCAAACCAAAGGCCCAAAGCACATACATACACTTCTCTAGTCCAAGACTCTATTACATGAGGTCCAAACTCCCGGCCCAACACTCAAGGCCCAACAAAATGCTTAGCCCAAAAACCCCCAGAAGGAGTTACGCGGGGCGTACCCCCCCTGGTACGCTCAGCGTACCCAAACACTCAAGGAACTGATCGGGGACCTCAACCCAGTACGCGGGGCGTACTGGAATTACGCGGCGCGTACCATCAGGCTTGCTTAATCCATTTTCTAGGTCTTAACCCGTTAAGACCTTAGCTCAACTCTTGGATCTGGACTTCCTAACATCTCTTACTCCATAAAGTTAACAACTTTAAGCCTTTGCATGGCTGATAAGGCCAGAACACATGAAAACTCTTGCTTTCTTAACCCAAAGTGCTCATAACTCATGCATGGGTAGATTCACACGATCAAGGCCTTATTTTTATGGTTCTCCACCACAAGAAACACTTAAAAGGACAGGTTATTAAGCTCTGGAGTGCATCAACTCATAAAGGCTCAAGCTTGGGACCAAAAACCCTAAAATTGGTCCAAGAAGCACACAACCATAACAACAAGGAAAGTTATGAGCTTTTTACCTCCAAGTGAAGCTTCTCCCTCTGTAGAACTCAGATCCAAGCTTGCACTCCAACTTCTAGCCTTCACAAGAATCTCCTATTCTTCTTTACTAACACACAAAGGCACTTTAGCTCCAAAAACACTCACACAAGCTTAGAACGAAGGTTGGCTCTCTTTTAGGGTTTCACTCACTCAAATGGTGGCTGAGGATAAGGCCATAACCTTCTTTATATAGGGCTCAAGTCTAAATTAGGGTTTTGCATCTGGGCCGGTTACGCCCAGCGTAACTTTAGTACGCCCAGCGTACTTCATGGAGTCTGCGTTTATTAAAAGCGAATGAGTACGCGTAGCGTACTCTTCATTACGCCCAGTGTACTCCTTTGCAACATTTCCATAAAGGGGCTTCTCTTGACAATTTGGAGAAGAGGAAGGGTTAAACAGATATACCCAAATTCCCGGATGTTACACTAAACAAGACATATCACATGGCACATCAATATCATAAGCAACATAAAATAAAAGCTAGGGATAAGAAATCATACCCGTCACCACATCGGGTGCGGCGCATGCCTCCTCGGTAGTCAAATCGAAGGCTCGACTCCTCACCATCGGAGCCTCTGTCTTGCCCTGCCAGCCATCAGTGAGCCGCAAGGTCGCTGGAGCTGGCGCCGCCACTGGCACTGCTGCTGCTGTCAATCTCGGGTAGTTGGCCTTTCTATGGCCTCGCTGGTTGCAGTGGAAACACAGCAACTCTGATGTCTGAATAGTGGGCTCAGGGGCGGTACAATCCCTGCTGAAGTGCCCCGTCTTGTCGCACTTGTAGCAGCCCAACGATCCCAACCTTCATACCCCCTCATGGGTCTTGCCGCACTTCCCGCAGCGTCGCCGACTCTGTTGGCCCTTCGGCCTAGTGTCTGATCCCTTGGGCTTCTTCCCCGAAGCCCTAGTAGCCTGCTCTGTCTCTGCCTTTGTAACGTCCGCATATTTGGGCTAGTCAATTTAGAAACAATAAGCATCAAAAATGAGTTTTTGATGGAAGATTATTTAGAAGGATTAATCTTTTCCAAGTGGTAGTATATGTTACAAGGGTTCCGCACATATAAAGAACGCCGAAATCCGAGTTATAACGAAGATGTTATGACCCGTCGAAGTTTTTCGGCAAAACCGGCACGGCACCGGGAGACGTAAATAGTGAATTTACGATGGATGACTTTTTAGCCTTATAAATCTAAACAAAAGTTGTAGTATACGTTAAACCGAGAACATACAAAAAAAGAAAGCCCAAATCTGACTTCGTATGACGAAGTTATGAATTTTCTAAGATTTGCCATAGCAGTGCACGGCCCGAAACTCGAATTTTAGATCGAGCGGTTTTTGGCCTATGCGACCTAAATGAGAGTTGAAGATCTCAGTAATAGGAACTCAACGGTAAAATGACAGACGAAAAGGGAGTCCGTATGTAGAAGTTATGAATTTTATGTGGACATTTAACAGTATAATCTCCTCGTATTGTTAAAATTAAGATCAGTTAAGAATTAGCCGACGTAGTCAAAATAAAAGTTGTAGATCTTATTTTTACCTACGCGTGGATATAAAGAACGACGAAAACGGAGCTCGTATGCCAAAGTTATGAATTTTTGAAAATCGGTTGTTTTACCCCCCGTGTTCGACGCCACGTGTCAGCACCAGGCGATGCCGTGGAGCCTACGCAGGTACCACGACGTGGTGGGAGGCACCACGGCGTGGTGACGCTCCAGGCAGCCTATAAATAGAGGTGTCGAGGCATCCTCATTCCTCACACCTTTACCCACTTCTTTCTCTCTCTAGAACCTCTCTCTAACCCCCCCCCCCCCCCAAACCCCCCAAAAAGCCTAGGGAACCTCCCTAGCACCTGGCGGAAGCCCGGAGCGCCCGACGGCTCCAAAAAGAAGAGCCTTCGGCTCAAAAACTCTGCTTCGGCGGAGCCCGGTTTTGAGTAAAACTCACTGTAAGTGAGCTACGCCTACCCTATCTTTAGTATAACTTATGTTTTAATATAGTAATGTTATTAGGACCTTATAATAATTATTTGAGCTATTATTATTGGTTATATAAGTGTCGTTATAATATCTTTTTAACTACTCGCGGTACGGGAATCTGGTTTAAAGGGCCGCATAGAGTTGTTGGATTTCAGAAGTGTTATATGCCAAAATGGTCCTGCCATCCGGTGTTTTATGTCTGGCCCCTGTCTGTACATAGTAGGTGAAGAGTATTGTTTAACGCTTATATACTATTAATAATAGCTAGACTATTAATTAGTCTCGTCGAACCTTAGACTAAACTCTAGTGGTAATGATACTAGGTTTTGTCGAAAGAAGTATTTAATATAAACTACGTGCTATGTATGCATATTGTCTGAATACTTCCTGTCTATGCTGGTGAAAGATTTTTATACATGTTTTAAATTATTTAAACTGTATATGTATTTTATATCTACAAAAATGTTGGGGTAAAACATGGGTAGATGAAATATGAGTTGGACGATAAGTCGAGAGATAATATAGACCATGAGGTAAGGGTGAGAGGTGGACGATGTGAGAAGCCTTTTTCCAAATGTTGGCCCCGTCATCTAGCAGAGTATGGATAACAACCACGGACTATTCTAGATAGTCCGGTGGAACACTAGCAGGCTCGCAACCTATAGGTGTTGTGAACGATGTGTTCACCAGTGTACTCTAAAAACCCATTGACCTGTATTGCGAGTGGACTCTCGAAAATGATATTGTCAATAAACGAGATAACCCTGGCAGATGCGCCTAAAGGACTCTACCGGCAGAAGCGCCTAATAGAGAACCTCATAACCCCGACAGATGCGCCTAAAGGACTATACCGGCAGATGCGCCCCATAAAGAATGTCACAATTTTGGCAGCTGCGCCTAAGTGATAATATTAGCAGCTGTGCTTGAGAGATGTGTCATTAGCAACGATGGATTTCGTGCCTATTCCTTAGGATAATCCTTAGGAATGAATGAACGAGGAATAGTTGATTCTTAGGGTAGATCCTTAAGAGTAAATAAGATAATGGGGATGGGTAATTGGGTTGATTGATTGTTTGATGATTAAACATAATGATTATATTATTGTGGGTTGAAAACCCTATGTACTCACCAGGTTTCCCAACCTGACCCACTCAAGCTTATTTGTATCACAGGTGTCGATACGAAGCCACTTTACACTGAGAGATTTAAAAGAGATGTAGATCACTAGTGTAAATATATGTAAGTTCTATTTATGCTTATGTTTCTGTATTGACAATGACATCCCAAGGTTTTAAAAGGAATAAAAATACATTTCTTCGGAAATGCTTTGATAATGTATTTATCATGTTTTTCTGGGAACAAATTCCGCAACATTTTTATTAAAAGAAGTACTCTGATTTTTAAAAAGCATAAACAAAATCGGTCTTTTCTGGCCGAGAAAATGGGGATGTCACAGTTGGTATCAGGGCATTAGTTTAAGCGAAGTAGGAATAAGGATTTATTTCTAGACTTAAACTTAGAATGCTAAGCGATGATCGTGAGGAGTGTGTCTAATATATTTTAGGTAGTACACCTGAATAGATACGAGCACTAGCTTAATTAGGGAAGATGCCTAAAATGCTTTTATGTGCTAAATGATTTATGATGCTTTATGATGCTAAATGTATGATCGAATCTATGGTCTGTTGCCGACCGGATCTAGAAACTTTATGTGTTCAGATTTCTAAACGTTTAATTACGGTATTAGAACTGGCATGTAACTTTTCGGAGTAATAAGGAGGATTACACGACTAAACCCTCCTCTATCTATATTCTCGTCTCGATACAACAAACGTCTACTTTGGTGTACAGAACATCATGGTGAAGACTCGTAGTGAATTGAGTAAATGGAGGAAATGAGAAGGCTGACGATACTGAATGATACCTATCGGAAGATATCGTAAGAGTGATATCTTGCCTTTAGAATACGTCTAAGAAATAATACGTCTAGTACGGGATAAGTACACTTTCGATTAGCAAAAAGAAAGATTTTTTTTGTGTAATCCATGAAGTTATCCCATCGTCTGACATTTCCATCACCAACCGAGTTGAAGCAGAATTGATGATTGAAGATACGCATGGAAGAAGTCCTAGTAGAGTCTAGGGAAAATTATATGATTGTTTGGACACATTTGTATGTGTTAAATTTTTTTTTTGTGATAATAACTTGGAGAACTGTGAGACAACACTTGGGACGATTATGAGTAGGTGTGAAAGGTAGTAGAGGCCTATACTACCGGAAGCATAGGACTCGCACTTGGATCAGGGAAAGTCACAAGGTTACCAAGAAGCTAGTAGTTGATTCCGTTTTGTTCATGTATGTCATTACCATTGTTTCGGTAATGACTAAGAAGATGATTGTTATTCCGACCCTAGTGGTCATATCAAATTGAGTCCGACTACGATGAGTATGTTACGTGGTTCAGAGAACCAAGTTCGATGTAGCATCTGACTTAAGCCGAAAGATTGAAATAAAAGATAATCAAAGCGATCAGTAGAGGTATCGCGATATTTGCTTGTAGCTAGAAATGATACCTTTTAAGATGTGATTATATCCCATTAGAACATGAACGAAGGTATAGTCTGTTCTGGAATTTGACTCTAAGAGACCTGAGTCTAAGCATTGCAACATACGATGATAGGTCATTAGAAATTACACATCGGTCCATTGTAGTAATAAAATAACTTATCTTAAGTTCGTATCCAGTGAGGATCGAGATTGTGACTTGAAGGTCGAAATTTGGAGTCTAAGGTGAGATAGGGAGCAAGGGCAAGATCGAGCACCGCCTGCAGACAAGGATTCCAAGAGTTAGATACTCATTCGAAGGAACAAAGAAGTTACGATTATTACCTAGGATGAAGAGATAACGTATGGAGTCATTATACTGCCCTGTTTCGTTGATGATTCCGGGACGTAATCATCCTAAGGGGGAGATAATTGTAACGCCCGCAGATCCGGGCTAGTCAATTTAGAAACAATAAGCATCAAAAATGAGTTTTTGATGGAAGATTATTTAGAAGGATTAATCTTTTCCAAGTGGTAGTATATGTTACAAGGGTTCCGTACATATAAAGAACGCCGAAATCCGAGTTATAACGAAGAAGTTATGACCCGTCGAAGTTTTTCGGCAAAACTGGCACGGCACCGGGAGTCGTAAATAGTGAATTTACGATGTATGACTTTTTAGCCTTATAAATCTAAACAAAAGTTGTAGTATACGTTAAACCGAGAACATACAAAAAAAGAACGCCCAAATCTGACTTCGTATGACGAAGTTATGAATTTTCTAAGATTTGCCATAGCAGTGCACGGCCCGAAACTCGAATTTTAGATCGACCGGTTTTTGGCCTACGCGACCTAAATGAGAGTTGAAAATAGGAACTCTACGGTAAAAAGACAGACAAAAACGGAGTCCGTATGTAGAAGTTATGAATTTTACGCGGACATTTAACAGTATAATCTCCTCGTACTGTTAAATTTAAAATCGGTCGAGAATTAGCCGACTGAGTCAAAATGAAAGTTGTAGATCTTATTTTTACCTACGCGTGCATATAAAGAACGTCGAAAACGGAGCTCGTATGCGAACGTTGTGTATTTTTGAAAATCGGCTGTTTTACCCCTTGTGTTCGGCGCCACGTGTTAGCACCAGGCGAAGCCTTGGAGCCTACGCAGGTACCAACGTGGTGGGAGGCACCACGACGTGGTGACGCTCCAGGCAGCCTATAAATAGAGGTGTCGGGGTATCCTCATTCCTCACACCTTTACCCACTTATTTCTCTCTCTAGAACCTCTCTCTAACCCCCCCCCCCCAAACCCCCCAAAAAGCCTAGGGAACCTCCCTAGCACCAGGCGGAATCCCGGAGCGCCCGACGGCTCCGAAAAGAAGAGCCTTCGGCTCAGAAACTCTACTTCGGCGGAGCCCGGTTTTGAGAAAAAACCCGTTGTAAGTGAGCTACGCCTACCCTATCTTTAGTATAACTTATGTTTTAATATAGTAATGTTATTAGGACCTTATAATAATTATTTGAGCTATTATTATTGGTTATATAAGTGTCGTTATAATATCTTTTTAACTACTCGCGGTACGGGAATCTGGTTTAAAGGGCCGCATAGAGTTGTTGGATTTCAGAAGTGCTATATGCCAAAATGGTCCTGCCATCCGGTGTTTTATGTCTGGCCCTTGTCTGTACATAGTAGGTGAAGAGTATTGTTTAACGCTTATATAATATTAATAATAGCTAGACTATTAATTAGTCTCGTCGAACCTTAGACTAAACTCTAGTGGTAATGATACTAGGTTTTGTCGAAAGAAGTTGTTTTAAGTAAACGAAGCGTTGTCCGAGTACCGAGTCACCACCTTATCAGGTGAGTGCATAGTTACTTTCATCTTACACATAGATATGAAGTATTTAATATAAAATACGTGATATGTGTGCATATTGTCTGAATACTTGTTGTCCATGCTGGTGAAAGATTTTTATACATGTGTTAAATTATTTAAATTGTATATGTATTTTATATCTACAAAAATGTTGGGGTAAAACATGGGTAGATGAAATATGAGTTGGACGATAAGTCGAGAGGTAATATAGACCATGAGGTAAGGGTGAGAGGTGGACGATGTGAGAAGCCTTTTTCCAAATGTTGACCCCGTTATCTAGCAGAGTATGGATGACAACGACGGACTATTCTAGACAGTCCAGTGGAACACTAGCAGGCTCGCAACCTGTAGGTGTTGTGAACGATGTGTTCACCGGTGTACTCTAAAAACCCATTGACCTGTATTGCAAGTGGACTCTCGAAAACGATACTGTCAATAAATGAGAGAACCCTGACAGATGCGCCTAAAGGACTCTACCGGCAGAAGTGCCTAATAGAGAACCTCATAACCCCGACAGATGCGCCTAAAGGACTATACCGGCAGATGCGCCCCATAAAGAATGTCACAATTTTGGCAGTTGCGCCTAAGTGATAATATTAGCAGCTGTGCTTGAGAGATGTGTCATTAGCAACGATGGATTTCGTGCCTATTCCTTAGGATAATCCTTAGGAATGAATGAACGAGGAATAGCTGATTCTTAGGGTAGATCTTTAAGAGTAAATAAGATAATGGGGATGGGTAATTGGGTTGATTGATTGTTTGATGATTAAACATAATGATTATATTATTGTGGGTTGAAAACTTTATGTACTCACCAGGTTTCCCAACCTGACCCACTCAAGCTTATTTGTATCACAAGTGTCGATACGAAGCCACTTTACACTGAGAGATTTAAAAGAGATGTAGATCACTAGTGTAAATAAATGTAAGTTCTGTTTATCCTTATGTTTGTGTATTGACAATGACATCCCAAGGTTTTAAAAGGAATAAAAATACATTTCTTCGGAAATGCTTTTTTGGGAACAAATTCTGCAACATTTTTATTAAAAGAAGTACTCTGGTTTTTATAAAGCATAAGCAAAATTGGTCTTTTCTGGCCGAGAAAATGGGGATGTCACAGCCTTCCTCTTTCGGATGTGCTCCAGATCAATCTCCCTCTCCCTCGCCCTGGCAATCATGGATTCTAGGGTCGGACATGCTGAGAAGCGGACATGCTCCCGAATATCAGCTCTCAACATGTCGTGATAGCGGGTCCTCCGCATATCCTCGTCTCCCGCATACTGGGGCACCAACAATCCCCTATCCCGGAACTTGGAGGTAATCTCCGCCACTGTCTCGGTCGTCTGCCTCATATCAAGGAACTCCCTGGCCAGGTGCTGAAGCTCCACAGCTGGCGCGAACTCACCCTGAATCGGGATACAAAATCTGGCCAAGTCATAGCCTCAATAGTCGAGGCTCCCAGAGAGTCACCAACCGACTCCCACGAATCTCTAGCCTTGTCCCTCAAACAACCTGCGGCATATCGCACCTTCGACCCCTCAGGGCAAAAGCTTGTCAATTGCACAGACTCAATGTCTGCAATCCATCTCCTGGCCACTATGGGGTCCTTCGCCCCATGGAAATCCGGTGCACCACTCCCCCTGAAGTCCTTGAAGGACAGTGTGCGTGATCCTGACTGGCTGGACACCATGTCGCTCCTGAACGCTCTGAGGCGATCCTCCATCAGCTCAATGATCCCTTCCTTGATTGACCCAAAAATCACCGGGGTCGACTCAAGGATACCTCTCGTGATCTCAGACGCGATGAACTCGCGTAGTCCCTCGTCCACTGGCTCGGAACCTACCCCCGAGCCCGATCTTGAACCGGATCATGATCCTGAACCTCCCCCTCCATGACGTGTAATCATCACCATTCTGAAACATAACACATAATCGTCAGAATCATACATAAACCTCGGGAGGTCTCATACACTCTACAGGTTTCCTTCTTCTATCTCGGCCCTTCTTGACTCGAGTACGGATCCTCTGCTTTCAGTAGTACGGGCCCATACTACCTTCCACATCTATTCGTACTTTCCTCAAGGATTGCTTTGACTTCACCAAGTCCCTTCTACTACTGATGTACTCTTGCTAATCTCATCTTAGGCTTACCTTACGGTAACTCTTCAATCCACTCGCCACCATCAGCTGTGTAAGGAGTTCCTGCTACCCTTACTTAACTACCTCACGAATACCATTACATATTACTAAGACCAGATATCTTCGAATGAGAGGTCCTACCCTACAACGGTTGGACTCAGACAAGAGCTGTGAAATAGGGCTAGACCTAACCTTCTGAAATTATTCAATCCTCGCAATATGTAATGTGATGTATTCATTCATTAGTTAACTAAAGAGAGTTAGATATCCTATTAGCACAAAGCAACAACATTCGGGCATTGACTAACCCAATCAGACATACTCTATCCAAGCTATCATATAACTGACTAATCAGTAACATCTTGCAGCTCAAAAACACATATAGCAGACATATCAGGCATCTTCCTAGATCCTTAGCCCTAATCCAGCATGCAGTTCTCACACATAGGCAATAAGCATATAAGGCATCCTTCCTAGATCAGTAACAGACGTAGAAGGTTTTAGTAGGGGTGGCACTAAAAAAACTTTTCCGAAAAAAACTAAATTAGTAGTGGCACTCGTATTTTAAGCCGGTGCACCTAATAGAAAAAACATAAAAAAATATTTTTACACTACGTGCCGGAATCGGAGCAGTGGCCCGGGACCCCCCGGACACCACTAAGGTCCGCCACTGTCCTAGATCCTTAGCCCAAATCTAGCATACAGTTCTCATAATCGTAGCATATCATAACATAACATGTATGGGTATCTTGGGGAAAACTTACTTGAGCTCAGCCGGTCGCGCACATCACACACCTCGTTCTTTCTCAAAACTTCTCACTTTGTCTTTTGGAAAAACATTTTTCTTGTGAAAAATCTTTCAAATCCTCGATTTGAGTCCAGACACCCCCGAAGGTGTGTCCGAATCCCTCAAACCAAGGCTCTGATACCAACTTGTAACATCCCAATTTTCAAGGCCAAAAATTTCGTTTTTAATTATTTAACATGTAAAAAGCAGTTTACCAAAAACATTTTTAATATCATATAACCACGAAAACATGTATCAATTCATATCATCAAACAATACTAAAATCAGAGTACAATCCCATGAATCACATAATGCGGAAATCTGGTGTGCATGTGATGTGCATCTACCGCGCCGGCTCCTTCCCCTTCGCTGAAGAGGTACCTGAAACAAACTGAAAATTGTAAGCACGAAGCTTAGTGAGTTCCCCCATCATACCACATACCATAGATAACACATACTGTCAGGCATATCTGGGTGCCTGACCTACCCCTTTAGTCCTCTCGACCGGTAACCTTGCCTAGCATATCTGGGTGTTGGCCTACCCCTTCGGTCCTCTCGACCGGTAACCTTGCCTAGGATATCTGGGTGCTGGCCTACCCCTTCGGTCCTCTCGACCGGTCTTCGGGGACTATTTCACCCCCTACTACTATCTCATAAAATCATATCACATAGCATAAGGTGTCTAACATGACTGGGTACTAACTACCCCTTCGGTCCTTTTGACCGGTACCGAGGTCTATCCTACCCCTCCTATCATATATCATATAGCATCATAGCATACTAGCACGTAAGCACAACGGATAACACATACCAGACAATTATCACAAAGACAATTATCTCATCTATAACTCATACTACTGGTTCGGCCTTGGTACCTTAGACCCACTTCTACTGGAAGGTAACTCACCTCGATGTCGCGTAGTGTCTGCACAATCCTCCGTACGGAAATCCTCTCGTCTCAACTCCTCAATCCCTACACAACAACCCTCCCTGATTACTAATTCGTACCCATAACCCTCCTTAACAAGGGTCAACTCAAGTCCGGGTCAAAGTCGAAGTCAAAGTTAACTTTGGTCAAAGTCAACCTCCAGTTGACTTGACTCGCCGAGTTGGTCCACCAACTCGTCGAGTCCCTATTCTTTCAAAATGATCCAACCCCCGACTCTACTCGTCGAGTCTAGCAAGAACTCGACGAGTTTACCTTCAACCATAACATCGGGACCATCTTCAACCGACTCGCCGAGTTCGTCCTTGGGCTCATCGAGTTCATCTTCATCGTATGAATGTGTCCAGTCTATGACTCGCCGAATTCTATGAACAACTCGTCGAGTCCGTCTTCATGAGTTGGGAGATTGCCTTGGACTCGCCGAGTTTGTTCATACACTCGCCGAGTCCCATGATTTCCAGGTCCATAATCACGTCCATCGTGTTGAGTCCCCTTCTAGACTCAACCAGATTCCTCAGAAACAAAAAAGGTTGGGGAACCAATACCCGACTCGCCAAGTCCCATGGACGACTCGTCGAGTCCCCCAAAGTCCATATCCATAAACTCGATTTATGTTCAGCTCATCTCATCCAAAGGGTAGATCTGACCTCCTATGGTCGATATAACACGTAAAGTCACGAACTTTACGTCCATGCATGGGTCTTTAAGCTCAAAAGATCCAAAAATGAGGTCTACAAGATGCATGGGGCTCTTATGGCCATAAAGTTGGCACCTTTTTGCCATGAGAACCCTCCAAGGTTCAAGATCTGAAGCCATTACTTCTACATTACACTCTAAACCCGAAATGGCTTAGAAATGCCCCAAAGATGTCAAGATCCAAGCCCTAAAGTAGATCTAGCAAATAAGAAGTCAAGGTTGGAGCTTTTTACCTCCAACAAGCAGGAAATGCAACCAAATCTCTGGATCTACTGACTTCCTTCTTGAATCTCCAAGTCTTTCCTTCCTTCTTCAAACTTCAAATCACAAAGAATGGCACAAAATAGCTCAAGAACACTCAAAAGTTGATTAGGGTTTCGTGGACAGGGTTTGGAGGTGATGGAGGCTGGGGTGGAGGCCTCATAAAGTGTTTAAATAAGGTGCAAACCCTCAAATTTAGGGTTTCACTCAGACAGCTCCTACTCGCCGATTCGGTCTCTCGACTCGTCGAGTAGGTCACTTAACCCCCCTGATCCGAAGTCGAACCTACTCGACGAGTTGGGCCTCCAACTCGCCGAGTCCCAGTGTAAAATATGAAGTTTTGCTTGAATTTAAATACGTACCTGAAACCGGGTGTTACAGAGACATTCTTCAACGTTGTGCAACATATTCACGACGAAGAAAATTTGAATGTTGCTCTTACAAGGTCGGTCGTCAATCGTGATCGCCAAGCCGCACACGACTTATTGGTACGTGATTACTTTGCCGATAATTGTCTTTATAATGACGACTCGTTCGAACGTCGTTTCCGTCTGAATAAGGCTATATTTTTACGTATTAGTAATGCTTTAGAATCTCGTTATGATTTTTTCAAACAAAAACCCGACGCTAGAGGAAGAATGGGTTTTAGTAGTATACAAAAATATGCGGCTTCTCTTAGGTATTTAGGATACGGTATAGCATTTGATGCATCTGACGAATACTTGAAAGTATCCGAGAGGACCACAGTTGAATGTGTAGATTGGTTTTCTGCATATGTGTATGAGGTTTTTCACGAACAATATTTGCGCAAACCTACTCAACGTGATATTGAGAGATTATATTCCGCTCATGAAGAGAGGCATGGATTTCCGGGTATACTTGGCAGTCTAGATTTTACGCATGTGGCTTCGGAAAAATGTCCAAATGTGTGGCGTGGTCAGTTCACTCGAGGAGATATAGGTGAACCAACTATCATCCTTGAAGTCGTTGTTGATGGGTTTTGAGCATTCTAACACTCCTATGGTGTACATGCAACACTAGATGCTTTGGATCTATGTTTTCTCTAATATACATGCAAACTTTCAAAATTCCAAAGCATCATCCTAACTAGCATACAATGGAGTATCTGTACTAAAAAATTCTAGTTAGATGACATACCTTTTAGTGTAGTTGGAAACCTTGAAGCTTTAATAGCCTAGCACCAATAATATGAATGCCTTAAGTGGAATCACAAACCACCACCAACAAATGGAAGAACTTGAGAGGAGATAATATGCACTCAAAATCGGCTAGAACTCTTACAAGAACTCTAGGTATCGATTTCATGAACCAAAGGGCTTCTTATATAGTGGGGCTACATTAGGGTTACACCATGCAAACCCTAATGTGCATGACTTTCCATATTCCTCATGTTCCATGGGTTTTAACCTCCATGGAGTATCCATGGGTCACCACATGGGTTTAGCCCAACATAAGGAATCATGGATCATTAGGCCACTTATAAGAATGAATGATTTACACAATCAATCCCTATATATTTAATTAGTCTCTTTTTGATCACCAAATGAATTCTTGATCAATACTAATTAAATAATATGATTTCATATTAATATATTAGAACTTATAATATATTAATAAATCATAATTATCCTTTTCTCAAAAGTCTATCCTTCAAATTGTCCCGGTAAAGTGCAACCCAAATGGACCATGCTACTCTCGGGTCAAGTACATACCAAATATAGTTATGGACTTAGACACCTCATCCAACAGTCTCCCACTTGGATAATTCTAATAACTATAGTTGTAAGTATAACTTCATGATCCGACTAGAAATTGTGGCTCTTAAATGCCTTTGTCGAACTTAGACGTACCATTTTAGATAAGTGATCACAAAATCCTCTGTTCTCAAGGTATCAGCCGGACAAACACATGGAACACAATCAATCTTTTTTCCAACAATTTGTTTCCCGATTTCTGATTCGTTTGACATAGAACTTAATCGAACACATCAATTCAGTTCTGACCGGCCTCGACACATAGGTCAAAACAAAATCATCGAGGGGCCCAAGATATCGCTTTTAATCCTCCAATTACTAAAAGGAACAAATAAACTTTGACAGTATATGCATGTACTAATTATTCACTGAACCATACACAACAGCACGTTTTATAACATCGAGTTACTGATGCGTTTTCGTACTATCAATGTACAACCAACTCATAGTCAACAACTCATATATCTAGGTTTGAAGATTATATGATATTATCGTCTCACGATCACTCGAGATAAATTCCATGAAGTGATACAAGTGAGCTTAGGTCGAATCCAATACTCAAACCTTATGCGCACTCATGAATGCCATAGCAATGTCTAACCATTTCTGACAATCTACAAGCCAAATTCATGACAGTATTTTTTCAATACCTACTTCCAAAGTATGATCGACTGTGGATGGTTTGATTCAATTATTCTGGAAGTCAAAACATGCAAAAATGAAACAATAGTAAAACAATTGACATGAGACAGTACCATACTAGTAAATAAAAACACCTTTTATTTAAGCATCAAACGTCAATTACAGTTTATCTATTACAAATTTCGAAATAGCTATCTAATCATTAAAACTAATATCATCTCTCAGCCCAATGCATCTCGCATGCTGTAAATGCTTAACCCTACTCAGTTCCTTCGTGAGGGGATCTGTCGCGTTCTCATCTTATGATACCCTCTTTGCCACGAGGAGTCCTTCTTCTATCTTGTGTCTTATGAAGTGATATTTACTGTCGATGTGTCTGTACCTACCATGATCCCTTGGTTCCTTGGCTAAGGCAACCGCACTATCGTTGTCACAGAAAATCTCCACAGGCTCCTTTATAGTTGGTACAACTCCAAGGTCTCCGATGAAGTTCTTCGTCCATATCGCCTCCTTCGTCGCTTCGCTTGCTTCTATGTACTCTAATTCGCAAGTTGAATCAGCTACAGTCTCCTGCTTGGAACTTTTCCAAGTTATTGCTCCTCCATTCATGGTAAAGACCCAGCCCGACTGAGAGCGAAAATTATCCCTATCGATCTGAAAGTTGGCGTCACTATACCCCACCACTCTCAAGTCATCACTCCCACCAAGTGTAAGGACCCAGTCCTTACTCCTTCGCAGGTACTTGAGAATGTTCTTTACCGCAGCCCAGTGAGCCTTGTCCGTATTCCCTTGATATCTGTTGACCATGCTCAACGCAAAGGCCACATCAGGGCGAGTACAAGTCATAACATACATGATCTAGCCAACAACAGAAGCATATGGTAATCGACTCATCTCAGCTGTCTCAGCCTCTGTACTCGGACTCTGAGCTTTACTTAACTTGGAATTGCTCTGGATCGGTAAGTCACCTTTCTTGGAATTATGCATGTTGAACCTCTTCAACACTTTGTCCAAGTAGGTACTTTGACTAAGTCCAATTAGTCTCTTACTCCCGTCTCTCAATATCCTTATCCCAAGGATATACGCAGCTTCTCCAAGGTCCTACAAGGTTGGGATGTCATTTCCTATGAGTAGTATGTCATCCACATACAGTACCAAAAATCTAACTATACTCCCACTAGCTCTGACATATACACAGGACTCATCCTTACTTCTTGAAAAGCCAAACTCTTTGACTTTCTCATCGAAACAAAGATTCCATTTGCGAGATGCTTGTTTCAATCCATAAATGGATTTCTCAAGACTACACACTCTATTACGGTACTTCGCATCGACAAAACCCTCTGGCTGACACATGTACACATCCCCGACCAACTTCCCATTAAGGAAAGTAGTTTTGACATCCATTTGCCATATTTCATAGTCATGAAATGCAGAAATGGCTAGCATAACCCTAATAGACTTAATCTTCGCTACTGGTAAGAAGGTCTCATCATAGTCAACTCCCGGAGTTTGAGTAAAGCCCTTTGCAACCAGTCGCGCCTTATAAGTGTGTACCTTCCCATCCATGTTTGTATTCTTCTTGAAGATCCATTTGCACCCGACTGTCTTACGACCCTTTACATTGTCAACCAAGTTCCAAACTTGATTGTCATACATGGACTGAAATCTTTCCATTTAGCAGACTCGGGGCCTGCCATGGCTTCCCTGTAGTTGTTAGGTTCATCCAAATTTATCAGTGTGTTGTCACTGATAAATGTATCACCCTCAGATGTTATATGAAAACCATATAACACTGGTGGAACACTAACTCTACTGGAACGCCTCAGAGGTAAGGACTCGTCAATCGGCTCAACATGAGTTTCCTCCTCAGGTTGATCGCTAGTGTTTGAGGTTCCTTCACCACTTGACTCTTGAAGTTCTTCAAGGTCAATTTGCCTCCCACTGTCCCCTTGGAATATAAGTTCCCTCTCTCGGAAAACCCCTCTCCTCGCAACGAAGACAACATTGTCACTCGGTCTGTAGAAGAGATAGCCAAAGGACTTTTGCGGGTAGCCGATGAAAATACACCGCTCATTCCGAGGTTTAAGCTTGTCGTGCGTCTCGCGCCTCACGAAATCCTCGCAACCCCAAACCTTGATGTGTGCTAACGAGGGAACCTTCCCTGTCCATATCTCGTGAGGTGTTTTGGCAACCTTTTTAGTTGGGACTCGATTAAGGATATGGGCGGCATTCTCCAAGGCAAACCCCCATAATGAGATTGGTAACGAATCTCGACTCATCATGGAACGAACCATGTTTAACAAGGTTTGGTTGCGCCTCTCAGCCACACCATTAAGCTGTGGTGTCCTAGGTGGCGTCAACTGTGAAACAATTCCACACTCCTTAAGATAGTCCAGGAATTCGATACTAAGATACTCACCACCACGATCGGATCGGAGCATCTTTATCTTCCTGTCCAGCTGATTCTCCACTTCTTGCTTAAACTCTTTGAATTTCTTAAAGGTTTCTAACTTATGCTTGATTAAGTAGATATAGCCATATCTACTGTAATCATCAGTAAAAGTCACATAGAAGCGGTTAGCATCCCTTGTGGCGGTTCTGAAGGGCCCACACACATCGGTGTGTATGAGATCCAACAAACCCTCACCCCTTTCACAAGAACCAGTGAATGGTGACTTAGTTATTTTTCCAAGCAAACAAAACTCGCAAGTGTCATCCGACCTTAAGTCGAATGACTCCAAAACTCCAGCCTTCTGGAGTTGTCCTATGTGCTTATTGTTGACATGTCCAAGACGACAATGCCACAAACATGCCTTATCCAAATCATTAGAAGAATCAATGTGCAACACATTATTTCCTAAGTTGTCTACAACCATCACAGTTTCATATACACCATTACAAGGTAATGCTTTAAAATAAAAAAACACTATTATAATAAGCATTAATAGTACCACATTCATTATCAAATGAAAAACTAAACCCTTGTTTGTACAAACCATGAAAGGAAATAACATTTCTCGCCATTTCAGACGAGTAGCAACAATTATTCAAATCTATTTCGAACCCACTACTAAGCAATAAAGAGTAAACTCCGATCTTGGTGATAGGTGAAACCTTCCTATTCCCATGATCAAGTTTATCTTCCCGTGCTCCACATCCTTACTTCTTTTTAGGCCTTGCACATCAGAATAAATGTGAATTCCACAACCTGTGTCAAGAACCCAAGAGTTAGAATGTGATGAGTTTTTAGATAGAATAGTGTAAATACATGCATCGGTGGGTTTAACTTTCTCATCCTTAACATCCTGCAAGTACTTGGGGCAGCTTCGCTTCCAGTGCCCCTTTTCATGGCAATAGAAACACTCTGCTTCTTTTGGGATGGCCGAGGGAGTAGCAGAACCTCCTTTGGTTCCACTTGAGGAGGATCCATCAAGAGACTTTCCCTTGCGGCTCTTGGAATAAGCCTTCCTCTTCTTCCCCTTACCTTGCCCAATTTCCAGAACAGGGGCATTAGCAGTAGGAGTGGTTACAACAGATTTACCTTTGAGACCACTTTTGGCAGTCCTCAAAAGGCCCTGAAGCTTGCTCAGAGTGACTTCCTCCTTGTTCATATGATAAGTCATGCGGAACTGATCATAACATAGAAGTAAGGAGTGTAGAATAATGTCTATAGCCAGCTCCTCATCAAAGTTCACATTCAATTTGAGAAGACGGTCCACAAACCTTTGCATTTTCTGCAAGTGGCCCGTGATGGGTTCACCATCCTTCATCTTTGTTGTAATCATGGAGCAGATGATTTCATACCGCTCTTGACGAGCACTCTGATGGTATCTTTCCATCAGGTGCTGGTGCATCTCAAAAGGGTAAAAGTCCTCATAAGACTTTTGGAGTTCAGGAGACATGGTGGCAAGCATGATACAAGCTACCTTGGTGGTATCTTTCTCATGTGCCCTAAAATCAGCAATCTCCTGAGGAGTAGCAGCAGACTCATCGATTTCCTTAAGCTCCTTGTCGAGGATATATTCCTTGTCCTCGTAGCGAGTGATCATCCTAATGTTCCTAATCCAATCATTGAAATTAGTCCCATCAAAGATGACTCTCCTACAAAGGTTCATGAGAGAGAAGGAGCCGGTAGGGTTTGAGCCAGAAGCAGTGTTGGAAGACATCTGAAAAGAAAGAAAGACAAAGTTTAGATTACATAAATAGTCCTTAATATAACACCCAAAATGAAATATTAAGGCTAGGACCCAACACAATATTTTACAATTTGGAAGAGGGATGCCGTAATCCAACTTGCAAAATATTTGAAGATAGGTAAATGACGATTTACCAATTTCCACCATGAAAAACGAAATTGTTTATTAAGTTTTAATTGGATTGAAACTCCTAGATCCTTTGAGATTCATTGAACAATTCAATGGCATGTTTAAATCTCGATTATGCCCTTTAGGTTTGTGACTGGGTTACCGAGGATCATAAACAAGGTGTGAATAACCATGCAAATGTACTTGGTACTCTCAATGTCAATTATCACCTTAATCAATGTGCCGGTTAACCACACACGCTCCATTGACCTTATGATAAACATTAAGTTACCCTTTGCCACCCTTACTAGTCCACGTTAATGTGCCGGTTAACCACACACGCTCCATCAACGACTTGGTAAGGTGCAAAGTGTAATTTCATTGATTAGCATCAATTTCACATTTTCCTAAAGTAACTAAGATTGAGAATTTATAGAAGGTTTAGTTACTTTATTACTATCATTATACTTTTAATGAGAATTATAGTCTTTGTCCTACCCGTTCGGCTAACGACCCTCCACCAGTCAAGGAAGCGGTGGGTGAGAGTGGACACCCATTAAATTGTCAGTTTATAGGCAGTAACCTTATATCCCCCTTATAGACCGGCTTCGTGAATGAGTCATACTAACGGTAAAACTAACTTGTCTTATACATATATATAAATATTAAACCTATAATATTATAATAGTATAAGGGTTGAATTTTAACTTTTAAAATTCTAAGGTTTGGAATTAAAGTTTCATTTAGTGATACTTTACAAATTCCAAAACTTGAGGGCAAGTTTTGAAACTTGTCAAAACTCTTCAAGTCCATAACATATGAGTTTAATGACATCTTTATTAGAAAAAAACCTTTCATGTTCCATAACATCCATAACTTGAGGACAAGTTATGGAGTCCATTAAAATCATTTAAAACATTATTTAACTAACACAATAATCAAATCATTCATAGAAGATTCAATCAAACTCATATGAACAAGACAATTCAAATCAAAACAAATTTCATGTAATTAGCCTAACCATGTAAACTAATACAAAACATGAAACTTTTGACAATTATCTTTTAAATTGGATTAGCATGATCATTACCACATCAAAAACAGGTTTATAAGTTCAAAAACAGTTTAGGGTAATGATCCTAGTCCAATTCCAGCCTTAAAACTCGAAATTCTGCTTCCAGGAGCACCAACTCATCGAGTGCATGAACTGACTCGACGAGTTGGTCAGTTTATAGGGTGGACTCGGCGAGTCTATCAGTGGACTTGTCGAGTTCACTGTGCAGACAGCAGAAAATCGATTTATCCAAGCTTTGAAAACAAGTAGCATCAAGTATAATGGAAAACAATCCTAGGCTCTGATACTACTGATGAGTTTTGAGCATTCTAACACTCCTATGGTGTACATGCAACCCTAGATGCTTTGGATCTATGTTTTCTCTAATATACATGCAAACTTTCAAAATTCCAAAGCATCATCCTAACTAGCATACAATGGAGTATCTGTACTACAAAATTCTAGTTAGATGACATACCTTTTAGTGTAGTTGGAAACCTTGAAGCTTTAAGAGCCTAGCACCAATAATGTGAATGCCTCAAGAAGAATCACAAATCACCACCAACAAATGGAAGAACTTGAGAGGAGATAATATGCACTCAAAATCGGCTAGCACTCTTACAAGAACTCTAGGTGCCGATTTCATGAACCAAAGGGCTTCTTATATAGTGTGGCTATATTAGGGTTACACCATGCAAAGCCTAATGTGCATGACTTTCCACATTCCTCATGCTCCATGGGTTTTAACGTCCATGGAGTATCCATGGGTCACCACATGGGTTTAGCCCAACATAAGGAATCATGGATCATTAGTCCACTTTATAAGAATGAATGATTTACACAATCAATCCCTATATATTTAATTAGTCTCTTTTTTATCACAAAATTAATTCCAAATTAATTCTTGATCAATACTAATTAAATAATATGATTTCATATGAATATATTAGAACTTATAATATATTAATAAATCATAATTATCCTCTTCTCAAAAGTTCGTCCTTCAAATTGTCCCGGTGAAGTGCAACCCAAATGGACCATGCTACTCCCGGGCCAAGTACATACCAAATATAGTTATGGACTTAGACACCTCATCCAACAGTTGCGTCTCAAGATTTGTGGATATGACATGCATTTTTCGGAGTAGCGGGGTCTAACAACGACATTAATGTTCTTGGTCAGTCTCCTCTTTTCAACAAGATTTGGACCGGCAAAGCACCTGATATGACGTTCACGGTGAACGGGCACGCGTACAAATACGATTACTACCTTGGTGATGGGATATACCCGGATTATTCTACATTGATGAAGGCATACTCTGTTCCTCAAAGTGAAAAGGCAAAGCTGTTTACAAAAAAATGGGAATTGACGAGAAAGGATATCGAGAGGGCATTTGGAGTCCTTAAGCAGACATGACATGTAGTGAAATATGCTACATGACTCTGGGATAAAGAAAGAATTAAATGAATGGTCCTAGCATGTATTATAATGTATAATATGATTATTGAAGATGAAGGTCGAGCGATTTGCACGTATGATCCGAACGACGTTGTCATTCCAATTGAGGAGTTCGTACCCGGAACGAATGAGATTTTAGAGCGAGATGTTGAAATTCATAACAGTGAAACGTGTTTCAATCTTCGTAAAGATGTCGCGAAACATTTGTAGCAACGTAACATGAACGAAGATTAGTTTTTTTATATGTATGTTTGTTTTTTTTAATTAATGTAATGTTTTTTTTATTTCTAGATTAATTAAGTAATGTAGTTTGAAGTTGTAATTTTCTTTTTATAATTAATGAAAAACTAGTTGAAAAAATGAATGTTTTTTAATTATTAAAAATGTAATTTTATTTATTTTTGAACTAAAAAAAATAAAAATAATGATATGGAGTGGTGTATTAGTGGTAGGTATCTCATGTTAATAGTAGAAGAATGTGGTGCTGATGTGACATCCACCACATATGTGGTATGTATTAGTATAACGGATGACCTAAGTTTTGAACAAGTTTATAGATGCGGGGTATTAAAGAACATAATGTTGATGTTGACGTTACTGACATTTGAAAACTAGTATAATAAATCAAGTTAGCATTTGTTGTTATTGCATTTATGATATAAAATGATGCATCGGATTGTTTTACTTACTTGTGTACGAAATATTTAGAAAAAACTTATTTATGATTTTAAAAATTCATATGGCGTTGTCCTTATTTTTCAAAGATGTCACACATGTCCTTTTAATAGTTTAATCACCTCCTTAACCCGTTCATTTTGACACCTCTTGTTTTTATGCCTTTATATATATATATATATATATATATATATATATATATATATATATATATATATATATATATATATATATATATATATATATATATATATATATATATCTGAGTTATTGTGAGAACTAAAAAGAAAACATGTGAACTTGCGAACTCATCATTTTCAACACAAAAAAAAACAATTTTCTCCAAATGATGCGTATAAGCCATATCTAGACTCAAAAAAATATTTGACAATTTTCTTTATTTAATTTCGAAATTTGTATGTATGCACAATAAACAGTTGTACGGACTGCTGATGAGCACAATCATCAGTCATATGGACTGCGAATGTCCACAATCAATAGCTATATGGACTACTGATGAGCAATCAGCAGTCCATATGATTGTTGATTGTGGTCATCAGCAGTCCATATGACTATTGATTGTGCTTATCAACAGTTCGTACAACTGCTAATTGTACTTATCAGCGGTCATACAAAAAAAATCGTCAAATCCTTTTTTTTTTAGCTTATATATGGTTTAGAAGCTCCATTTTGAGAAGATTGGTGTTTTTAGTGTTGAAAAACGATGAATTAATTATGAGTTCACAAGATCTCACGAATCTTTTGGTTCTCAAAAGAACCTCTCTCTCTATCTATCTATCTATCTATCTCTCTCTCTCTATATATATATATATATATATATATATATATATATATATATATATATATATATTATTTGGACATTTGTTTGATTTTATACGATTTTAAAAGGTCCATAGATCTCAACAGATTATTCACTTTTTCATACACAAATATATATATATATATATATATATATATATATATATATATATATAAAAGTGAATAATCAGAGATTCTATGGACCTTTTCAAATCGTATAAAAGCAAACAAGTGTCCAAATAATTGGAAGTGGTTTTTGAGACCAGTCATGTGTTTTCTTTGTTCCTTCCCATCACATGTTAAAAGTACATGTGCATCTCATTCCTTCCAAATAATAATAAATAATTTAAAGAAACCACCTCTAAAACTAAAAAAACATTGACGTTTTTCTTAAATAATTTTATATTTATTATATAATATACAAGTTAGCTAAAATAAATTATGCAAACGATATAAAGTTTAATATATCATGATAATATTGTACCAACCAATTTATTATATCATTGAGAGACCCAAAAAAAAAGTCGGTGGTTGTACAAATTTTTAAAGAGTTGCACTATTAGAAAAAACTCATTTTTGAAAGCAATTTCCGTCATAAATTCGTTAATAAATCGACGAATTTACATTAAATTCACAATTAGTAGACTTTGGGGTGGATTTCAAATGGATTTGTGACAAATTTTGACGAATTTTTACTTAATATACATTTGATAAGAAAATTTTGGGGGTAGCGTGTGCTACCCCTTGCAACATAGTAATCATCCCCTACATCATATAGGGGTTGGATCCATTAAGATGACTAATCTTTTTAAGATCATTAGGATTACTTTTTCAACTTTTGTTTTAAAGTTTATTTTATATCGAAAAATAAATAAAATATAAAAATTCATTATTTTAAACTCTTTCCATATTATTATTCGAAAAAAAAATGTAACATATGCATCATATGCATATCATTTGGTAAAACGGTTTTAGAGCTTATCTTCTATAAAAAAATAATTAAAAATATATAATTTCATCATCTTTTAACTTCTACCCAATGTTGCAAAACTCATTTAGGCGATCCCAAGGGGGCCGACTAGCATCTAGCGAGTATTCGGTCTAGGCGGAGAGTATTCGGATTGGAAAAATTATATATTTAACAAATATAACAAGTTTATTAAAAATTATGACAAAATATATGAATATCAATAACAATTATATATTTTTTTCTTAAATAAAAATCGAAATTTCCGAGTTTTCCTGATTTTTACTGATTCCTGTCGATTTTGACCGAGTTTGACTGATTCTGAGTTTTTTGGCCGATTCCTAATTAGGCGCCTCGGTCTACACCCGATTCCAATTAATCGGCCGATTAATCGTCCTCCTGGGCCGATTTTTGCAACACTGCCTCTACCCATGTTGATATTCAGAAAAAATTTGCATTTAACGCAAAATGTACACCATCGGCCATATACACATCAGTAGAAAAACGTTTGTTTTGATTTTTTTTCAACAAATCATCTTCTATAGCATCGTCCTAACTTAATATTCCATTCGTCCCAAAATTATTGTTCACCTTATTATTTTAGTTTGTCCCAAAATTATTGTCCACTACCAAAAGTAGATATACACTTTTACCATACTATCCCTAACATTTAATAAAGTAAAATTGAATAATTACAAACGCACATTTCTCATTGGTTTTTAAAAAGGGCAAGAGGGTCATTTTACTCAAAAAGACAAAACTAATGATTTCTTTTCTTAATCTATGTGTTTTTTGTCTGTGGACAATAATTTTGGGACGGAGGGAATAAGATGTTTTTCATTTGTACATTAATATGCACATACACAGATGCGCATATATGCATATTTTCATTTGTGTATATGTGCATATGGTGCACTTTTTACGTTAAAAAATATATTTTTTTAATATCAATATCGAAAGAGATTAATAGATGATGAATTTAAAAAACATTAGTTTTTTTTATATAACATAATTATAAAATAATGGTTGAAAATCATGTATATTTGAGTTTGTGCATATATGTATATTTTTTTAAACTTTTTCTAGATATTTTTTTTAAAAAGTCTTAATTGGTTAAGACGTTGTTATAGAAGGTGATTTGTTGAAAAAAAAATGCGATTTTTTTTTCAAGTGATATATGCATATGGTGCATATTTTTTGTTAAAAAAAAAATCAAAAATCAATATGGAAAGAAGTTGAAAAATGATGAACTTACATATTTTTATCGATAGAATATAGTGTTTAAGACGTAGATTGAAAAAGTGATACAAATGATCCTAAAAAATTAGTACTAATATATATATATATATATATATATATATATATATATATATATATATATATATATATATATATATAAATTTTTAATGTGTTTGGTGTTTAAGATTTTATTAGTTTTGATGTTAGCATTTATTTTTTTAATATAGTTCAAAGTTTAAACTTATGTTCACGTTCTTTATTTTTCTCTATTGCTTTAAAATTTAAATTAATGATAGAAAATTATAAAATTGTTTTCGATCTAATTTCTAATGTCACCCATTCACAAGCCTTTCATTCAAGTTTGATGATGCTCAAGAAT
The DNA here is from genome assembly GCF_052849685.1 of Lactuca virosa. NCBI lineage: Eukaryota > Viridiplantae > Streptophyta > Magnoliopsida > Asterales > Asteraceae > Lactuca > Lactuca virosa. The sequence continues at coordinate 71,278,924 of NC_136434.1, forward strand.
ACATAAATTCACGTTCACAAAACTCTTGTATATGTTTGTATATACCATTACAAAAATAAACCATTTAAATTTACGAATTTATTGTTAGTCAAACAAATTGGTACTAACTATATAGTAATAACTAAATTTGTATACCAATTATAATTGATAGTTTGAAAAAAGAAAAAATATAGTACTATATCTAGTCCATCACTATTAAAATAAAACAAATAACTTTTTAACCATAAAGAGAACAATTTATATATATTTCAAAAGTTTTTATACAGTATATTAGAAAGTTTATAATCTTTTAAGTTGTTTTATACACATTTTGCAATAGTATTTTAATACATCTAGTATACGCACAAAGAATACCGAACAAAAGATTTTAACAAGTCAACCAAATCCAATTGTACCCAAAAATTATCCATTTATACGTTACCTATATATTTATAAAAATAAAAATTGATAAAAGTATTATATGACCATCAAGAATTTAATATTTAATACTTAAAATTATATTAAAAATAGTTTAAAAAATAATAAGATTTTATAAACTAAATATAATAACGAACTAAAATAAAACATTATTGAATAAAAAAAAAGTTAACTATACAAATCACAAAACTTAATGTATAATAAAATTGAAACATTATTAACTCAATCAAATCACTCTAATAATAAAAAATCACTTTTCAAAATTGATTATTGATATTTAATCCTAAAAAACTTCCCATTAAATATGCTCTTATATGTTATAATGTCCTTTTTATCACCTTTAAATTTATCTGAACACTTAAATTTATCTATTACGACTTCAAAATAATTAGTTTAAATATGTATATGAACATCCGAGTGAACACGGGCAAACCTCTGGAAACCATGGTCAGATTGCAGGGGTGGCGAGGTCGGTGGCATGTTCATGGGAAAGCACACCATCTAAATCTACATGAATATTTGTTGCATATATAACGACATTAACGTAAAAGAATATGTTCCAAAACACGACAACCCTCGATGTGCTTTACTTAATTTAAATTTTATTTAAGAAATAATTTACATAAATAATCCTTTTGGTTTATCAAAGATACAACTAAAGTTTATGTTAATTTTTTTTATACGAATGGTCCCATGGTTTCAATTGCTAGTATGGTTGGTTCCTAAGACCCCTCGGTGAGTACAAGACCACATACTGCGGTAGCTAATTTGGCACCGCAATGTGCGGCAAACATCCTATCGACCTCGTTTAAAAATGTGGTATTAATGTTGTACGTGAGTGGTTTACTCCATGCGAGTTTGAAAATGTGGCCGTTTGTAGCCATTGGTGAATGACTAAAATCATATTTTTAATTTTTTTTTAAAACACTATAAGTGCACTACTATCTATTATATTTTTCACACACAAACCGTTTTCAGTTTATACAGCATTCGAAACATTTGCATTTCAAAAATGAATCCAAACAACCCTCAATTTACCACTCGTAGCAAATTACGCGCAAATGTTCGTCTGATTGAGCCGTCGGTTTACATACCACAAATGTAGTATTAATGTCGTACGTGAGTGCTTTACTGCATGCGAATTTGAAAATGTGGCCGTTTGTAGCCATTGGCAAATGACTAAAATCATATTTTTATTTTTATTTTAAACACTATAAGTGCACTACTATCTATTATATTTTTCACACACAAACCGTTTTCAGTTTATACAACATTCGAAACATTTGCATTTCAAAAATGAATCCAAACAACCCTCAATTTACCACTCGTAGCAAATTACGCGCAAATGTTCGTCCGATTGAGCCGTCGGTTTACATACCACAAATGTGGTATTAATGTCGTACGTGAGTGGTTTACTGCATGCGAATTTGAAAATGTGGCCGTTTGTAGCCATTGGCAAATGACTAAAATCATATTTTTAATTTTTTTTTTAAACACTATAAGTGCACTACTATCTATTATATTTTTCACACACAAACCGTTTTCAGTTTATACAACATTCAAAACATTTGCATTTCAAAAATGAATCCAAACAACCCTCAATTTACCACTCGTAGCAAATTACGCGCAAATGTTCGTCTGATTGAGCCGTCGGTTTACATACCACAAATGTGGTATTAATGTCGTACGTGAGTGGTTTACTGCATGCGAATTTGAAAATGTGGCCGTTTGTAGCCATTGGCAAATGACTAAAATCATATTTTTATTTTTATTTTAAACACTATAAGTGCACTACTATCTATTATATTTTTCACACACAAACCGTTTTCAGTTTATACAACATTCGAAACATTTGCATTTCAAAAATGAATCCAAACAACCCTCAATTTACCACTCGTAGCAAATTACGCGCAAATGTTCGTCCGATTGAGCCGTCGGTTTACATACCACAAATGTGGTATTAATGTCGTACGTGAGTGGTTTACTGCATGCGAATTTGAAAATGTGGCCGTTTGTAGCCATTGGCAAATGACTAAAATCATATTTTTAATTTTTTTTAAAACACTATAAGTGCACTACTATCTATTATATTTTTCACACACAAACCGTTTTCAGTTTATACAACATTCGAAACATTTGCATTCCAAAAATGAATCCAAACAACCCTCAATTTACCGCTCGTAGCAAATTACGCGCAAATGTTCGTCCGATTGAGTCGTCGGTTTACCTACCACAAATGGATTCGTCTTTGATTGCGCCTTGACCCCAAGCCCAACCCCAACATTTTTACTATCAACAAATATTACAATAATTTTACACGATGCAACATCCTAGCCCAACCACATTTCAAAAAATTTCCCCCCTCCCCGAATACGTTCCCTCGTTGGAAGTCGGATTTATCCCGGAAACTCAACGGATCAAATCAGCAGTCGATTCTGAACCCCAATTGTTCGAGAAACCCAACATGAACCATCTAACCTCAAAAGACAAGGAAAAGGAATAGCACTTGTTCGAAAAGAGAAGATGGTGTCTCAACAATGGCAACCGTACGAAGAGATGGTTTTAGCGCAATTATGGGTTGATATTTCGGAGAATTCCAAAAAAGATAACGTGCAAAAAGATGAACACTTTTGGCGACGCATTAAAGAACAATTTCTTATGGTGATGGATCGTGGCGAGTACCGCACTAAAGATCATTGTACTAGCAAGTTTCGCAAGATGAACAAGTATGTCACAAAATTCAACGACATTTACAACAATTTGGAAAAACGGGGAAGGCGATGAACAAATTTTAGAGACGATGTTTAAATTTTGTGACAACCCGAAAATTTAATTCTTGTAAAAGTCAAACGTATCGTGCAAAGGTCAAACTCATTTCTTTTATTATCTTATATGGCTAGATTAATGGGTTTTAAGTGTATCAACCTTGTACCAAAGGTGTTGTTTGTTTAAGATGTAAAACATGTTGAAACCGGGAACCTTCACAACCCATTTCATCCAAGCCGCAAACCTCCGAGCCGTGATCACTTCGGACCGTAAACATATGCCTACGAGGTTCACGACCGCAAACGAGGGTTCACGGTCATGAACTCCTCCCTATATATAGGTGTTGATCGATTTTATCCTTCACTTCTTCACTTCTGGACGTGAACTCATCCATTCTCTCTCAAGTATCATCAGCCAAAAACCCTTTTCTCTCCTCTAGACCAAGAGAAACGCCTTCTTTCCTTGCTTTTCTTGTGAAATCCTCTTGGATTCAACTTAGAATCGACTTAGAACTTCAAGTGTTCATAGTTCATCAAGTGTTCTTGGGCCGTGAACACCCATATTGGGTCGTGAACTCAAGAACACCAAGTGTTCTTGGGCCGTGAACACACAGCCTGGCCGTAAACACCATTCAGCCATCCATCTATTCTTCTAACACCCTTATTTGTAAGTTAAACTTGCAAATTAGTTCGTTTTCCAAGCATTCTTATGAGTATATTCACTAAATGTATACATATATATGTCATAACATTTTAAATAGGACTCGTTTGTGCTTCGGGACTTCACTAGTGAAACTTATCGTCATATACCAGATCTTCAATCGAATCCCCAACATAAGGTGAGTTCATACCCCTACATTTTTATGATTTTTAACTGTTTTAGAGAGGGAATACAAGTGAAACACAATGAAAATTGTGTTAATATCTAAAATGCTTTTAAATGTTTTTAAAGTTTTTAAATTGTTATAATTATCAAAAATTACATATTTATATATGTGTAAATTATATAATTTGGATTCAAAAGATTTAGAATATATAATTTGACCCCATTTCCGGTTCCTTGTTTGGTTGTGGGCTTGGAGTAAAGTTATTTAATTGAATGTCTAATTAATCACAATTATATAAATATTACATTTATATAAATATAATCGGGTTTTCAAACTGTTTTGTACTATTTGGTACCAACAGTGAACTTCATGGAATAACAGTATTACCGATTCTTACCAACAGTTAAACTATAATAGGTATAGTTTAGAGAACTCATTCATTTTAAAGCACATAACAGAAAACAAATAGAGTACTTAACGGAAAACGAGTAGAAAACATTCTTCAGAAAAACAATCAGAAAACAACCATATAAACTATATCTTATATAGTTTATGAAACTGACCTACTGAGTATTTATTATAAAGTAACTTGTCAATATTCTATACATGATCATCAATATAGCATTTGTGAGGCAACCTTCATGTACTTTTATAAGTACCCCCAAGTCTTGAAATTATAACCAGAGTCTCCTGGAGGGAGAGCGCGACACTTGTGTATAGATCTATACGGGACTGACAATCCCGCACCAGAGCTGCTTGCAACAGCTAGGTCGGCAGACCTGTGGTGACAAATGTCCTACCAATTGCGACGTCTGAAGAACGTCGTGTTCAGGCGATCCTAGATCATCAAGTATGGTTATAGTAACTCACACTTTGATATTGAATAAAATGATTAGTGTATAAATAAGTAAAACTTCACATAGTTTTATCTTTATAAAACTATTAACACAATATTTGACAAGTATAAATACGGAATATTATTTTCGTATAGGAAATAGCCTTTTCTTTATGGTTTTATGTAAACTAAACTACATTTTTACCACTTAAGAACACAAACTTTCACTCTTTTGCTTACCGAAGAATACAACAGAAAATATAGGATTTTCTGGGGAAAAACGTGTTTACTTTATTAAAGAACGAGAAAACGGATTTGAGTTATAAACATGCTTATGAACTCACCAACTTAAATGTTGATCCTCTCTTTCAAAATAGCTTGTATTCTCAGGGAATCCAGTACACAGGTACACTCCCAATGATTTTGAGAAGACAACTTAGTACCGTGCTGCGTCTTTTGTCTTTTACTGTACCTACTTTTGATGTCAAATATCTAATGTTTGAACACTTATATAAAAACTTATACATTATTAATGCAATGGTTGTTGTACTTTGATTACTATAATGCATGTGTTGTGATACTTGACATGAAGTCACCCACCCCCGGACGTTTCCGCCATTCTGGTTTGGGGGTATGACAAATTTTTTCTGGTTGATAATAATAAGAAGCCGTTCAAGTTTCTCGATATTTGGAGGTTTTTATCCAAGTCCACGAAATGGATAGAAGATTTTGGTAGTGAAGAAGGTGGTTCGAAAAGAACCAAAGTTTCCGAGACGAGTTACACCACTTCATCGGATGCGTATTTTGGGGTTAATTTGAACGAAGTGGATGAGCTTGAGCTTGAAGAGGTAGTTCGATCGATGGGTCGAGATAAGGTCGAATGAATCCCTTGTCGGCCGAACGAATCCCTTGTCTAACAGCTCCTACAGCTGTGTAGACAACTCCTACATCTCGGGAGGAGCCAACCAATATGGTGCTTTGGCTATCGGAGTCGCGCCTGGAACAAGATCAATCTTGAACTCAACCTGCCTCTTCGGAGGCACCCCAGGTAAATCCTCTGGAAACACATCCGGATACTCCCACGCAATAGACACATCATCCACAGTCGCCTTACCCTTATCACGGGTATCCATAACATAGGCGACAAATTCAGAACAACACTATTGAATAAATCGTATGGCCCTCGTTGTTGAACAAAAAATTGGCCCACGCTGATCTCTCTCTCCCTGAAACACTAACTCTCCCCCACTTGGGGTTTGAATTTGAACTAACTGATGCTCACAATCGATCACTATCCTATTAGGGCTCAACCAATCCATGCCCACGATAAACTTGTTCACACGCAAAGGAATGGGAACCAAATCGACCAGATATTGCTCGTTGAACAACTTGAGAATACAACCCCGATGAACCCTCGCTACCCGGGCAGGTCGATCATCTGCAATCTCGACATATAAAGGACAATCCAGCTCCCACAGAGCTCCAACAAACCTCCTGCTAAGCACAAGCGACACAAAAGATCGGGTAGCCCCCGAATCAAACAATACCAAAGCAGAAATACCGTTCATGAGGAACGATCCAAAAATAAAAAACATAAATATAAGTAGGAAATTAAATATAAATAAAGAGATAAGGAGAAGACACATACCCGTCACCACTTCAGGAGTTGCACGAGCCTCCTTGGCTGTCAACTAAAAATCCTTGCTCTTCACCACACGTGCATCCGCCTTGCCCTGGCGGCCGTCAATAATCTGTAGAGTTGCAGGAACGGGTGCTGACACTGGTCCTACTGCAGTCAAACTCGAACAATGGGCCTTTTTGTGGCCCCTCTGATTGCAATGAAAGCAAATCAGATCAGATATCGGGGTGGTGATGGTAGTAGCAGTACAATCTCTATTGATATGACCCGTCCGGCCACACTTGAAGCAGCCCGAACCACCCATCCTGCACACCCCATCGTGCGTCCTGCCGCACTTGCCACAGCGGCCCAGGCCCTGCTGGCCCTTCGATCTCGTATAAACAACCTTGGGCCTCTTTCCCAAACCCGTTGCACTCTGCACATAATCTGTCTTCCTCTTCTTTTCCATCTCCAGATCAAACTTTCTCTCCCTAGTGTAACATCCATAAAATTCGAGCCAATTTAAAACATTTAAAACCATTCAGTTATTAGAATTTTTTTTCAAATAGTTTAAACATCAGAGTTCCCAGAAATCATAATCATAAATCGAGGAAGTGTACGGTCACGCCTTCGCCTTCCCGCGGTCATCCGTTGTACCTGAAACAATAATCGATAAATGTAAGCTCGAAGGCTTAGTGAGTTGCCCCCAAAATACCCATACACACAACAATACACATACAATAACAAACAACATACTATAGGTCCAATCAACCATTGGGTTGGAATACCCCAGGCCCTCAACCATCGGGTTGGAATGCCAACATACTATGGGTCCGGTCAACCATCGGGTTGGAATACCCCAGACCCACAACCATCGGGTTGGAATGCCCATATACTACGAGTCCAATCATCCTCGAGATGGAATACTCTCGGAACACAACCATCGGGTTGGAATGCCCATATACTACGAGTCCAATCATCATCGGGATGGAATACTCTCGTCCCACAACCATCGGGTTGGAATGCCCATAACCACTAAAACATGTGCACCTATATCAGATAATCATATAACAGTCTATAGAGACAACATACTAGAGTCATATCATCCTCGGGATGGAATACCCTCAACTACCAATCAATCATGTGCACATATAACAGGTAATCTCCTACCAGCATACAGACAGTCAGACCAAACTACATGTCACTAAGCATAACCATCCTATCTACCAGGATATCGATCTAACGTATCATAACCGCAAAAAATCCGAATAATAATAAACAAAGGGTCGGCATTGGTTCCTTAGACCCTTGGGTATAATGAGGATAACTCACCTCGCAATGTCGATATGAACTGAAGAATCGAACTCCCGAATCGTCGTCTCACCAAAAATCCCGAACTATCCAAAATAACGAATATTAAGTCAATAAATGGGAATACTAATCTTGACCAAGAGTCCCACTTATGATAATAGTCCATTTTGCCTTTCCTTTAATTTGGGCTAATGCCCAATACCAAATCCATGATCCACAAGTCCACATATACAAGGCCTATCATTGGCCCAATTTTCCTAATTCATTTAACTCCCTAATTGGGCCTCATTCAAAGACTCACTACCAAAACTGGCCCAAAATAGTCTTATCCAGAGGGCCCATCAAGGCCCAAGTCCAACTAGTCCAAAGGCGGCCCAATCCCGAAGCCCAAATCACAAAAGCCCAACAGGGGGTCGTACGCTGGGCGTACTCCTCTTGTACGTTGGGCGTACTCTGCTTTACGTTGACCACCATCGGGGTGGTTGACTCTGTACGTTGGGCGTACAGAATTTACACGAGGCGTACGCAAGGTTTCACCAAAACCCCAGTAAGTGCTTAATGGCTTAATGGCTTAAGCACTTAAGCCCAAATTCTAGATCCATCGACCAAAAGTGTCTTAGAACCATAAAGTCTCGAACTTTAAGACTTTGGACGTCCAGAAAGCTCTTAATACATGGTCTTAATCCATTAAGACCTTCCTACTACATGCATGAGACCTCTTAAGTCATTGGGACATCATTTTTATCACTTAGGTCCCTTTCTAAGGTCTAAAAGGACAGCTTATCTCGTCCAAATCATATCATGCACCAACTTGGGGACTTTGGGACAAGAAATGGTTCCATAAAGCTAACATGGCAAGATCTATATCATGCAAGCATAAAGTTTGACTCTTTTTACCTTCTGGAGCTTCTAGAGCACAAAGAAACTTCAGATCTACAAGCTTGTCCCTCTTCTCCAACTCCTTGATGCAACAACTTCTTCTCCAACTACTCAAAATACACTCTTTAAGCTCACACACTCAAGGAAAGGATTAGGGTTTGGGGAAAACGGCTCAAATCTATGGAGGCCGAGGTGATGGACGGTTTTGAGCTCATAAGGACGTTTATGTTGCAGTCAAACCCTAAATATTAGGGTTTCCTTCTGTCATGAGTACGCCCAGCGTACAAAAGTGTACGCCTAGCATACTAAGGCGCACCTAGTACGCTCAGCGTACTCTTATGTACGCGCAGCGTACTCCTCCTGATCCCAAAATTGCAATTTATCCCTTAGGCTTCTCATGGCTTCACCCGTCTATCCACATGGACTATAAATGACAAATCTTGGGATGTTACATCTCTCCCCGACTTGAACTAGGCTTCGTCCTCGAAGCCTGCTGCGACGAACAATTCAGGATAATGCTCCCGCATCTTGGACTGCGGCTCCCAAGTCTACTCGGATCCTTTCCGATGTTTTCACTGGTCTCCCTACATAGTTCAAGTGCTCTCAGTCCTGAGTATCACTCAGCGATACAACCACCTTCTCATCCATTATGCATCTTTTCGTGGCTGCGAGACGTGAAAAGTGATGTGAATCTAACCGAACCTCTTCAGAAGGTCTAACCTATATGCCACCTTGTCAAACCTGACAATAATTCAGATGATCCAAAGTATCGGAAACCCAACTTTCCCTCTTCTTGAAGCAAACCCTTTATGTGCTGACAGGATAATTCGTCCTTCAGCTCCCAAAATAACATACATAATCATCCAACTAATAAGCAGGAATACTCATGCCTGGCCCAATCAGCCTCGGGCTGGAATACCGGGCATGCCTATAACGGGTCCAGTCATCCCTAGGATGGAATACCCTCTTATCACGCACATGTTTGGCCCAATCAACCCTCGGGTTGGAATACCAAACATGTCAGGTCCAATCAATCATAGGGTCCAGTCATCCTCATGATGGAATACCCTAGATTGGAATACCTCTATGAACATAACTCGGGTCTAAACATAACTTGAGATCCAAGGATCTATCCTTGCGTCTCATCCACAATCCTCTGATTTGTCACAACCGAGTACAACTCACCCGAATCTCAACAGTACATCCATTCCGAACGCGCTCCAACAAGAGACATAACCATCACAATCTCTATGCCTACAACCTATGGCTAGAATATCCTTACATGGTCCTCAACATAGGTCTGGATTGCTTCTGAGCCCACAGGATGAGTCTGGTATGCCCCCTCCGGCCCTCAGCTCATGAATGGAATGCTCCTGATAACCTATCGACACTGTTGTCGTCACTTCAGTTGCCCAACACTTCATCCTGGAGATACTCACCTCCTCCACTTCCCAAGAAGGCCTAATCAATGTCCTTCACAGCATCAACAAGTGCCACAGTACTGAAACCTCACCATATACTATACATTTATAGAACAAGTTGCTACCCCAGAGTTTTCAGGCTCTACTTCATAACCACCGATAGTTCCTAAGGGCATTCTATAGGTGATAACCAACAAGCACATAACATACGGTTCCATGGATTATTATCACTAAACATCATACTCACTACCAGAAAGTAGACCTACTGATTTCTACCGCCTAACATACACTCAGTACCCAATCATAACTAATAAAACCCATACAAAGTCTTTAACATGTATGGACCGCCTCACCCAACCACTCTGGAAACCGTTATCCGAAACCCAACAGATAGCATCTTCAATGGCTGACGTCCCATCCGAAAATTCCCAATTCTCCCCCACTTAGAGCACTAACCACTACCCACTGGTGGTGAAGCTGATATGCGACTTAATCGTCCCAACCGGGTATTACCAAACTTAACCTTAGATGGGTTAACCCACGCAAGACAATCCTCCTGATACGAAGTAACCGAACTTCAAGAGAATCTGAATTCCCGCTAATGACCTCTGAATTTCTGAATTACAACCGCTCATCCTAGACTGGCGATTCTCTATCCTAACTCCTTATCCTCGAATGCATCTCTAGATCCTAATCATCTACAATCCCTTGACAATAAATTCCACCTAACATCTCATATGTCCTAATAACTTATGCATAAAGAAAACGAAAGCTCATAATACAATCATAAACAAATTGATAGGAGAAAAGACATACCGGTCGCCACATCAGGTACTGTCCTGGCCTCCTCGGTTGTAAGCTGGAAGGCACGTCCTTGAGCCTTTAGAGGCTCTGCTCTACCCTGGCCCCCGCCAGTAATCCTCAGGGTAGCCGGCGCTGAAGCCTGTGCCAGCCTGGCAGCTAGTAGGGGACATTGGGCCTTCATATGGCCCACCTTCTCACAATGGTAACAAAGCCTGACACCAGCCCCTGGAGTCTGCTGCCTACAATCCTTCGCGATGTGACCCTCCTTTCCAAACTTGAGGCATCCCGAAGAAGATCGGCAAACTCCATCATGTACCTTGCCGCACTACCCACAAGTACGGCCCCATTGACTCTCCTGTCTGTAATCAGTAGCCCTAAATCGTTTCGGCGCAGGCTGTGACTGCGTCGGGGCCTGTCTCTGCTCTCTTAGCTGAAGCTCAATCTCCAACTCACGCTGCCTGGCGGCCTCCTGTAACTCTAGTAAGGTATCACATCTCTGCGTGGACACGAACTGTCTGATGTCCGTCTTGAGCATGCTCAGATATCCGGTCATCTGAGCCTGCTCCGAAGCAAACTCAGGGCAAAACATCGCCCTCTCAGTAAACATGTGGGTGATCTCCGTCAACGACTCTGAATCTTGTCATAGATCCAAGAACTCCTGCGCTAGTCTCTCTCGCTCAACCCGCGGGACGTAAAGGGTACGGAACATATCCCAAAATCGATCCCAAGTAACCGCAGGGCGCTGCTCATCCGAATATGATCCAGTAATCAACCTCCACCAATCCTTTGCTCCGGACCTCAGCAGGTTCGCACACCTGACTTTCTGGTCAGCGGGGCATGAACATGTGAAGAAACATCCCTCCACGTTGGATAGCCACCTCATGGCTACGATCGGATCCTGAGTCCCTTCAAAAGTAGGGGGCTTCGTGTTATCGAAGTCCCGATACTGAAAAGCCTGTCTGGCTCCCAACCCTGCCGCCGATACAGCTGTTGTGGCTACTGCGGCAGCCGCCTCAGTGAGGGATGCATAGCGATCATCGAAATACTCCACCATAGCGGCCTTGATAGACCCAAACATCTCCGGTAACTGAGCCCGGAACATAGCAGCAACCTCATCATGCAGGATCTCCTGGATCCTGTCGTCCATCTCATCTGGCCGATAGTCTCGGGCGTTGTCGGCGCCTCCTGTCCGTCTTCTCCTGATCCTGACCCGGATCCAGTCATAAATCGTCGTGTAACCACCATGCTGAAAGTATATGATGCAGCGCAAAAAAACAACACAAAGATAACCAAGAATGAACCTGTTGATTCTAAAAGAATAGCCAGGACAATCTCTTCAAAACCACGTTGATTCTACGAATACCGTGGGATTGGCTTCAAAATCTGGGTTAACACACAGAATTTGGGAGAAAATCGAAAGTTCATAAAATTGATGATCGACCATCCAAATTACATCAAAAACAGTTAAATAAGAAGCAGAAATTAAAATGAAACCCTAAAAGTCCATGGGCCAAATACAAACCCAAAAACAAAACCCAAAAATTAAGGAAAAATAACAAAATTGTTCATAACTCCATTTAGAAAGCGATTTCTGGACTCAAAAATGGGTAAGTCCCCTTCGGGAACTTATCTAGACGTGCTCCTTGCTCCAAGCTTCGATTTGACTGGTCGTAGGCCCGAAACGGAGATTCGTAGCCAAAGTTATGGCCATTTCCGTGAAGCCCCTTTAGTCACACGATCGTGGGCCTCTAGGAACGCAAGGGCCCGATCCTCCACACTAGGGCCCGCATCATCCCCTCCTGGGTAGACAAAATTCGACCTCGAATGTGCACCATGGTCATCATCAGAAGAATCCCCATAATAAGGAAGCAAATGCTTTACATTGAAAACATCGGAACAACGAATGTGGCTTGGCAACTGTAGACGGTAAGCATTGGAATTAATCTTCTCCACAATCTCCACCGGTCCAATCTTCTTAGCTGACAGCTTGTTGTACTCACCAACCGAAAAACAATCTTTAGTCAAAACAGCCCAAACAAAGTCACCTACTTCAAAATCAACTTGTCTACGTTTTTTATCAGCATCTTGCTTGTACTTGGAGTTAGCTCGGACCAAGTTGTCATGAACAGCCTTATGAACATCATGCAGTCCTCCAACAAAATCCTGCACTTTCTTTGGAACAACCCTAGAAACAGGCAGTGACATCAAATCAAGTGGTCCCCGTGGCTGAACAGAATAGACCACCTGGAATGGACTATATCCAGTACTTCGGTTGATAGCATGATTATGAGCAAACTCAGCTTGACAAAGCTTCTGATCCCAGGTCTTCACATGATCACCCACTAAACACCGCAAAATATTACCAAGGGATCGATTGACAACCTCTGTTTGGCCATCCGTTTGAGGATGATATGCACTACTAAAATTGAGCTGAGTGTTCACCATTTTCCATAGGCTGCGCCAAAAATGACTCAAAAACCTAGTGTCTCGATCTGAAACAATAGAAGACGGCAATCCATGCAAACGGTAGACGTCTCGAAAGAATAACTGGGCCACATTAACTGCATCCGTCGTCTTTTTGCAAGGAATAAAGTGCACCATCTTAGAAAAACGATCAACAACCACAAATATTGAATCATTTCCCCGTTGAGTACGTGGTAAACCCAAAACAAAATCCATGCTGATGTCTACCCAAGGTTGTGATGGAACAGGCAAAGGTATATAGAGTCCTGCATTGGTAGATGTGCCCTTTGACACCTGACAGATTCGACACCGTTTAACATATCTATCCACCTCCTTGCGCATTGTAGGCCAAAAATAAGATGATTGTACCAACTGTAAAGTGCGATCTCGGCCGACATGCCCTTCACCATGCAGCTCCCTAATGATTTGAAGGCGGAGACTAGAATCAGGGATGCACAATTGATTGCCTTTGAAAAGAAAACCTTCATGCAGTAGAAAATCAGACATCTGTCCAGATTGTATACCCTGCAGAACAACAGAAAAATAAGGATCAACCGTTAGCTGCTCCATGAGGACATCCATCCCCGGCACACCAACCCTCATGGAAACTAGCAAATTACTCCTCCGACTCAATGCATCAGCCACCCGATTTGACATCCCAGACTTGTGTTTCACCACGAAAGTGAATTTTTCCAAGAACGACATCCACCTCCCATGTTTGTGTGACACCTTATCTTGACTGCGAATATGTCTTAATGAATCATGATCTGTGAACAAAACAAATTCCTTATGAAATAAATAATGGCGCCAATGCTTTACAGCTTGGACCACTGCATAGAACTCAACATCATAAGTGCTATAATGCAGCTTTGGCCCCGTCAACTTCTCACTAAAATAGGCAACCGGTCGTCCTCCTTGACTTAGAACTCCTCCAATCCCAACCTTGGAAGCATCCGTGTGTAATTCAAACACTTGAGAAAAGTCTGGCAATACAAGGATCGGTGATGTAGTAAGCTTCTCTTTTACTAATTGGAAAGCTGATTCTGCTGCTTCGGTCCAAGTAAAGGCCTTCCCTTTCATACAATCAGTCACCGGTGCCATAATAGAACTAAAGTTTGGAACAAACCTCCTATAGAATGAAGCAAGGCCATGAAAGATTCGAACTTCAGTGATGGTAGTTGGACTTGGCCATTGTCTGACAGCTGCTACTTTAGACTCGTCCACCTGTATTCCTTCCCCAGAAACAACGTACCCCAAGAACAAGACTTTAGGAACCATAAACACACATTTCTTCATAGTTGCATACAAACTATCCCGTCGAAGTACGGTCAAAACCTGCCTCACATGGTTGACATGCTCACCAAAAGTAGCACTGTAAATAAGTATGTCATCAAAATAAACGACTACAAATTTACCAATAAAGGGCCTGAACAACTGGTTCATCACACGCATAAATGTACTAGGAGCGTTTGATAAACCGAAAGGCATCACCAACCACTCATACAATCCTTCACGAGTCTTGAAGGCAGTCTTCCACTCATCCCCAGGCCTAAGTCGTATCTGATAGTACCCGCTCTTCAAGTCCAGTTTCGTAAAGATAGAGGCACCGCTAATCTGGTCAAGTAGGTCATCAAGTCGAGGAATTGGAAATCTGTACCTCACCGTGATCTTATTGATGGCGCGATTATCAACACACATACGCCAAGTACCATCCTTTTTAGGAGTCAACAAAGCAGGAACAGCACACGGGCTCATGCTCTCCCGAACATGACCTTTTGAAATCAAGTCCTCCACCTGTCGTCGCAACTCCTCATGCTCTCCGGGACTCATTCTGTAATGTGGCCTATTAGGCAACTGAGCTCCTGGTTGTAAATCAATATGATGCTAGATGTCACGTAAAGGTGGCAAACCATCAGGTAATTCATTAGGGAAAACATCAGCGAATTCCTTGAGCAGAGGAACCATAGCCTCAGGAATTTCAACCTCCTTAGCGACTTCCTTCCCGAGCAATACAAAAATTTCACCTTCCGCCTCCAACTCGTCTTCAAACTGATTAAGGGTCAGTAGAGTACCCGAAGGTCTCGGAACTGGCTCCTTTGGTTTACTGGGAACCAATGTTATCTTCACACCACCAAACAAGAAACTGTAAGTATTAGTTCGCCCGTTATGATCTATGTTACGATCATACTCCCAAGGTCTGCCCAACAACAAATGACAAGCATCCATAGCAACCACATCACACCACACATCATCTTTATACGTGGTACCAACAGAAAATTGAACAAGGGCTCGTTTAGATACAGTGACCTCGCCACCCTTCTTAAGCCACTGTAGCTTGTAAGGCTTAGGGCGATTTTCTGTTTTCAAAGCCAACTTTTGAACTGCTTCTTCAGATATAAGGTTATCACAACTTCCTGAATCAATAACAAAAGTACAAACCTTTCCCAAAATAGTACATGTCGACTGAAAGATGTTGTGTTTGAGCCAATCATCACCAATAACTTTTGGTGTAAAACAAGACCGCCTTACCACCAAATTTACCCCTACATCTCCAGTTACAACTTCCTCTTCGCATTGATGCTCTTCGTCATACACAGGGGGATCTTCGTAATTTTCACCGGCATCATCATTTTGCCAATCATCTTGCTCAGCAAACAAATGACGTTTTCCGACCTTCTTGCACTCTGATTGTCGGTGACCTGTCTCCCCACAACTAAAACACTTCAAGCTGCTACTAACAGTTGTCCTAGGATTTGGTCCAACACTGTTAGATGTCGGTCTTTGTTGATTAGGCACAACACGGGGTACCATACCACCCGTCCCGGAACTTCCTCCAATATTAGCAGTTGAAGACGAACCGCCCACCCGACGACTTTGTTTCTCAAAAGCCAACGCCCGTTGGTGCGCTTCAGAAATAGATACCGGGTCAAACATATTTACAGAGTCCATGATTTGGACCCGTAGACCCCCAATATATCGAGCAACGAGTTGTTCCTCTGTCTCCTGGATATCGTTTCGGGCAATCAATTGGTAGAACTCAGTTGTGTAATCGTCAACTGATTTGGCACCCTGCTTCAGATTTTGCAACCGTTGGTACATCAACCTCTGAAAGTTATGGGGTAGGAAGTTGGATCGTAAACACTTCTTCATCTTCCTCCAAGTCACGACCTTTGACTTTCCGAGCCTGTCTCGTGTCAGTTTCAGTTGTTGCCACCATGCAGATGCCCTACCACGTAGCCTGGTAGCAATCAATGACACTCTTTTGTTTTCAGGGACTTCTTTGAACTCAAAAACTTCCTCAACAGTAGCCAACCAGTCGATGAACCCCTCCGGATTCAAAGTGACCCCATCGAATTCTGGGATATCAATTCTCATTCCGGCCTCCCAACGCCTATTGTCACCTCTATGATCACGCCTTGGCCGCCTTTCTAGATCGTCTTCAGAATATGAACCGTCACTGCCGCCGAACGGGTTCCCAAATTCACCATCTTCCAGTTGAGAATGTGTTCGAGACCTTTGCCCTCCTCGATTCATCAGTTCGACCATCCTATCAGTCAGTTGGTCAACCATTTGATCCATCCTCTCCTCCATTCGTGCCATAATACGTTCTTCTAGTTCTTGCTCATGAACATTAGCGGGCGTCCTGTTTCTCCTCGGAGGCATTTTGAACCAGGAATTCGGCTCTGATACCAACTGATGCAGCGCAAAAAAACAACACAAAGATAACCAAGAATGAACCTGTTGATTCTAAAAGAATAGCCAGGACAATCTCTTCAAAACCACGTTGATTCTACGAATACCGTGGGATTGGCTTCAAAATCTGGGTTAACACACAGAATTTGGGAGAAAATCGAAAGTTCATAAAATTGATGATCGACCATCCAAATTACATCAAAAACAGTTAAATAAGAAGCAGAAATTAAAATGAAACCCTAAAAGTCCATGGGCCAAATACAAACCCAAAAATTAAGGAAAAATAACAAAATTGTTCATAACTCCATTTAGAAAGCGATTTCTGGACTCAAAAATGGGTAAGTCCCCTTCGGGAACTTATCTAGACGTGCTCCTTGCTCCAAGCTTCGATTTGACTGGTCGTAGGCCCGAAACGGAGATTCGTAGCCAAAGTTATGGCCATTTCCGTGAAGCCCCTTTAGTCACACGATCGTGGGCCTCTAGGAACGCAAGGGCCCGATCCTCCACACTAGGGCCCGCATCAGTATACCAGGAAGATATCAGATAATCCGCATAAATAACAGGGAACCCAACTCCCAACTAAACCCTAAGGGTTGTGACTTCCTTGCTACGCGTATGGGTCTAGTGCTTTCAGTAGTACGGGCTCATACTACCTTCCACACCTACCCATATTTGTCTCAAGTATCATCACAATACCCTAAAAACATACATATGCATGGTGATCGCTCAATCCTCTCTCCTAGAGGGAAGCTAACTATCTCATAACTGGTCTACTGAACTCGCACGACTCAACCATCCATGAAACTTCCAACAACCCTGCAACACTAGTGTATGCTAGTCATACATAACGTTGGACCCTATAGACTTTCAAATACCTGATCCTACCCTAAGCCCTTCATCAAACAAGAACAGTAAATAAGGCCAAACCAAACATTCTCAGGCTATAAGATCTTAATTATGTACGGCCGTGATGCATACACTAAGCAACTACAGTAATGATGTCAATTTCATATAAGGAAAACCCTAGGCTGTCAGGCATCATACAATCAGGAAATTCTATCATGCAATTTCTGAAGATCCCTAGCCTAGTACTAGCATGTTGTTCTAACATATCACATAATCAAATAACTGCATGGTATTTTAGGGTCTACTTACTGGCTCTGGCTGATCGTACACTCTGCATCCTCCTTTTCTTAATTTGAAAACCATTTAAAAAAATCATTTTGAAAACATTTTCCTTAGTTTGATACTGGATTCACGAGTGATCCTCCAATTCACTCAAACCAAGGCTCTGATACCAACTTGTAACATCCATAAAATTTGAGCCCATTTAAAACTTCTTAAAACATTTAAAACCATTCAGTTATTACAATTTGTTTTCAAAATAGTTTAAACATCAGAGTTCCCAGAAATCATAATCATAAATCGAGGAAGTGTACGGTCACGCCTTCGCCTTCCCACGGTTATCGTCTGTACCTGAAACAATAATCGATAAATATAAGCTCGAAGGCTTAATGAGTTACCCATAAAATACCCATACACACAAAAATACACATACAATAAGAAACAGCATACTATGGGTCCAATCAACCATCGGGTTGGAATACCCCAGGTGTAACACCCGGAATCCAGAAGACCAAGAAAGGAAAGAAAAACCCTAATTGAGAGGGCTGCTCGACGAGTAGAGGCGGATTTTGGGTTCTTGATCGGAAAGATTTAGGTAATGAGGAGTGGTTAGAAACGTAAGGCTTCTCGCCACCTTTTCGTGGATATAAAGTTCGTCGGAAACGGACTAAGAACGAGGAAGTTATAGCACTTTGAAGTTATTGTCATAAATGGTCCCTAATGGAAATGTTTGGCAAGCAAGTCCCATGCATGCAAGGGATGCATGCATGTGTCCGGCTGGGTACGCCCAGCGTAAGCTGGGTTACGCCCAGCGTATAAGGCCGTTTGGTCGCGGGTGCGGAGAGGCGTACGCCCAGCGTACGCTTAGAGTCACTAAACCCTAATTTTTAGGGCATGTCACTATATAAAGAACATTATGCCCTAGATATCAACCTCTCTCTCATCTTTAGACAACCACCATGAAACCCTAAACCTCCTTTGAGTGTCCTTGGAGCTTTGGAGGCCATTAGAGAGCATTTTGGAGTTGTGAAGCCATTTTCCAAGCAAGTGAAGAGCATAGCAAGGTGGGGGATCATAGGAGAAGCAGTAGATCCAAGATTGTGGTTCCATTTCAGATCACCTTGAGGTATAAAGCCTAAAAATTTCCTCAAGTATTCTTTGATCTATGTTAATGGAGTTTTTGGACCTTTTAGGTCCCAAGAATGGACCTTTATGACTCAACTCGCTTTCTACGTCTAGGGTTGCCACCCTTAGTGTCATATGAGTCCCGTAAGCAGTAAAGTTTCAATCTTGAAGGTCCATTTGTGACCATGCATGAGATCTAGTCATTTCCATGGAAGTTTGTTGTCACATTTCAAGTTTGGGCTCATTTGGTGGGTTGCAAGCCACCAAGTAATCAACTTTATGGATTAAGACGTTGAAGAGGACTTGGATATGTAATTATAGCATCTGGAGTAGAGTATTAAGCACTTAATGGGAAAAGTGGCTTAACCGAGGAGTACGTTGGGCGTATATGCAGGTACGCGCAACGTACACCCCATTCAGCCAGTACGCTTAGCGTAGAGAGGAGTACGCCCCGCGTACTCATCAGTTATGGGCTTGGCGTGTTTTGGGCCTTGGGTTGGGCCATGCTTTGGACTTTAGGTCTTTGGGCCGTAGTGGGCCATCAGAAGTCAGATAATTTGGGCCAAGAACATGTTTGGGCTTAGGGTAGGGCCCATTAGAGGGATTGGACCCAATTTAGCAAATTGGGCCATTGGTGGGCTTGGGAAGCCTACCTAATGTTGAGCCTTTTATATTATGGTTTTGGGCCTTGGTTATGGACCGAGTTGGACTAGGGGTAAAATGGTCATTATACCCTAAGGAGGATTATTGACTTTGACTAAGTGTCATTTATGTATTGATAGCTCGGGGAGCCAAAGGAGTAACAGTTCGGGGAATTGCCGAATAGCTGCCGAAAGAGTATCAGCAGGGCTTCAACAGTGCAAGGTGAGTCTCCTCCCTGTGTGCATGGGTCTACGGCCACAATGCCGGCCCATTATGTTTATGTATAGTAGGAAGACCTGGGGGTTAGCCCTAGGCATTTTTATGATATATGTTCCGGATAACGATCTGATGTCGGGCGAGGCCCGAGGTATGTTAGTATGCTAGAGGTCTTTGTGATTCTTGCATATGTCGGTAGTATGTTTCTGGACTAGGGTCCGATGTCGGGGTAAGCCCGAGGAATTTTATATGTTGCATAGTAGATTATACTTGTTGTCTTTGTGATACATGTATGTGCCTGGTAGGGAGGTGAGTGTGGGTGAGGTCCCGTATCTCATCGCTAGCCGAGTGTGCACGGGGTTCCATATCTCATCATTTAGCAGAG
Organism: Lactuca virosa; assembly: GCF_052849685.1. Classification (NCBI taxonomy): domain Eukaryota; kingdom Viridiplantae; phylum Streptophyta; class Magnoliopsida; order Asterales; family Asteraceae; genus Lactuca; species Lactuca virosa. Next base: position 71,299,450 of record NC_136434.1, read on the forward strand.
TAGGGGCGAGACCCGTGATAGGAGGGAATTGAGTATGGGCGGGGGCCCGTATCTCACTATCAACAGGAGTGTGGACGGGGTTCCACGACTCATCAGTAGCAGAACAGGGGCGAGGCCCAATTCAGACGAGGCCTTAGAACAGGAATACAGTAGAGTATGTTTGCTTTTTGTGCTAGTATGTTTATGTGATTGTATATGTATAGCGGGCGGGGCCCAGAGACAGGCGAGGCCTAAGAGAAACAAATCTGAATACCGAGCGAGACTATGTAACGCCCCGACTCTTAGGTATTAGTTTTACAGCTTTATTTTTCATATTGAAAGGTATACTCGACGATTTGGATGCCCTGACTCGTCGAGTAGGAACGTTTTGGCCACATGTTTAAGTGACCAACTCGACGAGTCGGAGGACACGACTCAATGAGTTGGAGCTGAAGGATGAAACCCTAATTTCTGGGGTTCTGCACTCTATTTAAAGGATCCTTTTTCCCCCTTAGCCTCCCCTTACAGCCCCTTGTGAGTCCATAAAGCCTAATTCGTGTGTGTACTCAATTCTTGTGTGATTTTCAAGCTTGGAAGGTGATTTGCAAGAAGAAGACTTGAAGTATAAGAGGAGTGGTGCAAGAGGAGCTAGTGGATCTGACCCTTCTGCTTATTGGCATCAGTTTAAAGGTAACAATTTATTACCTTGACCTTCCCTCTTTCTAGATCTCTTTATGTTTAAGATTAGGGATTTCCTAGCATGTATATTAGCCATTTTTTATTATGGGCTAGGGTCTGAAGTTGGAACTTCAGATCTGAGCTTATCTTGGTCTCTATAGCTATAAATTCTCCAGCTTTAGCAAGTATGAACCTCCCCTTTTGAGTTAAACCCCATTATAAGCTTGGATTTGATATTCTAAGCCTTTAGAGCCTTGCATGCACGTAAAGTTTGCAAATTTACGTGATAAACATGCCTTGGGGAGCTTGATCTACAATATGGATATTTGGGGTGGCTTAAAAGCATCTGAATAAAGAAAGGACCGAAGGGACTCGACAAGTTGCAGGGCCAACTCGGCGAGTCCGATGAAGATTGTCGTGTACGGATTTCTGCATGGACTGGCGAGTCAGTAGGCTGACTCGGCGAGTCAGCTAAGGGTTTCCCGACATTTGGACATGCATGAACTCGGCGAGTTGCAGAAAAACTCGACTAGTCAACTGGGGATTTCACGACTTCTCGAGTTTTAGAAGGACTCGACGAGCCAGTGAACTACACTCGACGAGTCGGGTCAACATGGACTGTTAACCTTGACCGGTGACCTTGACTTTGACCAAGGATTGACTAGTTAACTTCTGCGGTATTTTGCTAAATTGGAAATTTATGGAAATGATCTTATGGTAAATATAGGTGATGGAGTTCGTGGCCGTGGTTTGAGAGTTTGAGTTTATCACTTCGATTCGTCAATTGAAAGGTGAGTTATCCTCACTATACTAAGGGGTCTAAGGCACCAAGGCCGGCCCATTGGATTTGATATCCCAGTAGTTTATGACATGTTGAGTACGAGATAGTTATACATGCTAGTTTGCTATGCCAGTTAGATAGATATGTAGGACTACCTGTGTTATTGTTTGATTATCCGTATGTGCAATTAGCTGTATATGTAGACATGTTGGGTGGGTAGGGTTGAGGTTGCACTATCTCGTGCAATGACCAACAAACCCTGGAGTATGCCAGATATGATCTGAGGGACGGGAAGGCATGCCAAACTCATACTGAGGACTCATTAGCATACCAGATACGAGATGAGGACCAAGTGGTATGCCAGACTCGTACTGAGGGCATATCAGTTATGTTTCAGTTTTAGTTATGAAGGGGGAAAGCCAGTCATAATATGTGGGCTCGAAAGCAAACCAGACTTATGTTGTGGGCTCGGAGGCAAGCCAGATGTGAGTTGTGGGCCCGGAAGGCAAGCTAGACTCACACTGTGGACCCAGGGGTAATCCAGTCTGTAGAGCTGTGGACCCATTACATGTTGTTATTATGTGTATTGTTTGTTATGTATCGGTATATTGGGGGAACTCACTAAGCTTCGGGCTTACCGTTTCAGTTTTGATTTCAGGTACCTCAGATGATCGTGGGAAGGCAAAGGCGTGATCGTACAGCTCCTCACATTTTATGAATATGTTTATGGGATACTCTGATATGGAACTATTTTGAAAACAAATTTGTAATAACTGTTGTTTTCTAAATGTTTTAAAAAGTTTAAATTTGGCTTGATTTTTATGGTTGTTACAAACTCGATGCCAGGCGGGGCCTGATGCAGGGCGGGGCCCGATGCCGGAGCGAGTCTGATGCCGTGCAAGTCCCGATGCAGCGAGCGGGGGCCTAATATGTGGTTATGTGTATGGTATGTGGTAGGTTGGGGAACTCACTAAGCTTCGTGCTTACGGTTTTCAGTTTTGGTTTCAGGTACTTCCGGTAGCGGAGGGAAGAGCTCGGGAGATTGCAGCGCACACACCATGATGTTTATCCTGAGATGTTTTACTCTGATATTTTATATGGAACTCTGATAACAATGTTTTGATGAAATGTTTTGATAACTTATGGTTTTATTAATGAATCAAAATGAAATTTTTGGTCTTGATTTTTGGGATGTTACACCAGGCCCTCAACCATCGGGTTGGAATGCCAACATATTATGGGTCCAGTCAACCATCGGGTTGGAATACCCAGGCCCACAACCATCGGGTTGGAATGCCCATATATTACGAGTCCAATCATCCTTGGGATGGAATACTCTCGGCCCACAACCATCGGGTTGGAATGCCCATATACTACGAGTCCAATCATCCTCGGGATGGAATACTCTCGGCCCACAACCATCAGGTTGGAATGCCCATAACCACTCAAACATGTGCATCTATATCAGATAATCATATAACAGTCTATAGAGACAACATACTAGGGTCCTATCATCCTCGGGATGGAATACCCTCAACTACCAATCAATCATGTGCACATATAACAGGTAATCTCCTACCAACATACAGACAGTCAGACCAAACTACAGGTCACTAAGCATAACCATCCTATCTACCAGGATATCGATCTAACCTATCATAACCGCAACAAATCTGAATAATAATAAACAAAGGGTCGACCTTGGTGCCTATGACAATAGTCCATTTTGCCTTTCCTCTAATTTGGGCCAATGCCCAATACCAAATCCATGATCCACAGGTCCACATATACAAGGCCCATCATTGGCCCAATTTTCCTAATTGGGCCCAACTCCTTAATTGGGCCTCATTCAAAGACTCGCTACCAAAACTGGCCCAAAATAGTCTTATCCAGAGGGCCCATCAAGGCCCAAGTCTAACTAGTCCAAAGGCGGCCTAATCCCGAAGCCCAAATCGCAAAAGCCCAACAGGGGGTCGTACATTGGGCGTACTCCTCTGGTACGCTCGGTGTACTCTGCCTTGCGTTAACCACCATCGGGGTGCTTGACTTTGTATGCTAGGCGTACAGAATTTACACGGGGTGTACGCAAGGTTTCACCAAAACCCCGATAAGTGCTTAAGCCTTTAAGCCCAAATTCCAGATCCATCGACCAAGAGTGTCTTAGAACCATAAAGTCTCGAACTTTAAGACTTTGGACGTCTATAAAGCTCTTAATACATGGTCTTAATCCATTAAGACCTTCCTACTACATGCATGGGACCTCTTAAGCCATTGGGACATCATTTTTATCACTTAGGACCCTTTCTAAGGTCTGAAAGGACAGCTTATCTCGTCAAAACCATATCATGCACCAAGTTGGGGACTTTGGGTCAAGAAATGGTTCCATAAAGCTAGCATGGCAAGATCTATATCATGTAAGCATAAAGTTTGAAGCTGTTTACCTTCTGGAGCTTCTAGAGCACAAAGAAACTTCAGATCTATAAGATTGTCCCCCTTCTCCAACTCCTTGATGCAACACCTTCTTATCCAACTACTCAAAATACACTCTTTAAGCTCACACACTCAAGGAAAGGATCAGGGTTTGGGGAAAACGAATCAAATCTATGGAGGCTGAGGTGATGGAGGGTTTTGAGCTCATAAGGACGTTTATATAACACTCAAACCCTAAATATTAGGGTTTCCTTCTGTCATGAGTACGCCCAGCGTACACAAGTGTACGCCTAGCGTACTAGGGCGCACCTAGTACGCTCAACATACTCTTATGTACGCGCAGCGTACTCCTCCTGATCCCAAAATTGCAATTTCTTAGGCTTCTCATGGCTTCACCCGTCTATCCACAGGGACTATAAATGACAAATCTTGGGATGTTACAACTAGCCCTCACTATCATATCCTCCAGCATCCTGCAACTGGATCGGCTCACAAACTACTAAATATTACTCCTTAGCATCTCATGGTACCTCGCCTTCTTCATCTCCTCATCCGCCACATACTGTGGAACCAACAGTTCCCTCTCACGAAACCTCACGGTGATCTAAGTCATCGTCTCAGTAGTCTGGCGAAGATCCTGAAACTCTCGCGCCAGCTGCTGCACCTCGATCACTGGTGCAAACTCATCCCTGAATCTAGTCGTAAAATCATCCCATGTCATCGAATCAACAACATCATCTCCAACTGCGCACCCAACCTCCTCCCACCAGTCTCGGGAGCTGTCTTTCATAAGACAGGAAGCAAGTTTGACCTTTGCCCCCTCGGTACAACTGCTGGAGCGGAAGGCGTTAGCAACATCCGCTAACCACCTCCTGCTCGCTATCGGGTCCTTCTCCCCGTGGTAGTATGGAGCTCCACATGCCCGAAACTCCCTGAAGGTCAAGGAACGCGCCCCAATCAAGGCCACCATCTCATAACGGAAGGAGCCCAAATGCTCCTCCAACACCTCCATGATACCCTCCTTGATCGTACCAAAGATCACAGGAGTCTGCTCAAGAATGTTGCGGGTAATCTCAAAAGAAATGAACTCCCGCATTTGATCGTCCAACTGCCCGGCTCCTGATCTTGAGCCCGAGCCCTCACCAACACCAGAACTACCAATCGGTTTGCCTCGAAGAGTCACCATACTGAAAATAGACCATATAAACCATCATAATACGCATCAAAATATATCGAGGAATCTCAAACTCTACAAGCTTCCTAATTTCATCGCAAATCTCCTTAACTCTAGTACGGATCCTCTGCTTCCAGTAGTACGGGCCCATACTACCTTCCACATCTATCCGTACTTTCCTCAAGGATTGCCTTGAATCATCCAACTCACTCCTTATTCATACTATCAATCTTCATTAAGATAAGGTTGCCAACACTAAATCTCTTCCTAGATTTTCCTAGGGTAATCACCACGCCACTCTCCGCCATCAGCTGCAGAAGGAAATCCCGCTAACTCCCTCTAACTAACTCATGAATACTATTATATATCATCAAAACCAGATAATTCTTCGAATGAGAGGTCTCACACTACAATGGTTGGACTCGGACAAGAGCAGTGCAATAGAGTTAAACCTAACCTTCTAAAATTATTTAGTCTCAGTAATATGTAACTTAACATATTTGCTTACTAGTTAGCTGAAGTTAATGAGAACTCCTAAAAAAATCACAAAGCAAGCATCATTTGAGCATTGAGTAATCGAAATCAGGCATAACCTTAACATGCCATCCTATCACTGACTGATCAGTACTAGCATGCAAGTCTACAAGCTTATACAGTAGGCATACAAAGGCATCTCTCCTAGCATGCTATCATGCAAATACTGAGCAGATACTTAGCCCTAACTAGCATGCGATTCATAGATTCACAAATCAAATCATATCATATGACATGTATGGGTATTTTGGGAAAACTTATTTGAGCGCGGTCGATTGCATGCACCACACCCTTTTCTTATGTTAGAAAACCCTTTTATAAAACATTTCTTTTTTTGGAAAAATCTTACCAAATCCTTAGTTTGAGTTCAGACACACCCGAGAGTATGTCCGAATCCCTCAAGCTAAGTCTCTGATACCAACTTGTAACGTCCCAAAAATAAGACCCAAAATTTTCACTTTTAAATCAATAAAAAACAATATCCCAAAACATCATCATAAATCCCAAGTGGAACAAATGTATCAATACATCATAAAATATCAGAGTTATCATGAAAATGCAGAATGATATCATGTGTGCACTACACTCACCCCAATCTCTTCCCCTTTACACCAGAACTACCTGAAACATAAACTGAAAACCATAAGCACGAAGCTTAGTGAGTTTCCCCCAAATACCACATACCACACATATCAAACATATAATGGGCCCCGCCCGATGAGTGTAACGGGCCCGCCCAGCGTACAAACATACAAGTATAACAAGTAATAGCATACATAATACCCATCGGGGGCCGTCCACTAATCATACAAACACATACACATGCAAGAGTCATGCAGACATCTAGCACCCTAACATAATAACCCATGGGTCAACATTGGTGCCTTCTACCCGCTAAACATGCTTGGGAAGACTCACCTCAAGCTACTAGATCACTGGAATAAATCTCTGGCTGCTGGTCCGGTAAATCCACGCGCTATCAGTACCAATAATATCCAATTTATTAACTGGATCTCAACCCATAATCATAGGTCCAATCTATTGGCCTAGATCAAGGTCCAATCCCTTTACTAAGAGAGCCCAACTCTAATTGACCATCCAAGGCCCAATTATGGCCCAATTTTCCAAATTGGGCCCAAGACCCATCATGGGCCTAAAATCTAATGAAGCCCAACAAGCTAGTCCAAGTACAACACAAAAGTCTGGTGTCCCAACAAGGCCCAAGCTATGGAAGCCCAAACAATGGCCCAATACCGAGAATGTCTAATCCAAGCCCATCTGCTGAGTACGCGGGGCGTACTCAGCTCGTACGCTAAACGTACTCCTTCTGGGGCTAGTATGCGCAACGTACCAGCTAGGTACGCCCAACGTACTCCCCAGTGTGCCACCCCCACTCCATTAAGCACTTAAACGGTTCAGTCCCTACTCCATACTCTCAGACCTTGTCTCAAAAGATGACTTATCATGTAAAGTTGGCAACTTTACGTGCATACATTGCTTAATGGGGCTCTAGAGCTCAAAAGAGCTTAACAAAGGGTCTTAACACATGCATGAGTCAATATACACCATAAAGTTTGCATTTTTATGCATAAGGGGCCCTTAAAATGTCCATATCTAAATGGTTAAGCTTCTGAAACGTACTTATCGTACAAGTACCAATTAAAAGGGACCAAAATAGCCATAAACAAAACCAAGAGTAGATCTATACAAGGAGTTGACAAGTTATGGACTTTATACCTCAAAAGTCACGAAATGAAGAAGCTAAATATGGATCCTTACGTTCTTCTCCAAGGAATGAGTCTTCAATCTTCTTCTACCACTTCAAAAATGCACAAGAACACACCAAAGTTCTTTACAAGAGCTCAAAAGCACCAAAACAAAGGATAGGGATGAAATTAGGGTTTTGAAGATATGGAGGCTGGTCTAAAATGTCCTAGAGGTGGGTTTAAGAAGCTTAAATAGGAAACAAACCCTAAAAATTAGGGTTTGTCCCAAGCCAGTGTAACCCCACGTACGCCCAGCGTACATGGGTGATCCCGCGATCATGGTCTAGCTAGTACGTTAAGCGTACTAGCCATAGGACCAATAATGCAAATATTTTGTTTAGCAAGGGTTAAAAGGAAACTTACAAGGTCTGAATGTTACAAGTAGATGCACATGTATTCCTCTGTGGATACAGGGTCTTTGTGAAAATGTTCATGTTTGAGCCTTCCACTGGTGACTATATATTAGGTTTGGAAACTGTCGTCAAAGATGACATTTTAGGTGGTGGTGGAAATATATGTGATGACATTTAATCCATATTCGGTTCTCATAAACGTACCTAGCTAAGAAAAGAAAACCAAAAGATGTTCAAGGAAGGTCTTTAGAACTCTTTGAGATATTAAAGGTCAAAGGTCAGCCTCGTCTATGGTCTAAATGCATATGTATTCATTGTCATCCTCAACACTGTGAGCCTGTATCCCTCGCATCTCCCTATTATTTCGGTGGTCTCCAACATTCCGTTGTGAGCCTTTATCCTCACTGTTGCATCTGAAAGTTCATTTACTTATTTTTGTTTTTTAAGTCGTACACGACCATCTCTTTTAATTGGATTTCTCTTATGAAATTGTATCATAAGTTTTGGTCCTTTGGAATCTTTAGCAACACCTGTGATGGTTTAATTAACTGATGGATAAAAGAGATTTAATTAGTTTTGAAAAGGGGTCGTTTTTCTTTGGTGGGTTAAGTCGTCAGAAATGAGAAAATGTAAGGGATGGACCGTAAAATGGAGGATATAGATTGTTGGTTTAGGGTTGATATAGGGGTGGTGTAAGATATTTTATTAAATAAACTGGTTTATAACCCGTGAGAACCACGGTTATAAAATTAATTAAACTTTAATATTAAAAATTAAAATTATTATTCAATTAGTTTAAATAAATTATTACTTAAGAGATTTTTTTGTTATATAAAATTATAATCATTGATTTAAATAAACACGTGAAGTTATATCACCTTATAAATTGTATTAATTTTATTTTATTTTTTAATCTAATGTTATTAATTTAATATAATTAGAGTGAAAAAATTTAAAACGAAGAATCAATTATTAATTTAATGCAATTAGAGTGAGAAATTTAAGCACTTAAACGGTTCAGCCCCTACTCCATACTCTCAGACCTTGTCTCAAAAGATGACTTGTCATGTAAAGTTGGCAACTTTAAATGCATGCATTGCTTAATGGGGCTCTAGAGCTCAAAAGAGCTTAACAAAGGGTCTTAACACATGCATGAGTCAATATACACCATAAAGTTTGCATTTTTATGCATAAGGGGCCCTTAAAATGTCCATATCTAAATGGTTAAGCTTCTGAAACGACCTTATCGTACAAGTACCAATTAAAAGGGACCAAAATAGCCATAAACAAACCCAAGAGTAGATCTATACAAGGAGTTGACAAGTTATGGACTTTATACCTCAAAAGTCACGAAATGAAGAAGCTAAATATGGATCTTTAATTTCTTCTCCAAGGAATGAGTCTTCAATCTTCTTCTACCACTTCAAAATGCACAAGAACACACCAAAGTTCTTTACAAGAGCTCAAAAGCACCAAAACAAAGGATAAGGATGAAATTAGGGTTTTGAAGATATGAAGGCTGGTCTAAAATGTCCTAGAGGTGGGTTTAAGAAGCTTAAATAGGACACAAACCCTAAAAATTAGGGTTTGTCCCAAGCCAGCGTAACCCCACGTACGCCCAACGTACATGGGTGATGCCCCGATCATGGTCTAGCTAGTACGTTAAGCGTACTCATAGAGTACGCCCCGCGTACTAGCCATAGGACCAATAATGCAAACATTTTGTTTAGCAAGGGTTAAAAGGAAACTTACAAGGTCTGAATGTTACAAGTAGATGCACATGTATTCCTCTGTGGATACAGGGTCTTTGTGAAAATGTTCATGTTTGAGCCTTCCACTGGTGACTATATATTAGGTTTGGAAACTGTCGTCAAAGATGACATTTTAGGTGGTGGTGGAAATATATGTGATGGCATTTAATCCATATTCGGTTCTCATAAAAGTACCTAGCTAAGAAAAGAAAACCAAAAGATGTTCAAGGAAGGTCTTTAGAACTCTTTGAGATATTAAAGGTCAAAGGTCAGCCTCGTCTATGGTTTAAATGCATATGTATTCATTGTCATCCTCAACACTGTGAGCCTGTATCCCTCGCATCTCCCTATTATTTCGGTGGTCTCCAACATTCCGTTGTGAGCCTTTATCCTCACTGTTGCATCTGAAAGTTCATTTACTTATTTTTGTTTTTTAAGTCGTACACGACCATCTCTTTTAAATGGATTTCTCTTATGAAATTGTATCATAAGTTTTGGTCCTTTGGAATCTTTAGCAACACATGTGATGGTTTAATTAACTGATGGATAAAAGAGATTTAATTAGTTTTGAAAAGGGGTCGTTTTTCTTTGGTGGGTTAAGTCGTCAGAAATGAGAAAATGTAAGGGATGGACCGTAAAATGGAGGATATAGATTGTTGGTTTAGGGTTGATATAGGGGTGGTGTAAGATATTTTATTAAATAAACTGGTTTATAACCCGTGAGAACCACGGTTATAAAATTAATTAAACTTTAATATTAAAAATTAAAATTATTATTCAATTAGTTTAAATAAATTATTGCTTAAGAGATTTTTTTGTTATATAAAATTATAATCATTGATTTAAATAAACACGTGAAGTTATATCACCTTATAAATTGTATTAATTTTATTTTATTTTTTAATCTAATGTTATTAATTTAATATAATTAGAGTGAAAAAATTTAAAACGAAGAATCAATTATTAATTTAATGCAATTAGAGTGAGAAATTTAAGCACTTAAACGGTTCAGCCCCTACTCCATACTCTCAGACCTTGTCTCAAAAGATGACTTGTCATGTAAAGTTGGCAACTTTACGTGCATGCATTGCTTAATGGGGCTCTAGAGCTCAAAAGAGCTTAACAAAGGGTCTTAACACATGCATGAGTCAATATACACCATAAAGTTTGCATTTTTATGCATAAGGGGCCCTTAAAATGTCCATATCTAAATGGTTAAGCTTCTGAAACGACCTTATCGTACAAGTACCAATTAAAAGGGACCAAAATAGCCATAAACAAACCCAAGAGTAGATCTATACAAGGAGTTGACAAGTTATGGACTTTATACCTCAAAAGTCACGAAATGAAGAAGCTAAATATGGATCTTTAATTTCTTCTCCAAGGAATGAGTCTTCAATCTTCTTCTACCACTTCAAAATGCACAAGAACACACCAAAGTTCTTTACAAGAGCTCAAAAGCACCAAAACAAAGGATAAGGATGAAATTAGGGTTTTGAAGATATGAAGGCTGGTCTAAAATGTCCTAGAGGTGGGTTTAAGAAGCTTAAATAGGACACAAACCCTAAAAATTAGGGTTTGTCCCAAGCCAGCGTAACCCCACGTACGCCCAACGTACATGGGTGATGCCCCGATCATGGTCTAGCTAGTACGTTAAGCGTACTCATAGAGTACGCCCCGCGTACTAGCCATAGGACCAATAATGCAAACATTTTGTTTAGCAAGGGTTAAAAGGAAACTTACAAGGTCTGAATGTTACAAGTAGATGCACATGTATTCCTCTGTGGATACAGGGTCTTTGTGAAAATGTTCATGTTTGAGCCTTCCACTGGTGACTATATATTAGGTTTGGAAACTGTCGTCAAAGATGACATTTTAGGTGGTGGTGGAAATATATGTGATGGCATTTAATCCATATTCGGTTCTCATAAAAGTACCTAGCTAAGAAAAGAAAACCAAAAGATGTTCAAGGAAGGTCTTTAGAACTCTTTGAGATATTAAAGGTCAAAGGTCAGCCTCGTCTATGGTTTAAATGCATATGTATTCATTGTCATCCTCAACACTGTGAGCCTGTATCCCTCGCATCTCCCTATTATTTCGGTGGTCTCCAACATTCCGTTGTGAGCCTTTATCCTCACTGTTGCATCTGAAAGTTCATTTACTTATTTTTGTTTTTTAAGTCGTACACGACCATCTCTTTTAAATGGATTTCTCTTATGAAATTGTATCATAAGTTTTGGTCCTTTGGAATCTTTAGCAACACATGTGATGGTTTAATTAACTGATGGATAAAAGAGATTTAATTAGTTTTGAAAAGGGGTCGTTTTTCTTTGGTGGGTTAAGTCGTCAGAAATGAGAAAATGTAAGGGATGGACCGTAAAATGGAGGATATAGATTGTTGGTTTAGGGTTGATATAGGGGTGGTGTAAGATATTTTATTAAATAAACTGGTTTATAACCCGTGAGAACCACGGTTATAAAATTAATTAAACTTTAATATTAAAAATTAAAATTATTATTCAATTAGTTTAAATAAATTATTGCTTAAGAGATTTTTTTGTTATATAAAATTATAATCATTGATTTAAATAAACACGTGAAGTTATATCACCTTATAAATTGTATTAATTTTATTTTATTTTTTAATCTAATGTTATTAATTTAATATAATTAGAGTGAAAAAATTTAAAACGAAGAATCAATTATTAATTTAATGCAATTAGAGTGAGAAATTTAAGCACTTAAACGGTTCAGCCCCTACTCCATACTCTCAGACCTTGTCTCAAAAGATGACTTGTCATGTAAAGTTGGCAACTTTACGTGCATGCATTGCTTAATGGGGCTCTAGAGCTCAAAAGAGCTTAACAAAGGGTCTTAACACATGCATGAGTCAATATACACCATAAAGTTTGCATTTTTATGCATAAGGGGCCCTTAAAATGTCCATATCTAAATGGTTAAGCTTCTGAAACGACCTTATCGTACAAGTACCAATTAAAAGGGACCAAAATAGCCATAAACAAACCCAAGAGTAGATCTATACAAGGAGTTGACAAGTTATGGACTTTATACCTCAAAAGTCACGAAATGAAGAAGCTAAATATGGATCTTTAATTTCTTCTCCAAGGAATGAGTCTTCAATCTTCTTCTACCACTTCAAAATGCACAAGAACACACCAAAGTTCTTTACAAGAGCTCAAAAGCACCAAAACAAAGGATAAGGATGAAATTAGGGTTTTGAAGATATGGAGGCTGGTCTAAAATGTCCTAGAGGTGGGTTTAAGAAGCTTAAATAGGACACAAACCCTAAAAATTAGGGTTTGTCCCAAGCCAGCGTAACCCCACGTACGCCCAACGTACATGGGTGATGCCCGCGATCATGGTCTAGCTAGTACGTTAAGCGTACTCATAGAGTACGCCCCACGTACTAGCCATAGGACCAATAATGCAAATATTTTGTTTAGCAAGGGTTAAAAGGAAACTTACAAGGTCTGAATGTTACAAGTAGATGCACATGTATTCCTATGTGGATACAGGGTCTTTGTGAAAATGTTCATGTTTGAGCCTTCCACTGGTGACTATATATTAGGTTTGGAAACTGTCGTCAAAGATGACATTTTAGGTGGTGGTGGAAATATATGTGATGGCATTTAATCCATATTCGGTTCTCATTAAAGTACCTAGCTAAGAAAAGAAAACCAAAAGATGTTCAAGGAAGGTCTTTAGAACTCTTTGAGATATTAAAGGTCAAAGGTCAGCCTCGTCTATGGTCTAAATGCATATTTATTCATTGTCATCCTCAACACTGTGAGCCTGTATCCCTCGCATCTCCCTATTATGTCGGTGGTCTCCAACATTTCGTTGTGAGCCTTTATCCTCACTGTTGCATCTGAAAGTTCATTTACTTATTTTTGTTTTTTAAGTCGTACACGACCATCTCTTTTAAATGGATTTCTCTTATGAAATTGTATCATAAGTTTTGGTCCTTTGGAATCTTTAGCAACACTTGTGATGGTTTAATTAACTGATGGATAAAAGAGATTTAATTAGTTTTGAAAAGTGGTCGTTTTTTTTGGTGGGTTAAGTCGTCAGAAATGAGAAAATGTAAGGGATGGACCGTAAAATGGAGGATATAGATTGTGGGTTTGGGGTTGATATAGGGGTGGTGTAAGATATTTTATTAATTAAACTAGTTTATAACTCGTGAGAACCACGGTTATAAAATTAATTAAACTTTAATATTAAAAATTAAAATTATTATTCAATTATTTTAAATAAATTATTACTTAATAGATTTTTTTGTTATATAAAATTATAATTATCGATTTAAATAAATACGTGAAGTTATATCACCTTATAATCTGTATTAATTTTATTTTATTTTTTAATCTAATGTTATTAATTTAATATAAATAGAGTGAAAAAATTTTAAATGGAGAATCAATTATTAATTTAATGCAATTAGAGTGAGAAATTTAAAATTTAAAATTTAAAATTGATAATTAATAAGTTGACAAGTGACATTATAGGTAACATATAATATTAATTAGGAGTTCTAATAATACGACACTTGTTAATAGGAGAATAAACATATTCATTTATTAGAATAGAGAGAAGAGATATGATATTAAAAATCATAAATAAAGAAAAAGACAAAAAAAAGGTTAAAGCAGATTTTTCACAAATATTTATCGTTATTTTAAGAGTGTTAGAGATAAGGAGGTAAGATGTAGTGTTTTACATACTTATGGACCATCGGTGTAACAAAATGCTCATAAAAACTATGTATGGTATTTTTTATTTTATTTTTATGTAAATTATAGGCACCATTTATATAATTTTGTCCGGAGAATATGATAGACTAGAAACATATATTGTGATCATAATACATATTTTTTTTATTAAACTGTTTAAAATGTTGTGTGCAATAAAAAGTACATAAAATAAAGCGGTAGACAAATATTTTATTTATGCACTTTCTATCTCATTTCAAACAATGTTTTCACCACGATACATCTAGTGATCTAGATTCTTACAAAATTCTCAATCGTTTCCATTTTATGAATGCTGTATTCACGAGACTCCGTTAATATGATGATTATTTATCTGCTCTAGTTTATTGTGATTTGTAATTTTTTTTATCTTTTTTTACTTTAACAGTTTAACTGGTTAATCAAATTGCGGTAACAACATTGATGGAATGAGGTGTCGGTGGGTGGAGGTTAATTGTTTCGGGTCTAAATATCACATGGCCACTGTGTGTGTTATTGCGCTTTTTTCTTTACTTTGGTTTGGTTGTGAGCAATTTTAAAGACTATACGCATGTCCGCATGTGGTCTCTATTATTTATATTCCAAACCTTTTATTAAATGTTTTACTTAATTTATCTTTATTTTAGCGGACATATAAAGCACGATAATAAACTTTAATGAAACTTTCCGTGTTTAATTATCACCAAAACAATATTTTTACATCAATATACTTAAAGTTAACTGTAATCAGATGAGCGAGAATATGATCTATATGGTGGAAATACCGACACCATACTATTTTTGACACTATTAGAGATTTTTTGTATTTTTGGTTAAAAATCAGGAGCTAGAGATTTTCCGTATTCTTCGGTTGACTCGCTGAAAAACCCAGTCATATTCTTTGTAATTCTCATTTTTCTATTATAATACGCAGTTGTTCAAAAATAAGAGGGGCGAGAGTATGAGGAGAAAAAATGTTGTAGTCCTAGCCGAAGATGAAGATCATCATGGTTGGATAGAAGTTAACTACATCAAGAGGGGAGTGTGCTTTCACGGAGATAACATAATCCCGAAGAAAACGACAAGATTGCTACCATTTTCTTTGTCTCCAATAATATTTTAGATGGAAGGAGCAACTCAGACCTTTGGAAGCATTTAAAAAATCCGTGCATTTTTGGTTCTTCAATTTCTACTCATTTTTTGATGGATTTTTTTAAGTTCTTCAACTTATGTTTATTTTTTGTTCGAGTTCAAATTTTACAATACTTTTGAAACTTGTGATTTGGTGTGATGGGTTTTAAGAAAGCCTAGAACATAGTCTGTCGTGTTTGAGGGTTTGGATAAATCTAGATGTTTGGTGTTCTTCTGCTCCACCAGATCCCAAATATCTATTCGAATTTGCATTAAACTAAGAACAAATTTCAAAACTCAATGGTGTTCATCTTCCCCAACATTTCCCTAAATTTGCTTTTGTAGTTCCTTGAACATGTAATGGTATTTCCTAATTCGTAATTTGTAAATTTATTGGTTTGTTTTGCTAGTGATTTAGATTTGGATTTTGAAAAGAACTTTTTTGATAGTAATGTTCTTGATTTGTTTTGATAGTGATTTTGACATTAAATCAATGGTGTTAGACTAAGGTAGTAGTGATGGTGGACATTATGGTTAGGGGTGTTGAAAATATCCGAAAACCAAAAAATCGATCCTTAAAACCTAAAAACCGTACCGATTTTCAGGTTAACCAAACTAATATTTTTGAATTTTTCGGTTTGGTTAACCGAACCGGTAAATTCTTTGGTTTTTCAGTTCGGTTATAGTTCTTGTTTTTTTGCTACGGATGGTTAACCGAAAAACAGAAATTTTATTAATAATCGTCATATTATTTATATTTTCCATTTTAAACCAATAATGATCATCATTAACATTTGTTATAAATATATATAGTTTTATATAGACTAAAATTGTCATTTGCATTTCACCATCATTTCATCTAAATAACTAAATATTTGACTATATTTTATATATTAATTACAACAAACATTTTTGTATTAATCGATATTATTTTCCATATTTCATGGATATTTGATAATTCATTCTAATTTCATTATTAATAGAAGCAACAACATAATTAAACAAATTATATGGATTATTCATTGTCATTCATTCTTTTTTAGGAAATTTGTTATGGGGTTTAGTAATCTTAACATATTTTTATTAATTAGTCTTGGTTAATTGACTAACCGGATAACTGTACCGAAACAATCGGTTAACCGAATACCGATTAAACTGATTTTTCGGTTTAGCTTTAGGTTCAAGAAATGAACGAACCGATAGTCTTGGTTAACCTTCCGAAATATGTTTTCGGTTCGGTTAACCATCCATGAACATCCCTAACCGTGGTGGTGGATGATAGAATAAAAGAGAGTGAAAAAGGGGTGGATGGGTAGATTTAATGAGTTTTAATTTAAATTAAATTAAAGAAAAAATTAATGAAGGGTAAAATAGTAATTTCATATTAAATTTGTAAATAAAATTGCAAAGACTAAAGATGTAAGAAATTAAAACAAAAAGATTACCTGCATACAAAAATACAAAGGGATAACGACTTAATAGGGTAATGTACTTTTCGATTGTACACATTTAGTCACTGAGTTTTTTTCGTCCACATTTGCTCCTTCTACTTGTTTAATTATACACATATTCAGTCCTTATGACCGACTACTTCATGTAAGCCAGAAAAAATGACTTAACAGGGTAATATATTTCTCACTTTGTACACATTTAGTCCTTAATATTTTTTTTTTTACACATTTAGTCGTTAATATTTTTTGTTGCAAAATAAGTCTTTATTGTTTTGTACACATTCAGTACTTATGAACGATTTCTTTTGGTTTTTCTCAAGACATTCTACACAGGATAATCATTAATGAGGTGTTCGGGGTTGTTCATGCTTATGGCTACTACGGCCTCGATTGTTTGGTGCTTAGGTCTTGTGTTCTGAACGTCGTAACTTCTTCATATGATCTCAGATTTTAACGATATTTATATTCATGTGTTCGTATTTAAGTCTACTACAATTTTTGTTTAGATTACTCTTGTTAAAAAGTAATATATTTTTACTTATGATTTTATAAAAAAAAACGTTCATACATACATTCATAAAGAACGCGTGTATATAATGACCGTAAGTAAAAATATATTATTTTTTAACGGGAGTAATCTAAAAAAAGTTGTAGTAAACTCAAATACGAACGCGTGAATATAAAGATCATCAAAATCCGAGCTTGTATAAAGAAGTTACAACTTTCAAAACACAACAAATATGAACACGTGGATATAAAGATCATTAAAATACGAGATTATATGAAGAAGTTACGACGTTCAAAACACAAGACCTAAGCGAAACACAATACCTAAACAACAAAGCAGCTGAGGTTGCGGTGACCATAAGCATCAAATGTAAACTTGGCATTGATGTGACATCTATAGGTAAGATAAAACCCTATATCTTCTCTTATGTTGTCTTCTTTTGTCACATCTTCTCCTCATCACCTTCAAGAATGCTTCATCGTCTCCATTTCTCTCGTCTCGTCTCCTCTAGTTGAAAAGGATTCTGGATGGTATCATCTTCTAAGCAAAGGTAAAACACTAATTCCCACTACATATTATTTTTCCTTTTACCCATTAGAAATTAGAAGGAAAACAAGTTTTAAGAACCAATTTCTAGGTATTTTCATGTTCATTTAGTCAATCTACAGTTTAAGCATAACAAGAATGAGAAAATATTAATTATACTATATACGATTCAAAAGAAAATACTACACTGATGAAATGAGAAGAATTCAGTAAACCTAGACTAGAATAGTCCAAGTGTTGAAAATACTGAAGCAGAGTTTCAGAATCGTCAAGTGGCAAGTAATGCGGAAAATAAAGAGTTGTGAATCACCAAGTTAATGATAAAAACGTTTTTATATATGTTCAATATCAATGATTCAAAAGTGTCTCATATTCATTAAGAATCAATTACAAATGTTTGAATGATAGACAAGCTAAAACACTCAAATGGCTCTCTGAAGACTAGTCTAAGCAGAAATTATGCAGAATGATCTGAAATGAGCAAGAAAGAGCAACTTTATAATGGATCCCAAGGGGCCTATTTATAGGCTTTGGAAAAGCCCATGACATGGCTTGACCAATCAGGTGCTGACACGTCATCATGACTTAGTCATCAGTTGACACCTTTGCCATACTTAACAGAGAATGGATGAAATATTCCAATTTCGTTAGTATTCCATTAGGGTTCCATCCAAGTTATGAGTCTTCATAATTCTTAAGCCTTCTCGATCAATGTAACATCCCAAAAATACAGTCTGAAAATTTCGTTTTAAATCAGTAATAAAACCATAGTCATCATACGTCATAGAAAAATCACAACAATGTATCTCAGAATAATATAACAACTGGCATGTATATCAGAGTATAAACATCCCAGGCTGAACAAATGGTGTGTGCACTGCAATCTTTCCGAGCTCCTCTTTTGAAAACTGAGTACCTGAAACCAAAACTGAAACTGTAAGCATGAAGCTTAGTGAGCTCCCCCAAACTACCACATACCATACATAACATATAAAGCAACTACTGGGCCTTGCCCACTGCATCGGACCGAGGTCCGGAAACTACATCAGACCGGAGTCCAGAAACTGCATCGGACCGAAGTCCGGAACTAACCAGGGCCTTGCCCTCTGCATCAGACCGAAGTCCGGAAACTGCATCGGACCGAAGTCCGGAACTAACCAGGGCCTTGCCCTCTGCATCGGACTGAAGTCCGGAAACTGCATCGGACCGAAGTCCGGAAACTGCATCGGACCGAAGTCCGGAACTAACCAGGGCCTTGCCCTCTGCATCGGACCGAAGTCCGAAACTGACTGAACATAGCATAGCATAATCATAACTACTAGCATAAACACATATACTGCAAACTGCATCGGACCGAAGTCCAGAACACATAACACCAATACATGCTTGTGTCACGAAGACATCAAGCACACTGAACTACTGCATCAGACCAAAATCCGGAACTACTGCTAACTAAACGAGCCGGCATTGTGGCCGTAGACCCGTTCCTACTGGAAGGAAAACTCACCTCACACTGCTGAAGTCTCGTAGACACAATCCCACACTGCTGAAGTCCCGCAGACTCAACCCCAGCAGCTGGATGACAGATTCCCGAACTGTCAACACCAAAATAACACCCAATTACTAATTGGGGTCTAACACATAACTATAAATGCATACTTTGGATAATTACTATATTACCCCTAGCTTGGCTTACCCAAGCCCAAGGCCCAATCCATAGGCCCAAAGTCAACTAGGGATCAAAGCCCAACATATGGCCCAAATTTCCAAATTGGGCCCAAACCTCTACATGGACTTCCCTTAAGGCCCAATTGATCAGTCCAGTCCAACATGTCTCATTCTAGGGGCCCAATATCAATACAACCATCTAGGCCCCAACTATGGCCCAATTTTCCAAATTGGGCCCAATCCTTCATATTTTATTTATCCTAAAGCCCAACTAATTACTCTAGTCCATTTGCTTGTTCTTGGATGGCCCAACACAAAGTCCAAGTGAAATTAGGGTTTCACATAAAATGATGATTAGGGTTAAGTGTTTCTTACTTAACCCATTAAGGACTTAATCGATTAAGTCCTTTACTCTACTAGATAAATGATATGGAGAAAATTAGGCTTAATACACAATTCAATCTCAATAGCCCAAAACTGGGTCCAATAAGTCCAAGGCCCAACTACTCACAATTAGGGTTTTCTAAACCCAAATTAGGGTTTTCACCCAAACATGGCACAAAACAAATCCTTAAGCCCATTAGGGTTTTGCTAGGTCCATTAGGGTTTTGCTAGTGGGGCACCACCCACTACCACCTCGGGTAGTGGTGGCCAATGGCGGCTCACGGCGGTGGCCACCACCTTACGGTGGTGGTTATTTTTATTTTTATTATCCAATACTAATTACAGTTACAAGGTTTTATCCAAAATAACACACACACACACTCACTAACACACACTAACTAACACACACACACACAGCCACACCATGGTGGCCGACGGTGGCGCTTGGCGGCAGCCACCACCCTATGGTGGTGGTGATGCCGTTTCCGGGAACTCCAACTATACACACCCATACACACTAACTGAAATACGCATGTCTTCACTTCTTTGCTCGGAAAAAAGGAAGCCAACCACCCTCCTGGCGGCGTACGGTGGCGGTGGTGACACAAGGCGACGGCAGCGGCGACTTCTTGCGGTGACAGCCACCACAGTGAGGTAGTGGCGGTTCTCTTGTTGGTTCTCCGTAAAGCAGCGACACAACACACGAGGATACAACCCATGACCGGTAACGAACCGACTTCAACGGAAACTGCAGCAGCAATGCCATCGGCGGTGATGGCGGTGGTGGGTGAGACCCCTTTCATGGCAGCGAACGAAGGGGAAAATAAGGAGAAAAGTGGAGGTCCCGCCGATCATGCTCCAACATAGTCGTTCACAGCCTCCTTCGTGCGTCTCGGTGACTCTCCCGACTGCCCATGCCATCTCCATCCTGCAGCAGCGTTGAGGTGGCGTTCAATGGCGAGGGTGGCTTCGTCCGATCGGAACAACAACGAAGAAGGTGATGGCTGGTGGTTGTTGGCGGTCTCCGGCGATTGGCGACCTCATCGAAGATGGTTGCAGCTTGAACAGCAAAGGGAAATGGCACCGGAGATCGGAGGAGAGGGGGGGGGGGCTGGATGGTAAGGTGACGGCTGCAACTCTCATTCCTAGGGTTAGGGTTACATTAAGCTATATACCCGATCCCTCAAAACATTATGCCATAATAACAATATCAGTCCCTCCCCCTTCCCTTTTCTTTCAAATTCAATCCCATTATTACCAAATGAACCCTCAGCATTAAATCCTTTACATTTTAGGTACGAAAATTACCAAACAGCCCCCTATCTTCCATAATCTCTTCAAATGAAGTCCCATAAATTACCATTTACTCCCTGCCTTCATAAATACTTACAAAACTAATCCAGATTTTACACTTTTAACCTCCAACTTCTAAATTTTTCACAAATTAGTCTGGGACTTACATTTATTAATTTATTTAAATAAACGGGGCGTTACAACTCTCCCTCACTTAAATTAGATTTCGTCCTCGAAATCATTCCTTACCATCTCTTACATGCCAACCTACTCTAGTAAAATGGTCACCATCCTGGGCACACCGTAGCCCTACTAGGGTAGCCATGACCAATCTTCGCAAAGCCCTAAAACCCTCAGGTGAACGAATTCCTCGCAACAAGATTACATGTACTCTATCTGAAATTTGCTATCTCTAGATGATCTGAATCCCTAACAGACCACTCATACTGAATCATTATAGATGAACCACGCGGTGGGTGACTAAGAATTACTCAGCAATCTGTTACGCTTATCATACATGAGATCCTCAAATACCATTACTGTTGGAGACCCAAAACTGTCTGAATCCCTGATCTGCCTGAAAACACTGAACTGCCTGAAACACTGACTGTCTGAAACACTGAACTTCCTGAACACTGAACTGCCCGAAACAATGAACTGTCTGAACACTGAACTGCCCGAAACACTGAACTGCCCGAAACACTGAACTGTCTGAACACTGAACTGCCCGAAACACTGAACTGCCTGGAACTGTATGCTGCCACATGGCTGCTTCCCAACATCTACCGAGACCTACCTGGTCTCAATTTTCCGCCAATCATCTGAAATATCGGGTTCCAGCCCAACTGCGGAGCAAAAGGACTCCCTGCTTAGCCGCCTCGCGCGACTTCTGAATGAAATCCTTTTATGGATCTAGCTGCTACTAGTTATCTTGTCACTGTGGCCCTAACGGCCTTCTGATCTAACTGATTGGTTCCATGCGTCGAATCCTGACGTCACCAAACCCAAAGCTAAAAGTGATTGCTACATGACCATTGGTAGCCTTATGTCATAAATGGCCTTAAGCAGTCCACTGCTTCCTTGCTCTCTTCTTTGTAGTGGCGCTTCTACAATTTTATCACTGGCTTATCCAGGTCTAACCCGTCTGGGTAATTCCGAAATCCAATCCGTGGATTTCCATCTCCTCACTGCTACACCCGAACTGGTGGGTACTACTGTTCTTTCCGCGTCCTAACAACGCACTCACGCTATCTACTAACCTAGTGAATGCTACGGCTACACCCGCAGACTTTCAACACTCCATCACTATCTGGCTGCTAGTGAATGCTACAGCTACTCCCGTAGACTTATGACACTCTAATACTATCTGGCTGCTAGTGAATGCTACGGCTACACCCGCAGACTTACAACACTCTAACACTATCTGGCTGCTAGTGAATGCTACGGCTACACCCGCAGACTTACAACACTTTAACACTATCTGGCTGCTAGTGAATGCTATGGCTACACCCGCAGACTTACAACACTCTCCATACTAGATCAAACACGCGCTTGACCCGCACTCAGCTGAACACATGTCCTGACTGGAATCCCTAACCTCATTCCCTACGGCTTGCTAGCAAACATTACGGGAACACGATCTCCTTATTGGCAAGTTTCTTTCCGAACTTCCATCTTACACTATCCTCAAACCATACTGCCGCTTGGGCTGTCTTCCTTCCAAATAAATATGCGAAACTTATCCCAGTTTCAAAACTGCTCCTACCTCTGAATCCTTGGATGATTCTCCCCCACTTTGATTCAACTAACGTCTTATGACACACAATACTGGAAGGATTCTCAATCCTTCTTACGATTCTATGCCCAATCTGCTAAAAACCACACTTACCATTGCTAGGGTTTCAACACCAGCTAATCCAAAAGATCACACAACTTCTAAAAATCCGAATAAATCTCCGGTAATAACCCGCTAGACCCAGGAAGCTCCGAATCTCAATTGGAGACCTCGGAATCTCCCACTGCATCACGGCCTCTAACTTGGCCGGATCGACTAGAATATCCTTCTGATTGACAAGGTGCCCAAGAAATTGCACCCCGCGCAACCAGAACTCACAATTGGAGAACCTTGCGAAAATTCTCTCCCTCCTCAAAGTCTCTAGCACCTCCCTCGGGTGCTTCTCGTGCTGCTCCTCAGTCTTGGAATAAACCAAGATGACGTTGTACTTTCCCAATCCCGTAATCTGGGGAATTACTCTATCACAATTCGCTAATGCTTCTCGGCATGCAATTGGCAAATGACATCTCTTGAAAATATAATTTAGACACAAACCGAGGATAACTCAGGGTTACACTTACTCAAACCCTTGAAACGAAAGGCTCCCTTGTGCAGTTTCCCGCAAGTGTTGCACCGAATCTGACCCCGCTGGCCTCTCAGAAGCTGATCTGAAATCTACGGTCTCCTCCCGAGACCCCTCACTATAAGCAACTGATCTGGTTCCCTCTTACCAATGTGCTCCAAGTCCATATCCCGTTCTCAAGCTCCAAAAGTCATATCATTCAGGGTCTTGCACCCCGCGATACTCATGATCTCCCTGCTATCATTCTACAGTATGTTCTCATAACTTACCTTGTTCATTTCCTCATCTGCTGCATATTGCGGTACCATATAAGCTCTTCCCGAGACTTGGTAGTGATCTCTGCCACAGTCTCAGTCTTCTGGTGGAGATCTAACAACTCTTGCGCCAACTGCTGCGCCTCAATTGCCTGGGCACACTCTGCCCAGAATCTGGTCTAAAAGTTATCCCATGACATAGCATTAACCGCATCATCACTCAACTCACTACCAACTTCTTCTTATTAATCTCGTGCTCTATCCCTCAGGGGACAGGAAGTAAGATCTTGTCTCCTTTCGAGACAACGTCTGGTACGAAAAGTGTTGGTGACATCTGCCAACCATCTGCTGCTAACAATGGGATCCTTAACTCCCATGACAATCTGAAGCCTCACAAACTCTAAATTCCCGAAACATCAACGTACGGGTCTCTATCATGACTGTTATCTCAGTGCAGAATGCACTCGGCCTCTCATCACAAATCTCTATAATGCCCTCCTTGATCACACTGAGGATCACAGGAGTCTGGTCAATGATATTGTGTGTAATTCTCAGATGGAATGAACTCCCTCATCTGATCATCAATCTGCCCGGCCCCAGAGTCCGAGCCTGATCCCTCGTCGACACCAAAACTACCATCTGGTCTACCACGTAGCGTCACTATACTCGGTAATATACCATCACTAACACCACAATACTCATCTAAACTCGAGGGATCTCACACACTACAAGTTCCCTGGGTTCATCTCAGCCTTCCTTGATTCGAGTATGGATCCTCTGCTTTCAGTAGTACGGGCCCATACTACCTTTCACATCTATCCGTACTTTCCTCAAGTACTGCCTCGACTCCACCAAGTCCCTTCTACTACTACTGCTGATCTCATGCTAATCTCATCCTAGGCTTGCCCTAGGGTAATCACCAACCCACTCTCCGCCATCAGCTGCATAAGAAGTCCCTGCTTTCTTCCCCTAACTAGCTCGCGAATACTATTACATATTACTCAGACTAGATAATTCTTCGAATGAGAGATCCTACCTTACAACGGTTGGACTCAAACAAGAGCTGCGAAATAGAGTTAGACCTAACCTTCTGAAATTATTTAGTCCTTGCAATATGTAACTTAACATATTCGTTTACTAGTTAGTGAAAGACAACTAGAACTCCTAAGAGCACAAAGCAAGCAGCATTCGGGCATTGAGTACACATAATCAAGCATATACTACTCTGGCTATCATACTAACTAATCTGTACTAGCATGCAGTTCTCAATAAGCTGGTACACGTATAACAGGCACATAAGGCATCCTTCCTAGATCCTTAGCCCTAAACTAGCATGCAGTTCTCATAAAGCTGATACACATACAATAGGCACATAAGGCATCCTTCCTAGATCCTTAGTCCTAATCTAACATGCAGTTCTCATAAAGTTGATACTCATATCATAACATAAACTTGTATGGGTAATTTGGGAGTACTTACTTGAGCTCGGCTGATTGCATGCACCACACCTTTTCTCTCTTTTCAAAGTTCTTTTCTTTCTAAAAATCTTTTTGCTTTTCTAAACCTCTTTTCTTTTTAAGTTTTTGTTTGCTTTTCCAAAACTCTTTTCTTTTGAAACTTTATACCACTTCCTTAGTTTGAGTTCAGACACACTCGGAAGTGCGCCCGAATCCCTCAAAACAACGCTCTGATACCAACTTCTAACATCCCAAAAATACAGTCTGAAAATTTCGTTTTCAATCAGTAATAAAACCATAGTCATCATACGTCATAGAAAAATCACAACAATGTATCTCAGAATAATATAACAACTGTCATGTATATCAGAGTATAAACATCCCAGGCTGAACAAATGGTGTGTGCACTGCAATCTTTCTGAGCTCCTCTTTTGAAAACTGAGTACCTGAAACCAAAACTGAAACTGTAAGCATGAAGCTTAGTGAGCTCCCCCAAACTACCACATACCATACCATAACATATAAAGCAACTACTGGGCCTTGCCCACTGCATCGGACCGAGGTCCGGAAACTGCATCGGACCGGAGTCCGGAAACTGCATCGGACCGAAGTCCGGAACTAACCAGGGCCTTTCCCTCTGCATCAGACCGAAGTCCGGAAACTGCATCGGACCGAAGTCCGGAACTAACCAGGGCCTTGCCCTCTGCATCGGACCGAAGTCCGGAAACTGCATCGGACCGAAGTCCGGAACTAACCAGGGCCTTGCCCTCTGCATCGGACCGAAGTCCGGAACTGACTGAACATAGCATAGCATAATCATAACTACTAGCATAAACACATATACTGTAAACTGCATCGGACCGAAGTCCGGAACACATAACACCAATACATGCTTGTGTCACGAAGACATCAAGCACACTGAACTACTGCATCAGACCAAAATCCGAAACTACTGCTAACGAAACGAGCCGGCATTGTGGTCGTAGACCCGTTCCTACTGGAAGGAAAACTCACCTCACACTGCTGAAGTCTCGTAGACACAATCCCATACTGCTGAAGTCCACATACTCAACCCCAGCAGCTGGATGACAGATTCCCGAACTGTCAACACCAAAATAACACCCAATTACTAATTGGGGTCTAACACATAACTATAAATGCATACTTTGGATAATTACTATATTACCCCTAGCTTGGCTTACCCAAGCCCAAGGCCCAATCCATAGGCCCAAAGTCAACTAGGGATCAAAGCCCAACAAATGGCCCAAATTTCCAAATTGGGCCCAAACCTCTACATGGACTTCCCTTAAGGCCCAATTGACCAGTCCAGTCCAACATGTCTCATTCTAGGGGCCCAATATCAATACAACCATCTAGGCCCCAACTATGGCCCAATTTTCCAAATTGGGCCCAATCCTTCATATTTTATTTATCCTAAAGCCCAACTAATTACTCTAGTCCATTTGCTTGTTCTTGGATGGCCCAACACAAAGCCCAAGTGAAATTAGGGTTTCACATAAAATGATGATTAGGGTTAAGTGTTTCTTACTTAACCCATTAAGGACTTAATCGATTAAGTCCTTTACTCTACTAGATAAATGATATGGAGAAAATTGGGCTTAATATACAATTCAATCTCAATAGCCCAAAAGTGGGTCCAATAAGTCCAAGGCCCAACTACTCACAATTAGGGTTTTCTAAACCCAAATTAGGGTTTTCACCCAACACATGGCCCAAAACAAATCCTTAAGCCCATTAGGGTTTTGCTAGGTCCATTAGGGTTTTGCTAGTGGGGCACCACCCACTACCACCTCGGGTAGTGGTGGCCAATGGCGGCTCACGGCGGCGGCCACCACCTTACGGTGGTGGTTATTTTTATTTTTATTATCCAATACTAATTAGAGTTACAAGGTTTTATCCAAAATAACACACACACATACACTCACTAACACACACTAACTAACACACACACACACAACCACACCATGGTGGCCGGCGGTGGCGCTTGGCGGCAGCCACCACCCTATGGTGGTGGTGATGCCGTTTCCGGGAACTCCAACTATACACACCCATACACACTAACTGAAATACGCACGTCTTCACTTCTTTGCTCGGAAAAAAGGAAGCCAACCACCCTCCTGGCGGCTTACGGTGGCGGTGGTGACACAAGGCGACGGCAGCGGCGACTTCTTGCGGTGACAGCCACCACCGTGAGGTAGTGGCGGTTCTCTTGTTGGTTCTCCGCAAAGCAGCGACACAACACACGAGGATACAACCCATGACCGGGAACGAACTGACTTCAACGGAAACTGCAACAGCAATGCCATCGGCGGTGATGGCGGTGGTGGGTGAGACCCCCTTCATGGCAGCGAACGAAGGGGAAAATAAGGAGAAGAGTGGAGGTCCCGCCGATCATGCTCCAACATAGTCATTCACAGCCTCCTTCGTGGGTCTCGGTGACTCTCCTGACTGCCCATGCCATCTCCGTCCTGTAGCAGCGTTCAGGTGGCGTTCAATGGCGAGGGTGGCTTCGTCCGATCGGAACACCAACGAAGAAGGTGATGGCTGGTGGTTGTTGGCGGTCTCCGGCGATTGGCGACCTCATCGAAGATGGTTGTAACTTGAACAGCAAAGGGAAATGGCACCGGAGATCGGAGGAGAGGGGGGGGGGCGACTAGATGGTAAGGTGACGGCTGCAACTCTCATTCCTAGGGTTAGGGTTACATTAAGCTATATACCCGATCCCTCAAAACATTATGCCATAATAACAATATCAGTCCCTCCCCCTTCCCTTTTCTTTCAAATTCAATCCCATTATTACCAAATGAACCCTCATCATTAAATCCTTTACATTTTAGGTACGAAAATTACCAAACAGCCCCCTATCTTCCATAATCTCTTCAAATGAAGTCCCATAAATTACCATTTACTCCCTGCCTTCATAAATACTTACAAAACTAATCCATATTTTACACTTTTAACCTCCAACTTCTAAATTCTTCACAAATTAGTCTGGGACTTACATTTATTAATTTATTTAAATAAACGGGGCGTTACAACTAACATTGAAAATGTGATGAACAACATGAACATCATGTTGCTCAATTGTCTTCTTAGATGTCATCAACTTCGAGAAGTGTTGTTGATCAAGTTGAGATGTTTCTTGAACATTGAAATGTGTCTTGGACTTGAAGATGTACAACTACTTGTTCAAGATGGACCATGAACGAATTACATGTGCCATTGAGTACTTGGACGTGCCCTCATTGAACATGATGTGCCATGTGCAACCTTGTTGAGCCATCAATGTGATCATGTTGATCCATTGAATTGAGTTGAGCCACCAAGTATTCATGTTGAGCCATCAACTCTTTTTGAGACATAGAGTTGTGGATGAGCCAACAACGTTTCTAATGAGCCATCAATATTCCAAATGATTCACCAATATCTTGATGCTCCACATATGATCTAGATGTGCTGTCACACCCCCAACCGGAACGGCGAAAACGTTCGGGGGCGGAGGACGTCATGTTTAGTATCACAACACATGCATCATAGTAATCAAAGTAACAAACAACCATTGTATTAATGTTAAAGTGTTTACAAAGTATGTGATTCACAAAAGATTGACTACGAAAGTAAATAAAAAACCAAGACGTGAAGCTACTATGCTCCATCTGCGGAATCCCTGTGCGCGTACCTGTCTACTAGTTTCCTGAGAATACAAGTTATTTTGAAAGAGTAGATCAGCATTTAAGTTGGTGAGTTCATAAGTATTTTAGTGTCAGAAGTTTGCATTAGTTTAATGAAAAGTAAACTCTAAGTTCTTTTTAGAAAAGTTCGTCTGTTCCTCCAGAAAATCCTATATTCTCTGTTGTGATGAATGAAAGTGAAAATGACTCTACATTCCTTTCTATAAGTACTAAATGGACACAAGTTATATATAAATTAAAGTAAACAGACAATCGATTGGGTGAATCTGCCCTAAGCCCACAACCAAACAAGGAACATGGAATGAGGTAGAAATCACACATCCCATTGTTTGTTAGATCTTCATTGTATATAACCCCGACGTATTCATTTAGTACTTACGGAGTTAACTGTAATAGTTCTTTATATTTGATGAAAACATTCTTTAAGAAAATCATATATTTCTTTTAGTAAAAACGATAACCACAATAGTTCCTTCTATAATCACTTAGTTTATACTAGCTATATATAATCTAATATCGAACAGACAGTTAATTGTGTGAATCTGCCCTAAGCCCACAACCAAACAAGGAACAGGAAGTAAGGCGGAGAACACACATCCAACTACCTGTCGGGTATTAATTATATATAACTCGGATGTATAAACTAAGGTATTATAGAATTAACCACTACAGGTCCTTTAAGTTATATTGATTTAATAATGCGTATTAAACCCTTTTACGGTTGAGTTTCTAGTTTAGTCTACTTAATGTTCTATCTGAAAAAGTATGTTTTTGTACTAGAAAACGGTATACTGAATTTGTATGCTATGACATGACCCATACCAGATATTCCCTCTGATTACATGGTGTATAAGGAATATATATATATACATATATATATATATATATATATATATATATATATATATATATATATATATATATAGCCAAGATCGAATAGAGAGTAGACTGTTTGCATCTGCTCCAAGCCCACAACCAAACAAGGAACGGAAAATGAAGCGGAAAGCACACATCCTACTGTCTGTCGGATCCGATTAATATATATCCCTAATGTATCAACTAAGGAATCATAAAGTTAGCATTATAGGCCCCCTTCTAACTGGATGTTCATGTTACTAGGAAGTTATGTGGCGCTGTTCTATTTGTTAGGAAGACTACTAGAAGTAATGAAATTTTGTACTCTAAACGCCTCAGTCGATACTGTTGTGAGTTTTTGTATATATTAATATGTTTTATTTATTATTGTCCGGTACTTTGTAGATGTACCCTTTATAAAAAAAATTCGGTACTTTGTAGATGTACCCCATATTTAACTCCGGTACTTTGTAGATGTACCCCATATATATAACCTGGTACATTGTAGATGTACCCGATATATATATATATATATATATATATATATATATATATATATATATATATATATCCTTATACTTGTATATTATCATGTTTTGTTATAAACAATGAGTTAATGATACGTTCCCTTCCTAGGTTACCGGGAATGTAAAGTATAAGTTCGTCAATCATGATTTGTTCTTGTTCTTGTAAAAGGATGTACGTTCCTTTCTGTTTATTGTTATTGTATGTTCCTTCCTGTCCTAGCTATAGTGTGAACTGAACCCCTAAACTATACCTATTATAGTTTACTAGTATGTTTGTTTGAACTGTTACTGACTTGAAGGAAAGACTCAATTATCTACTGAGTTAAGCATGTATCTTAAAAACGGAGTTTTATAAACAGTAAACTAACATCTTTTTTTAAAGAGTTGCTACATTGATTTGACCACTTACAAAAGCATAAGAAATCATTTGATGTGATAGTTATCACGGATAAATATTTACACAATATCATTGTGTTCAACTTGTATTCCCCCCCCCCTTGAAAGCATTTAAAACATTTAAAATATTGATTATAGGGGTATGAACTCACCTTATGTGGGTGAGTCAATTGAAGATTCGTGTAAGGATGAGAAGTTCCACGAACGAAGTCCCGAGACATAAACGAGTTCTAAATGACATATATTGGTACATATATGTATATGATTAGTGTTTAAAACAACTAACATGCAAGGAAACAACCTTAGGGACTAGGAAACATTTGAAATGAAGTGTTACAATCACATGTGATTGTATGAAAGGGAATTTACGGCCAAAGTAGATGTGTTCATGGCCACACTTGAGTTTACGGCCAAAGGAGACGTGTTCACGGCCACACTTGAGTTTAAGGCCAAAGGAGAGTTTACGGCCATGACAAGAAGGGTTTACGGCCATATGAAGAGTTTACGGCCATGACATGAAGGGTTTACGGCCATATGAAGAGTTTACGGCCGTAAACTCTTGATGTTCATGCTAAAATGGTCAATTCTTGGATGCTAATAACGAGCTTCTACTGGATAACAAGTATATGGAAAGGATACTTACGATTTGGAAGCTTGAAGGGGTGCTTACGGCCCAAAGAACTAGTGTGTGTTCTTGATGTTCTTGAAGATCTAACCCCAAAAAGAGATGAATTCACGGATGAAATCATGGGGTTTTACTAGATCAAGAAGGATATCAACTTATAAATGAATGAATCACTTACAAATTTGATGAGAAATGGAAGTGTTCTTGATGATACTTGAGAGAGAAATGAGTGTTCTTGACTTGGAGATGTGAGAAGTGAAGAAAAATGAAGGAATATCATACTTAAGAGGCTAGTTCACGGCCAAACAAGAGCTTACGGCCGTAAGCTCTAGTTTACGGCCGTAAACTCCATGTGATGAAGTTTTCCGGCTTGAATACTGCACAATGAACTCTAGTAGATACTTCCTAACACCCAATCCTTGAATGTACTAGGCTTAGAACACTCAAACAGACCCTTAACGAGAGCTAAAAGATAGCAAAAACAAGTCTGACTTTTGATTGCTTGGATTGACTTTACAAGGCAGAAATTTTTGGGTTGTCACATCCTCCCCCCGTTAGATGGAATTTCGTCCCTAAATTAGCTTTCCTAGCAGTACTACTGGGGTTGTGCTTCTCTGAATGGCAGAATACCCACTCGTAGACCTGGGCAACTTTGCCCTTACGCTCCTGATAGGATTCATACTTGGTCCATCTATCATTACCTCGTGTATACAAGTCGTATATAATTAAGATTAGTAAGACGGTCGGATGTGCGACTCTGCCCCATGTCCACAACCAAACAAGGAACAAGAGATAGGGCGGAAACACACATACTAAATCTGCATAATCATAATTATATACCACCCTCGCGTATACACTTAATAGTGATAGGTGGGCTGTATTCGTCCTTAGCCTCTGTGCTTGAACTTGATCTGTTGGACGAGTGGTAGTTCGGGAAGGTCTGATGAGTATAAGGTCGTCAAGGTTTCGGAGGGCAAGGTACTATTCACATGAGTACTTCAGGGCTTAGAAAACAAGAGACAATACTAAGGTCTAGGTCGGTTTGTCGTTACGAATGACGAGGGTTTCGTGAATTTGACGGTCAAGGCGATGGAAACATATGAACTTAGTATGGTGAGGACCACGCCAATCCATGACGAATGATGACAACCGACTCTTTACAGAAACAAAAGTTAGGCCGATTTGAAAGAAGCGTTTATTATACGATGGTGTATTCTGAGTGTGCTTGACAATGTACTCTGTGTAGACTTTCTAGTGCTTTCAATTTTCTCCTTGATATTACCACTGCCACAAATCGTACCGCGATGAGATAGTACTAACAGTGAAAGTGTTTTGATAACTAGTGTCAATACTCTATATTATGATCCTCCTCGGTACCTCTATGATCGTCTGGCTTATACAAGTTATGTATAGTTAAGATGAATAAGACGGTCGACTGAGTGACTTTGCCCTAAATCCACAACCAAACAAGGAACAGGAAATGAGGCGGAATCACTCACTCTAAGTCTGCAAAATCTTAGCTATGCACAATCCTGATGTACATACTAAGCCATCATAGCTTACCTGTACGGATCTTTAGTTCTCTTATGAATGTTGTGACTTGTTCAGATGAGTGAGTTATTATAATTACTTTTAAGTGTTTCCCCAAGTTTTAATCTTATATAAATATAAATTAAAATTTTAAAGTAATTGGTTCATTTCAAAGACGTACCGCTGTCCGCTGGTGATTCCAGGGTAGTTTCTCCTGCGGTGATCATCAGAATTCGTCCATCCGCTCCTGAGTTATTCGTTATCGGGCAGTCCCTCTTGTAGTGCCCAATCTCACCACAACCATAAAAGTCCTGGTTTACTTCAACTCCGGGGACTTGGGAGATCGGTTATGTCGGCGCCCTGTAGAAACGGGCAGTGTGTCCCTTCTTGCGACAATTCATGCATTGCATTTCCCGACATGCTCCGGTGTGGTGATAGTTACACTTTCCACACTTCGGGAGGGTTCCAGCATATCGACTGACAGGTGCTGGAGCGGCAGGTTTTGTGGCGGCGTGTACAGTAACTACTTGTTGTTCCTGGGGGGGTTCCTGTATTGTTCGCTCCTTCCTCTTTTTCCCCGACTTTCGTTTATAGTCCCCTCCCTTTGATGGCTCGGGAACGGGGACCACCACGCCATGGCGGACTCCATGGTCAATGAGTCGCTGGGCCAGGCGTTTGGCACTATCGAATGTAGTTGGGTTAGAAGACAGTACATCCCCCTGAATCGGGGTAGATAACCCCCAGATGTACTTTTCTATCTTCTTACTCTCCGGGGTAACCATCCCGGGGCATAGTGCCGCCAGATCGCTAAACCTGTCAGTGTAGGTCACTATGTCTGAGCCGACCATAGTGTGCTCCCATAGTTCTTGCTCCAGTTTTTGAACTTCGCCTCTGGGGCAATATTCTTCCAACATCATCTCTTTTAGGTTCTCCCAACCTATCGAGTTAGCCACTGATAGAGTCAGTGACTTAACATGGCTATTCCACCATATTAGGGCTCTGTCGGAGAAGGTGCAGGCAACAAACTTCACTTTGCTCCCTTCTGGGCACAGACAGATTTCGAAGACCGAATCTGTTTTCTCGAACCATCGCATCAGAGCAATGACTCCCCCATTTCCATTAAAGGATTTGGGTTTACAGTTCATGAAGTCCTTATACGAACACTCCCGTGGGTGTTCGTGGGTAACTCCGGTGTTAGTTAGCTGGGTACCGCTACCAGATCCACTGGTATTACTTGCGTTAATGTGAGTTATAGCAGTTGTCACTGCGGCCGTTATCGCTGCTTGGAGAGCAGCAGGATCAAATTGTGGTGGTGGATTCTCTATTGTGTTATTGACTACGCACCTTACAGGTCTACCGCGATGCATCTTTTACTAAAAATAATACACAGATGAGATGGAAATAAGTCTATAGCAGTGGTTATAAGCCGAAAGCTGAATGACAAAGTTATCCTAGTTCTGAGTGTATCTGGTTCTTACTTTCATAGGGTTCTGAAAAACAATTCATAATGAGAGTCTATATAAAATAAACTTTATGAATCAGAAGTGGCTGTCCTCGAATGAATCTCTGTGAATTGAATATTGATACTGGCTACATGAAAAGAAATAATCCTAACACATAGTGTGAGTAGTGAAATCACTAGCTCACTAAGTCAATTAAGGTTATTTATTTATTAGTGTGACGTATAAGACGTTTTACTTTCGCCGGCTGCTCCCTTCTTGGAAAACTCTTCTTGAATCTCTTTTTGTTTCTCCTTGATTCCTTTACTGACTGCTATGATAGAGTGGTTACACCTATCTGGGTTTATCGTGCGAGAATGGAAGTGTCTAAAGAATCTATGAGATTAAGTGAAACATTATGGGGTGATCCTTACCGGGTCCTCCTATAATCGTGCAATGTATACAAGTTGTATATAATTTAAGATTAAATAGACCTTCGAATAAGTGATCCTACTCTAAAACCACAACCAAACAAGGAACAGGATGTAGAGCATAGATCACAAATTCTAAGTCTATAAAATCTCAATTATATAAAACCTTGGAAGTATACAATCCGAAATTATAGACCTACCAGAAGGGTCTTTTAAATTCTCACATAAGTTATTTATAGTGCCTAAAATACTCCTATAGTATTTTAATATAATGAATTTGGTATGTTTTAAACTTGTTGTTGTCTTATAGTATCATAAAATACTCCTATAGTATTTTAACTTTTTGTTCTGATCTAGAATCCCTTGAACAAAGTTAGGTAAGTTTTAAGACTGTTGCAACACCACATCACTCCCAAACACATGTCGGTCATATCTCAAATGAATATAGTTGATCAGGTTATATTGATCCCAGATATGATTACATAATTGTCCAGGTTTGACCGCAATGTCCAACCTTTAAATACTTATGTTCTGTTCTTCTTGTGATACTTGTTCTAGTATGTATATATGTATAAGCATGTATGTATACTTTTATAAAATATTGTTATATTGATAAAATATACTTTTAGTCAGAGCACTTCGGCCCCATTGCATTTATAGTTGTATATATTTTATAGGTTGATATACTTAGTTCACTATAAACAATGCTCGGATACCAATCTGTCACACCCCCAAACCGGAACGGCGGAAACATTCGGGGGCGGAGGACGTCATGTTTAGTATCACAACACATGCATCATAGTAATCAAAGTAACAAACAACCATTGTATTAATGTTAAAGTGTTTATAAAGTATGTGATTCACAAAAGATTGACTACGAAAGTAAATAACAAAACAAGACGTGAAGCTACTATGCTCCATCTTCGGAATCCCTGTGTGCGTCCCTGTCTACTAGTTTCCTGAGAATACAAGCTATTTTGAAAGAGTAGATCAGCATTTAAGCTGGTGAGTTCATAAGTATTTTAGTGTCAGAAGTTTGCGTTAGTTTAATGAAAAGTAAACTATATGTTCTTTTTAGAAAAGTTCGCATGTTCCTCCAGAGAATCCTATATTCTCTACTGTGATGAATGAAAGTGAAAATGACTCTACAATCCTTTCTATAAGTACTAAATGGACACAAGTTATATACAAATTAGAATAAACAGACAATCGATTGGGTGAATCTGCCCTAAGCCCACAACCAAACAAGGAACAGAGAATGAGGCAAAAGTCACACATCCTATTGTTTGTTAGATCTTCCTTGTATATAACCCCGACGTATTCATTTGGTACTTACGAAGTTAACTATAATAGTTCTTTATATTTGATGAAAACATTCTTTAAGAAATCATATATTTCTTTTAGAAAAACCAGTAACCACAATAGTTCCTTCTATAATCACTTAGTTTATACTAGCTATATATAATCTAATATCGAACAGACAGTTAATTGTGTGAATCTGCCCTAAGCCCACAACCAAACAAGGAACAGGAAGTAAGGCGGAAAACACACATCCAACTACCTGTCGGGTATTAATTATATATAACTCGGATGTATAAACTAAGGTATTATATAATTAACCACTACATGTCCTTTAAGTTATACGGGTTTAATAATGCGTATCAAACCCTTTTACGGTTGAGTTTCTAGTTTAGTCTACTTAATGTTCTATCTGAAAAGTATGTTTTTGTACTAGAAAACAGTATACTGAATTTGTATGATATAACCTGACCCATACCTGATACTCCCTATGATTACTTGGTGTTTACGGAATATATATATAGCCAAGATCGAATAGAGAGTAGACTGTGTGCATTTGCTCTAAGCCCACAACCAAACAAGGAACATGAAATGAAGCAGAAAGCACACATCCTAATGTCTGCGGATCCGATTAATATATATCCCTAATGTATCAACTAAGGAATCATAAAGTTAGCATTATAGGCCCCCTTCTAACTGGATGTTCATGTTACTAGGAAGTTATGTGGCGTTGTTCTATTTGTTAGGAAGACTACTAGAAGTAATGAAATCTTGTACTCTAAACGCCTCAGTCGATACTGTTGTGAGTTTTTGTATATATTAATATGTTTTATTTATTATTGTCCGGTACTTTGTAGATGTACCCTTTATAAATATAATCTAGTACTTTGTAGATGTACCCCATATATAACTCCGGTACTTTGTAGATGTACCCTATATATATAACCTGGTACTTTGTAGATGTACCCCATATATATATATATATATATATATATATATATATATATATATATATATATATATATATCCTTATACTTGTATATTATCATATTTTGTTATAAACAATGAGTTAATGATACGCTCCCTTCCTAGGTTACCGGGAATGTAAAGTATAAGTTCGTGAATCATGATTTGTTCTTGTTCTTGTAAAAGGATGTACGTTCCTTTCTGTTTATTGTTATTGTATGTTCCTTCCTATCCTAGTTATAGTGTGAACTGAACCCCTAAACTATACCTATTATAGTTTACTAGTATGTTTGTTTGAACTGTTACTGACTTGAAGAAAATACTCAATTATCTACTGAATTAAGCATGTATCTTAAAAACGGAGTTTTATAAACAGTAAACTAACATCTTTTTTTAAAGAGTTGCTAAATTGATTTGACCACTTACAAAAGCATAAGAAATCATTTGATGTGATAGTTATCACAGATAAACATTTACATCATATCATTGTGTTCAACTTGTATCCCCCTCCCCCCTTGAAAGCATTTAAAACATTTAAAAGATTGATTATAGGGGTATGAACTCACCTTATGTGGGTGATTCAATTAAAGATTCGTGTAAGGATGAGAAGTTCCACGAATGAAGTCCTAAGACACAAACGAGTCCTATATGACATATATTGATACATATATGTATATAATTAGTGTTTAAAACAACTAACATGCAAGTAAACAACCTTAGGGACTAGGAAACACTTGAAATGAAGTGTTACAATCACATGTGATTGTATGAAAGGGAGTTTACAGCAAAACGAGATGTGTTCACGTCCACACTTGAGTTTACGGCCAAAGGAGATGTGTTCACGGCCACACTTGAGTTTACGGCCAAATGAGAGTTTACGGCCATGACAAGAAGGGTTTACGGCCATATGAAGAGTTTACGGCCATGACATGAAGGGTTTACGACCATATGAAGAGTTTACGACCGTAAACTCTTGATGTTCATGCTAAAATGGTCGATTCTTGGATGCTAATCACGAGTTTCTACTGGATAACAAGTATATGGAAAGGATACTTACGATTTGGAAGCTTGAAGGGGTGTTTACGGCCCAAACAACTAGTGTGTGTTCTTGGTGTTCTTGAAGATCTAACCCCAAAAAGAGATGAATTCACGGATGAAATCATGGGGTTTTACTAGATCAAGAAGGATATCAACTTATAAATGAAAGAATCACTTACAAATTTGAAGAGAAATGGAAGTGTTCTTGATGATACTTGAGAGAGAAATGAGTGTTCTTGACTTGGAGATGTGATAAGTGAAGAAAAATGAAGGAATATCATACTTAAGAGGCTAGTTCATGGCCAAACAAGAGCTTACGGCCATAAGCTCTAGTTTACGGCCATAAACTCCATGTGATGGAGTTTTCCGGCTTGAATGTTGCACAATGAACTCTAGTAGATACTTCCTAACACCCAATCCTTGAATGTACTAGGCTTAGAACACTCAAACAGACCCTTAACAAAGCTAAAAGATAGCAGAAACAAGTCTGACTTTTGATTTCTTGGATTGACTTTACAAGGCAGAAATTTTTGGGTTCTCACATGTGCCATCTGAGATGATGATGATCCAACTTGCTTTTTTCAAGTGCTCCATGTCAACAGCAAGTGCTCCATGTGTACAACAAGTGCTCCATGTTCAATTCAAGTGCTCCAACATCTGATTCTTTAGACACTTGTTGAATCTTTAGGAACTTTTCACCCTGAAACATTCTGAAAATGTTTATTAGAAAATGTAAATCAATAGTCAACTTATTTCAGGTGACAATCACATAAAAATATTTCCAACATACACATCCCTATCAAAATCCACATTCTAAAAAGATCTAAAGGAAAAAAACTTACAAGCTTAACACATTCATGTGATTGCCAAAAAGATACTAAACAAAACACAAACTTCAATTATGTAGCACCTGGTTCTTGGTATGTATTTTTATTTAAGTATTTTTGCATTTTTGGCCTTGGACTCGGCGAGTTGAAGGACCAACTCGCCGAGTAAAAGCGGGATGAGGCGCGGGATTTAAGTGATGGACTCGTCGAGTCGGGTCCCGGACTCGACGAGTAGACTCTGACTGGACAAAAACCCTAATCTGAGGGTTTGCACCCTATTTAAACAATGTTATGTCGGCCACAACGTCCCTTATGCTCCCAGAACACCTCTCATTGAAACCCTAGCCGTTATTGAAGCAATCTAAGCCTTGTTGGTGGATTTTGGTGCTTGTGGTCTTAAGAAGGAAGGAGAAAGGCTTGAGGAAGCAAGTAAAGACCAAGGGAACCCGAGTTTGTGCACCTTCTACAGTTCATTGAAGGTAAAAAGTTGTAACCTTGCTCTTTCATTTGTTAGATCCCTTTTTGGGGAGATTTAGGGCTTTTATAAGCCACTTTTGATGGCCAACCATGTTTGCAAACATGGTTGGGGGTTAGAGCTTCGGAATCACGTCATTAAAGGAGTCACAAGGCAGTTGGGGACTTCTTTTGCACCCATGAAAGTCCCCATGCATCTTAAGAGCTTGTTTTATGTCTTTTTGAACTCAAAGTCCCATGCAAGCACGTAAAGTTTGTAACTTTACGTGCTAGATCGATTATAAAAGCTTGGATCTATCTTTTGATCAAAGGTTGTACATCAGAAATCAAGGATTTAGAGTGTGGGCATGACTGACTCGGCGAGTCCGTTCTTGGGACTCGACGAGTCCGAGGCTTTGAGCCCCATATCTGTTGGGAGTCAAAGGAACCCAGTTGAGTGTTAGAAGGGTTGTAATCGGACAGGAAGAGTTACCCAATGTATTGGACGTGATTTTAGACGTGGAGTTCATGGGACTCGACGAGTGCTAGAACAGACTCGGCGAGTCCAAGGCAATCTTCTTAAGGATGAAGATGAACTCGACGAGTTGTTCATCAACTCGGCGAGTCGAGGACAGAACTTGTTCATCAGATGAAGGTGAACTCGACGAGTTGTTCATCAACTCGGCGAGTCGTATGAGTTTCATGTGATGTTTATGTGAGGGAGGAACTCGTTGAGTTGACGGCCCAACTCGACGAGTCGGGTCATGGATAAGGACAAGTAAAGGGTGAGGGACTCGGCGAGTTGACGGCCCAACTCGGCGAGTCGGGTCAACTTGAAGTTGAATTTGACTAGACTTGGACTGACCCTGTTTAGGGTTGTACTGGCTGTGTGTTGACTTGAAGGTCGTCGTGTAGGGATCGAGGAGTCGAAGGGAGTCGACTTGTGCGCCGAGGATAATTCAAACACTGCACGACATTGAGGTGAGTTACCTTCCGGTAGGGGTGGGTCTAAGGCCACAATGCCGGCCCACCAAAGAGGAGTATTTGTAAGATGATTGTCTTTGTGATAATTATCTTGGTTTAGTTATGTGCTTTGGTCACGAGTATTATCTGCATGATATGTTACGTGTACAGTAGGGATTAGGATCCCTGACAGCGGCCCTTAGGGCCGTGGGGTAGGTCAGTACCCGGATATGCCTGACTGTATGATTGTACCTTGCTGTTGTATGCTAGTGGTAGGGGGTGGAATAGTCCCCAGTTACCGGTTGAAAGATACCGATGACAGTTACCGGTTGAAAGATACCGACGACAGTTACCGGTTGAAAGATACCGATGATGGTTACCGGTTGAAAGATACCGATGATGGTTACCGGTTGAAAGATACCGATGACGATTACCGGTTGAAAGATACCGATGTTGGTTACCGGTTGAAAGATACCGAT
Source organism: Lactuca virosa (assembly GCF_052849685.1). Classification (NCBI taxonomy): domain Eukaryota; kingdom Viridiplantae; phylum Streptophyta; class Magnoliopsida; order Asterales; family Asteraceae; genus Lactuca; species Lactuca virosa. Next base: position 71,340,237 of record NC_136434.1, read on the forward strand.
GATGATTACCGGTTGAGAGATACCGATGATTTTGTATGGTATGTGGTATGATGGGGGAACTCACTAAGCTTTGTGCTTACGGTTTCGGTTTTGGTTTCAGGTACCTCTTCGTCTAAGGGGAAGGAGCCGGCGGCGTAGCATCGCATCACACACACACATATGATTTCCGCATGGAGTTTTCTGGGATTGTACTCTGATATGTTATTATTCTATGGCTTGGGTTTTCAGACATGATACATTGTTTTATGAGATGATGTGTTTTCACAGTATTTTTTTATGAATGTTTTTATGTGTTGGTTAATTAAAAAGAAATTTTTGGACCTGAAAATTAGGATGTTACAAGTTGGTATCAGAGCCCTGGTTTGAGGGATTCGGACTCACCCTCGGGGGTGTCTGGAGTCAAACTAAGGGGCTAAAAGGTTTTTACAAGGAAAAATGGTTTTCTAAAATCTAAATGGAAGGATTTTAAGAAAGACGAAGTGTGTGATGCATGCAACCGGTCGGGCTCAAGTAAGTTTTCCCCAAGATACCCATACTTGATATGTTATGCTATATGGTTTTGATTCAGAAAACTGCATGCTAGAATAGGACTAAGGATCTAGGAGGATGCCTTGTGTGCCTGATATATGATTCTGAGAATTGCATGCTAGTTAGGGCTAAGGATCTAGGAGGATGCCTTATATGCCTGTTGTATGAGCTGTATGCTAGGACTGTTTAGTCAGCAGTAGGATGGCCTGTGTAGGTTATGCCTGATTTGGTTACCCAATGCTCGAATGCTGCTTGCTTGGTGCTATGGGGGTTCTGGCCACCTTCAACTAGCTAAGGAACAGATATGTAACAGTATCCGCAAGTTAGTTAGAGGGAAGTGGTGGGGACTCCTAGTGCAGCTGATGGCGGAGGGTAGGTCGGAGAGTGCCCTAGGAAAACCTAGGATGAGGTCAGTGGAAAGGGGTATCAGTGAAAGGGACTTGGTGAAGTCGAAGCAGTCCTTGAGGAAAGCACGGATAGATGTGGAAGGTAGTATGGGCCCGTACTACTGGAAGCAGAGGATCCGTACTCGAATCAAGGAGGGCCTAGATGGAACCGGGAACCTTGGAAAGTGTGTTAGGCCTCTTGGGAGTATGTATGATCCTGACATTTATGCGTGTATTTTCAACATGGTGACCACACGACATGGAGCAGGAGGTTCCGGATCAAGATCAGGGTCGGGCTCGGGTGTAGGATCCGAGCAGGTTGATGACGGGCTGCGCGAGTTCATCGCGTCTGAGATCACGAGAGGCATTCTTGAGTCGACCCCGGTCATTTTCGGGTCGATCAAGGAAGGGATTATTGAGCTGATGTAGGATCGCCTCCGGGCATTCAGGAGTGATATGGCGTCTAGCCAGACGAGTACGCACACACTGTCCTTTAAGGACTTCTGAGGGAGCGGTGCGCTGGATTTCCATGGGGTGAAAGACCCCATTGCTGCTAGGAGATGGATCGCAGGCATCGAGTCTGCGCAGCAGACCAGCTTCTGCCTCGAGGGGTCGAAGGTGAGATATGCAGCAGGGTGTTTGAGAGACAGAGCTAGAGATTGGTGGGAGTCTGTTGGTGACTCATTGGGAGCCTCGGCTGTTGAGGCTATGACCTGGTCAGACTTTGTGACCAGATTCAGGGCGGAGTTTGCGCCAGCTGTGGAGCTTCAACAGCTGGCCAGAGATTTCTTGGACATGAGACAGACTACAAAGACTGTGGCGGAGATCACCGCCAAGTTCCGGGAGAGGGCATTGTTGGTGCCCCAGTATGCGGGTGATGAGGACATGAGGAGGACCCGCTACCATGATATGTTACGAGCTGACATCCGGGAGCATGTCAGTTTCTTAGCTTGCCCTACCCTGGATTCCATGATTGCTAGGGCTAGGGAGAGGGAGATTGATCTGGAGCACATCCGGAAAAGGAAGGCAGCGGAGGGGCTGACGACGGGGGCTTCGGGGAAGAAGCCCAAGGGATCCGATGGTAGGCCGAAAGGCCAGTCTGGGCAGGACCGCTGTGGGAAATGCGGTCGGTCACACGAGGGAGCTTGCCTCACTGGGCCGGGTTCAGGCTGCTATAAGTGCGGCAAGGTTGGGCATTTTGGCAGAGATTGTACCGCCCCTACTCCTGCGGTACAGATGACAGAACTGATTTGCTTCCATTGCAATCAGAGGGGCCATAAAAAGGCCAACTGCCCAAGATTATCAGCAGCGGCGCCAGCAGTGGCGCCGGTCTCAGCGACAGCGCGGGTTGCAGATGGTCGGAAGGCCATGACAGAGGCTCCAGTGGTGCGGAGCCGAGCATTTCAGTTGACAGCCGAGGAGGCACGCGCTGCACCTGATGTAGTGACGGGTATGGTTCCTTTCTTATGCTTTTATGATATGGCGCTGTGATCTTGATATGTTAGGTATGTGCACTGTTTAGGATCGTTCCATGTGAACGGTATCCCAGTTCAGGTATTGTTTGATTCGGGTGCCACTCGATCATTTGTCTCTCTTGCGCTTAGCAAGAAGTTTCCTGAGTCTTCGGGTATGCTGGATTGCCCTCTAGAGGTCGAGATTGCGGACGACCGGTCGGTACGAGCGTCGGAGTTTTACCGAGATTGCGTCCTACGACTGTTTGAGGAGCGTTATCTGGTAGATCTGGTTCCCATATCTTTGCGGGGGAACAAGGTTATTATCGGTATGGATTGGCTGAGCCCCAATGGGGCAGTGATTGACTGTGCGCAGCAGTTGGTGCGGATCAGGACCCCACGTGGGGAGAGCTGGTAATTCAGGGCGAGAAGCCACTGCGAGGACCAGCTTTATGTTCAGCAGTGAGAGCTAGGCGTTACCTCCAGTAGGGTTGTGCAGTTTATGTCGCCTATGTTATGGATACCCGGGAGGCGGGTAGGGCGACGGTGGGCGATGTGCCCGTGGTGCGAGAGTTCGCGGACGTATTCCCCGAGGAGCTGCCTGGGATACCTCCGGAGCGACAGGTGGAGTTCAGGATCGACCTAGTCCCTGGTGCGGCTCCGATAGCCAAGGCACCGTATCGGTTGGCTCCTCCCGAGATGCAGGAGTTGTCTACACAGCTGCAGGAGCTGTTAGACAAGGGATTCATTAGACCGAGTAGTTCTCCCTGGGGAGCCCCGATTCTGTTCGTGAAGAAAAAGGACGGGTCGCATCGGATGTGTATAGACTATAGGGAGTTGAATAAGGTAACAGTGAAGAACCGTTACCCACTCCCGAGGATTGATGACCTCTTTGACCAGCTACAGGGAGCGTCTTGGTTCTCCAAGATTGATTTGCATTCAGGGTATCATCAGATGAGGGTCAGAGAGGAGGATGTACAGAAGACGGCGTTTCGGACGCGTTATGGCCACTATGAGTTCGTGGTGATGCCTTTCGGGCTCACCAACGCTCCTGCCGCGTTCATGGATCTCATGAACCGCGTGTGTAGACCGATGTTAGACCGGTCTGTGATAGTGTTTATCGATGATATCTTGGTTTACTCCAAGACGCGAGAGCAGCATGAGGAGCATCTGTGAGAAGTTCTTGAGACTTTGAGGAGGGAGAGCTTGTATGCTAAGTTCTCCAAGTGTGAGTTCTGGTTGCGCGAGGTGCATTTTCTTGGGCACCTTGTCAACCAGAACGGGATTTCGGTAGATCCGGCCAAAGTGGAGGCCGTGATGAGATGGGAGGTTCCGAGGTCTCCATCTAAGATTCGGAGTTTCCTGGGATTAGCCGGCTACTATCGGAGATTTATCCAGGATTTCTCCAAGATAGCCTTACCCCTGACCAGGCTAACGAGGAAGGTCGTGGTCTTTCGTTGGGGGCCTGAGCAGCAGGCTGCATTCGAGACACTGAGACAGAGATTGTGCGAGGCGCCAATCTTAGCCCTGCCCGAGGGCATGGAGGATCTCGTCGTGTACTGTGATGCGTCCATCTCGGGCTTGGGTGCAGTATTGATGCAGAGAGGGCATGTTATTGCTTACGCTTCGAGGCAGCTGAAGCCTCATGAGGTAAACTACCCGACGCACGATTTGGAGTTGGGGGCTGTTGTGTTCGCCCTCAAGATTTGGCGTCATTACCTCTATGGGGTTCGTTGTACGATTTACATGGACCACAAGAGCCTGAGGTATCTCATGGACCAGCCAAATCTGAACATGAGGCAGCGTCGGTGGCTTGATGTGGTAAAGGATTATGATTGTGAGATCCTCTACCACCCGAGGAAGGCCAATGTGGTGGCCGACCCGCTTAGCCGCAAGGCAGAGCTGATCAGGGATATCTGTCTGAGGATGACAGTGGTGACTCCGCTGTTGGAGCGGATTCGGGAGGCCCAACAGGAGGCCATGAAGGAGGAACATCGGAAGAGCGAGCGGACCATCCAGACGCTAGAGGATATGCTGCGGGCATGTGTTTTAGACTTCGGAGGTAGCTGGGATACCTACCTTCCGTTGGCGGAGTTCTCGTATAATAATAGCTATCATGCGAGTATCGATCGACCTCCCTTCGAGATGTTGTACGGGAGGAAGTGCAGGACCCCGATATGCTAGGGCGAGGTTGGACAGAGGGTCATGGGGAGCACCGATGTAGTGCTCAAGACGACCGAACGGATCCAGCAGGTCAGGAGCAGGCTTCAGACCGCTCAGAGTCGGCAGAAAAGTTACGCCAACAAGCGCCGATCGGACCTGGAGTTTCAGGTCGGGGATATGGTTCTCCTGAAGGTGTCGCCATGGAAGGGCGTCATCCGATTCAGGAAGCGCGGCAAGTTGGGTCCCAGGTATATTGGACCCTTCAGGGTTATAGCCCGGATGGGCAAGGTGGCTTATAGGTTGGATCTGCCAGCCGAACTCAGTCAGATCCACAACACTTTCCACGTCTCTCAGCTGCGGAAGTGCCTGGTGGACGACTCAGTAGTAGTACCCTTAGAGGATATTCAGGTCGATGACAGCCTGAATTACATTGAGCGACCTGTAGCAATCCTTGACCGGAAGTCGAAGGATTTGAGGAACAAGAGGGTTGAGCTGATAAAGGTGCAATGGCAGCACCGGAAGGGCTCGGAATGGACTTGGGAGCCGGTGGATGAGATGATGGAGCATTACCCAGAGCTGTTCCAGGATCGAGCAGCAGACTTCGAGGACGAAGTCTAAAATAAGTGGGGGAGATTTGTAGCACCTGGTTCTTGGTATGTATTTTTATTTAAGTATTTTTGCATTTTTGGCCTTGGACTCGGCGAGTTGAAGGACCAACTCGCCGAGTAAAAGCGGGATGAGGCGCGAGATTTAAGTGATGGACTCGTCGAGTCGGGTCCCGGACTCGACGAGTAGACTCTGACTGGACAAAAACCCTAATCTGAGGGTTTGCACCCTATTTAAACAATGTTATGTCGGCCACAACGTCCCTTGTGCTCCCAGAACACCTCTCATTGAAACCCTAGCCGTTATTGAAGCAATCTAATCCTTGTTGGTGGATTTTGGTGCTTGTGGTTTTAAGAAGGAAGGATAAAGGCTTGAGGAAGCAAGTAAAGACCAAGGGAACCCGAGTTTGTGCACCTTCTACAGTTCATTGAAGGTAAAAAGCTATAACCTTGCTCTTTCATTTGTTAGATCCCTTTTTGGGGAGATTTAGGACTTTTATAAGCCACTTTTGATGGCCAACCATGTTTGCAAACATGGTTGGGGGTTAGAGCTTCGGAATCACGTCATTAAAGGAGTCACAAGGCAGTTGGGGACTGCTTTTGCACCCATGAAAGTCCCCACGCATCTTAAGATCTTGTTTTATGTCTTTTTGAGCTCAAAGTCCCATGCAAGCACATAAAGTTTGTAACTTTACGTGCTAGATCGATTATAAAAGCTTGGATCTATCTTTTGATCAAAGGTTGTACATCAGAAATCAAGGATTTAGAGTGTGGACATGACTGACTCGGCGAGTCCGTTCTTGGGACTCGACGAGTCCGAGGCTTTGAGCCCCATATCTGTTGAGAGTCAAAGGAACCCAGTTGAGTGTTAGAAGGGTTGTAATCGGACAGGAAGAGTTACCCAATGTATTGGACGTGATTTTAGACCTGGAGTTCATGGGACTCGACGAGTGCTAGAACAGACTCGGCGAGTCCAAGGCAATCTTCTTAAGGATGAAGATGAACTCGACGAGTTGTTCATCAACTTGGCGGGTCGAGGACAGAACTTGTTCATCAGATGAAGGTGAACTCGATGAGTTGTTCATCAACTCGGCGAGTCGGATGAGTTTCATGCGATGTTCATGTGAGGGAGGAACTCGTCGAGTTGACGGCCCAACTCGACGAGTCGGGTCATGGATAAGGACGAGTAAAGGGTGAGGGACTCGGCGAGTTGACGGCCCAACTCGGCGAGTCGGGTCAACTTGAAGTTGACTTTGACTAGACTTGGACTGACCCTGTTAAGGGTTGTACTGGCTGTGTGTTGACTTGAAGGTCGTCGTGTAGGGATCGAGGAGTCGAAGGGAGTCGACTTGTGCGCCGAGGATAATTCAAACACTGCACGACATTGAGGTGAGTTACCTTCCAGTAGGGGTGGGTCTAAGGCCACAATGCCGGCCCACCAAAGAGGAGTATTTGTAAGATGATTGTCTTTGTGATAATTATCTTGGTTTGGTTATGTGCTTTGGTCACGAGTATTATCTGCATGATATGTTACGTGTATAGTAGGGATTAGGATCCCTGACAGCGGCCCTTAGGGCCGTGGGGTAGGTCAGTACCCGGATATGCCTGACTGTATGATTGTACCTTGCTGTTGTATGCTAGTGGTCGGGGGTGGAATAGTCCCCAGTTACCGGTTGAAAGATACCGATGACAGTTACCGGTTGAAAGATACCGATGACAGTTACCGGTTGAAAGATACCGACGACGGTTACCGGTTGAAAGATACCGATGATGGTTACCGGTTGAAAGATACCGATGACGATTACCGGTTGAAAGATACCGATGTTGGTTACCGGTTGAAAGATACCGATGATGATTACCGGTTGAGAGATACCGATGATTTTGTATGGTATGTGGTATGATGGGGGAACTCACTAAGCTTTGTGCTTACGGTTTCGGTTTTGGTTTCAGGTACCTCTTCGTCTAAGGGGAAGGAGCCGGCGGCGTAGCATCGCATCACACACACATATGATTTCCGCATGGAGTTTTCTGGGATTGTACTCTGATATGTTATTATTCTATGGATTGGGTTTTCAGACATGATACATTATTTTATGAGATGATGTGTTTTCACAGTATTTTCTTATGAATGTTTTTATGTGTTGGTTAATTAAAAAGAAATTTTTGGACCTGAAAATTGAGATGTTACAAATTCCTTCACAAATCTATGAGGATGCCAATCGGTGTGTCCTTCATCACCACCATTTGATGAAGCTCGTTGATGACATTACATAAGGCTTTAAGCTTCTCCACATCTATATCCTTACTCCAAATGGTATACAGTTATGAAATCATTTTTTGAGTGCTATGAGGCAATCCATGTAGTTGTTCGATTATTTCTTCTTTCCTTTCATATAATGCTTTGGTTTTCTTCCACAAAGGCATAACCATTTTGCTTCTCTCAAAATCCTTGAATATGTCATGCCTTATTAGTTCAATGAGGTTGTATTTGTCACATATTTTACCACCCAAGGCTTCTTTATGTAGGAATGTAGAAATTTTACAAGCGGGTTTTATCTTTGAATGTGTTTATACGACTGATGATCTTGGTTGTTTATATATAAAGAAAAGATGGTCATTATGACATACATAAACTGAAAAAGACACTTAGGGTTTAGCAATTAATGTTTTTGGAACTTACTAGATGATGGTCATTATGAGATTTATAAATTTTTTTGAAGGGGAAATTTAATCTACTCCTAAAACTACTCTTTAAGCCCACCTATGTCCACGACAGGACTTGAACTCTCAACCTCAAGGATGGAGGGAAAAACCTGATACCGATGGTCTAGAAGCCCTACACACTCTTTCAATTTAATGATTGTTTTAGACCTTATATATATATATATATATATATATATATATATATATATAGAAATCATTAAATCTTGACATTTATAATTTGAATCATATTTATAAAATTATACAAAAAATGAAGCATGATTCAAACTAGATAAAACTAAATCAAGATTCTATAAACCATAAAGGTTTTACGAAAACGGATCATGATTCAAACCGTATAAAAATGAAGATAATTTTTTTTATTAATGATTGTTTTGTCCTAGTCACGTCGTGACAGGACCAGGACAAAACAGTCGCAGACACACTCCTCGTCATGACATGACATACCATCCGTCACGTCGTGAGATCTGTTCTGGACAGTTTTGAGCATTAAGCTCTTAATCCCTTAAGCTAATCCTTCAGACCTTCCAGAATGTCTTCCCCAACCCTAAGGATCACAAAAATCAAAGTTTTTAGTCATGCATATCCAATGCATGACTTGAACACTAACTAGGTCAATAAAGAAAAAATGAACCAAAACTTATGCTTGGAGTCTAAAACCACCACCAAACCTCATATTTGAAACCTATACTAAATAAGAGGCGTCAATGATCCATAAAGTTGCTAACTTTATGGATCTTATGCATGCCATCCAACCCAACTATGAAGAGAAGTGAATAAAAGTTAGATCTAGCATGCTTAATAGAGAAAGGTAAGAGCTTTAGGACTTACAAAGGTCCAGAATGAATGAAAGGTGGGGAGGAAGGGACTTGCTTGCCAAAACGATGCACCCAAGGAGTCTTCTTCTTTTTCAAGGAGCCAAAAAATCACCAAATGAGCTCTTCAAGGTCACAAAGGAGGCTAACTTTGATTTGGGCAGGAGGAAGGTGATGGAGGTTGAGGGTGTGCAAACCTTAACCCCTCACTTCCTTTAAATAGGACGCAAATCATGGGATTAGGGTAAACCCATCCTAAAGTTGTAACCATCTCTGCGTCACGTCGTGACCCACAAAGATGGATAAGCGTTTCAGGTCGATGGTCACGTTGTGAGGCCTCATTCCTCACCTTGTGACCAACTAATAATTGGGTTTTTACATTCTTTAATTAAATCAAAACATTAAAAGATCGAATACATGTATTGGATGTTACAATGATTATGTTAATCGTCAGTCCTAAAATACCCAAAAATTGATTTTGTTTCTTCTTGATGCCATCGATTTGAGATATCACAAATTCGTCTCCATGGAAATAACTCATATATTTGAAAAAGATATATAGATTACTGAAGAGAATAAACAGAGGAAGAGTGTGTGTGTGTGTGAGGTTTGATTTTCAGTTAGGAATGAGGAAGAAGACGATATGATAGAGAGTCTAGAGAGTATGATAGAGAGGGGGGAGAGGGTTACTGGTGGGGTGGGGTGGGTGAGATTTTATTTATTTTTTATTTTTTATAATTGATGAAATAGTAAAATAAATCAAGAAAAATGTAAACAAGAAATAATAAGGGTAAAATCGTCATTTCGGGTTCTCTTTAGAACAAAACCATGAGAACTTCTTAATTTTTGGACCAAAATCACGAGAAAAAAAATATTGATTTTGCATATTTCATGCAAGTTGGAAACGTTTTGGACCATATCCACAGTTTTTTAAAAACCACAGGGACCAACTTTACAGTTTTGTCTTTTGTAGCTAAATGGAGTGACATGTAAATTATAGGGCATGTGTGTTCTTTGAAAAAAGGCACAGACTATGTACTATACTAACTCCAACACTAGAGGACTATGTAACTTGATCTTAGGGTATAAGAAAAGCATCCAATCACTTCCCTTGTCACCTTAGGGATAAGTAATATATGTTTAAGGGGAAATATGCAGAAAATTCCTATTATTTTGGGAAACTTTTTAATATAGTCCCAAAATAAGTTTTTTGAATAAAAAAGTCCCGATTATTTAATATTTTTCCCAAATTAACGACAAAAAATCATTATTTTTATTTTAACAGGGAATAACAGATTATCGTTTAAAATTAAATAATCAAAATGTTTCTGTTCAATTTTTTTAGGAATTTATCAAAAAATTCCCCAAAATATTAGGATATTTATGCATATTTCCTAAAATTTAAGAGATAAAAAGAGCGAATTCAGTTTTGTAACACTAATTTGATATCTAGGATTATATTATTGTAAATAACTAAGAAAATATGTTGTTAATTATGTGATTCTTGACTCTCCAATCTCTATAGAAGTGGATGTGTGCCTCATAAAACCAAATATGAGTTATTACCCATAGATACATGTTCTTATCATATGTTAAGTTTGAAGTAAGCTTTCCTTTCTATCCAAATGCCATATGTAGTTTTCTTAGTGGGTTAATGTCATTATAACCCAATCAAGTTTTGCATTTTATTTCAAATGGTCCTTCAACTAGTTTTTGTGCATTATAAGGGTATAAACTGAATAAAATTATGTCATTTACACCATTTTCATGAAAATGAAGGGGTAAACCGGTTTCTTTGGGCTGAAGTCTAATTTGACTTTGAAAAAAGTAAAAGGTTTTGCTTAAATTTATTCTTATGTGTACAAGTTAAGTCACTCTCCTTGTTTATCCTCCCCCCCCCCCCCACACACACACACACACAACACCACTTACTTTCAACCATCATTCCCCAAATTTGAAGGCACACATCGAATAATCATATCATCTGGGGCTTTTTGACTTTCTGTCTTCAGTTGACATGCTTATTTAAGTTTGAAGTCAATAACATTGTTCCTCGATCTGAAGGAGACGACCCACCATCAACCTGTGACTTTTTCCTCTGAAAAATCCCAATCAGATTGGTTACAAGAACTTACTTTGTCTTCTGTTTCTGAATGTTAAAAGGTTTCCATGAAGTGGGTGGTGGTGGATTCTTCGGAATTTGCTTGAGAGGCGGTGTTGAAGGTAATAACTGTGTCTCTTGTAAGATCAACGAAGTTGCTTCTACTGTCTTCTTCTATTCCTTTTCCCTCCAACGACGGAGATCCCCCTCCTCTGTTTTCGTTGTTGCTTCTGCCATTTCCGACCGCTTCATTGTCGCATCCGCTACAAATGTAGTTTCTTCAATCTCTTCCAATGCTATTTCCAGCCTCTTCGGTGCCTATTTCTCGCTCGCTTTCATCGTGTCCGCCTGCAACATTGTTGCATCTACTTTCATTCCTGCCAACTTCTCTGATTCCTCCACTTTTCTGTTCAATGAATTGAATTCTTCCTATGGAATTGTTGATGGGTTTTGAGCATAACTACAAACATATGTGTTAATGCAACCGTAATGCTTTGGATCTAGGTTTTCACTAGTTGAACATGCAAACTTGAATATCAAAGAGAATCCCTAATATGCATCTATAAAAATCGAAAATAAAGGTTTAAATACATACCTCAATTGTTATTTAGTAATAACAATTAATCCTTGTAGATCTTGAACTCTTGAAAGCAAGTGCCTCAAATGTGACACCTCTAATGGCTTACAAACACTCTTTGCAAGAGGATAAGAGGAGAGAGAGAGAGAGAGAGAGAGAGGAGGGAATGATCTTAAAATTTCGGCTCTACTAGGGTTAGGATCAAGTAGCCAAAAATCCCAAGGCTAAGCCTCTTTGTATACTGCAGGTTGCTTAGTCCCAAAGCTATGGTTTCCAGGTGTAAACCCTAATTTCCTGCTTAAGGCCTAAGCAGCCCATGGACTCCCTTATTAGAAGCCTTGGACAAAAACTTATATGGACTCCCTATAATTTTTGTCCACTCCTATCTAAGGAGTCCAAGAGCCCAGTTTCACAACTATCAATGATTTGCAAAACAGTCCCTGCACTTTCAATCAGTTCCTTTAATCCCAAAATTAATTCCAAATTAATTTCTGATTAAATACTAATTAATATTATAATTTTTAATTAACATATTATTCTGATAATATATTAATAAATCATTTTATGCACCAATTTATTATTCCAAATAACTAATGCAACTTCTCTCCAAAAGTCATCCTGTCAAGTTGCAAGAGTGAAGGCAACCCAAAAGGACTGTGCTTCCATCAATTCAAGTATATACCAATTATAGTTATGGGCTTAGACACCTAATCCAATAATTTTATCAAGACCAATAAGAACTCGAGATGAAAAAATTAAAGGCCTTGTATATGGTGGAGGTGGAGGTGGAGGTGGAGGTGGAGGTGGAGGTGGAGGTGGTGATTTAATTTGGATCAATCATCGTTCTCTAACAACGATTAATTATGGCTTAATCCTTTGTCTACCGTCATTCAAGTTTAATTTTGATGAATTGCAGTTCTCCAGGTTCATCTCTCTCTCTATCTCTCACTCTCTCCGGTGAAGCACATGCAAGAGAGAAACCGTTGTGATCAAGTTCCAAAGTACCTTTCCCATTTCTGGAATCAATCATGGCTGAGTTGAAGGTTGTTGGACACGATGAAGTGTTGGTGGTGGTAAGTGAGGTGTGAACATGGGTAACGAGCAGGAGAGTATTAATGTTTGTGACAAGTTAATGCCACATAAACCAGATTATCAATGTAATGTCATGCTAGAGTCCAATGTAGCCTATATGGGCATGAAGTATGCCATATCATTTGAGGTTTTTTAGAAATGACATGTTCATCGGTTGCATTCCCTTTATTAACAAGTTATTTTTCAATGGCTTAGAATGCAAAAAATTAGATTATGGACCTTTTAAAATAAAATGCAAAACCTTGTTGAGTTATAATGACATTAACCATTTTCTTAGGCGGTCCCCCGCAAAATCAACCCCTACTGGGGATGGAAGGCCGCTATATTCTTTCTCTGCCTCTTCCTTTCTCTCCCTTTTCATGTCTTCCCCTCCTATATCTTGTACTTGTAGAGTGTGCTACATGCATTTGTATATTGCTCTTGAAAGGTGAAAGAGACTTACAACAAATGTTGAAAGATTGGATGGAAATGAGGTAGCACTGACGTGATACATAAAAGTTTAACATCGAAAAAGATTTATAACGCCCATCCTTACAAATCACCGTAAAAGCTTCAAGATGCTCTTATATAAAAGTGATTTTCTTTTAATAGACTTATTCTGATTTCATGTTGGTTATCACCTTTTTTTGTAACATTCCGTTTGAAATTAAGTAATTAAATAACAAACCCTGAACCCCAAGATGTAAATTTGTATTTTATATTATTTTATAGTAGCCCTAAAATCCATAATAATTTATCAGGGTGTTAGTTCCGAGAGTTAAACGTCATAATTTTGGAATTTGGGGGTTAAAGTGTAATTTCCAGGGTGGTTTTTGTAAAGATTTTCAGAAGTTAGGGGGTGTTTGGTAACTATTAGACTTAAATTGAAAGGATTTTGGAATGCTGAGGGTTGAATGGTAAGTTATGGATTTATGTTGAAAGGAATTAAGAGAGAGGGGCTAGAATTGTAATTATGAGATAAGTCTACAATTGGACGGGTATAAACCCGTCACCTTCTCCAAACCAAACCCTAACCCTATCTTGCTATAACTGTAGCCGCCACCTTATATCACCTACATCCGGCCGCCACCTCCAACTTCCTCGTCGCTGTCTTGCACCACCGAATCGCCACCGCTGCGCCACGCCACTAAAGACGAAGGACGTCATTAGGCGCCATGGCAGTAGACGATCGGAAGAAGCCAATCGTTGGTCATCGTTGCTGTTGGTTCACGCTCATCCTCTTCCCTACTTCTCCCGTTGTCTGCCTTAGCCCATGTTACGTCGTTCGTATTGCTGGCGTTGTCGCTGTTTCATTTCGTCGCCCCTTTCATCATGCCGCCGTGGTCGTCCTCCTCCAAGATTGAAGTTCAGGCGTGGTGTGTATTTCTGCTCGTGTATGTATGTGTGTTTTAGTATGGTTGACGTGTGTTGCTTGGTCGAACATCATACGAGAGCCATCACCACCACCGTGAGGTGGTGGCTATCAACCCCGACCACCGCCTGCCGCCACAAGGGTGGTTGTGTGTGTGTGTGTGTTATATTGTGTGTGTTCCTTTTAGATAATATGTTGTAAAATGTATTGCTTTGGCCGAATTAATCAAGGAAAAACCCACCACCACCACCATGAGGTGGTGGCTGCCGCCATCAGCCGCCGTGTTGGGTGGCGGTGTGTATTTGTGTGTGATTGGATTTCTAGTTAAGATGCTTGGACATGTTTTAGCCTAGAATTATAACCACCACCTCCATGAGGTGGTGGCTGCCGCCGTTGACCACCACTACCCGAGGTGGTAGTGGGTGGTGCCCGACTTATTTAACATTAATTAACCTAAAAACTTAACCAATGGACTAATTGGCACGCGATTGGGTTGGAAACCCTAATTAGAGTTTAGAAAACCCTAATTTTGGATATGTTAGTTTGGAATTGTCGGGACCCGCGTTTTGGATCATTGGATTGATGCTATGACTTATGCCCGATTACATTGTATGTTTGGCCTAGTGGGGTGATGGACTTAATGGATTAAGTCCTTAATGGGTTAAGTAAGAACACTTAACCCTAATCATCATTTTATATGAAAAACCCTAATTAGGTTTGGGTTCTTGGTGGGCCATTTCTTGGACTAAGTTATTGTGGGCCTTCGTGGGCCAATTGGGAACATGTTTATGGACTAAGAAAATTATTGGGCTTTAAGATAAGTCATTGGAAAGGCTTGGGCCCAATTTGGAAAATTGGGCCATAGGTGGGCCATAATTAGGCCTTGATGATTATGAGATATTGGACCATCAGAATGCCAAGTGTTTGGACTATAATAAATGGTTGGGCCTTAAGGTTAGACCATGTAGAGGTGTGGGACCAATTTGGAAAATTAGGCCATATGTTGGGCCTTGATTGATTATTTGGCTTTTCGGCCTTCAGAGTGTGAGTTTGGGCCTTGGTTTTGAACCAAGATAGGTTAGGGGTAAAATGATCCTTTTACCCCAAGTGTGGATTTATGGTTATGCATTGAAACCCAAATGGTTAATTGGGTGTTGTTTTGATATGGACAATTCGAGAGTCTGTCATCCAGCAGCTAGAGTTTTATCCGCGGGACTTCGGCAGTGCGAGGTGAGTCTCCTCACCATACCAATGGGTCGAAGGCACCAAGGCCGACCCATTTATCTAGTTGTGATGATTATTGCGGATGTGCTATCGATATATTATGTATTTATGTGAAGACCATGCGGGGGTTCCCATGCCAATTAGTCATATGTGGTATGCTAGTTGATTGTGTGGTATGTGGTATGCTAGTTGTCTTTGTGATACTTGCATGGAAGACACCGGGGGGTTCCCGAGGCAATTGGATATAAGACCATGTGGGGGTTCCCATGGCATTCCAGGCTAAGACCATATGGGGGTTCCCATGGCACCCGATGTAAGACCTTGGAGGGTTTCCATGGCATCCTTAGTTAAGACCATGTGGGGGTTCCCATGGCAATGGGCTAAGACCATGTGGGGGTTCCCATGGCACCCGAAGTAAGATCTTGGAGGGTTTCTAGGGCATCCTTATATGTTTGTATGTGTGGTTTATATGAAATCCTTAGTTAAGACCATGTGCGGGTTCCCATGGCAGTGGGCTAAGACCATGTGGGGGTTCCCATGGCACCCGATGTAAGAGGGTTTCCATGACATCCTTATATGTTTGCATGCATGGCTTATGTAGCTTATATGGCTTATATGGTTTATGTGATTATGTGGATTGTGTGGGGTATGTTATGGGGAACTCAATAAGCTTCGTGCTTACAGTTTTGTTTATGGTTTAAGGTATCATCGGTTTGGAAAGGAAGAGCCCGACTTGATCGCAGCGCACACACCCGTGTTTTCCGCATTATGTGATTTTGGGATGTAACTCTGATAAATGTTTTAATTAAGCAATGTTTTTGAATGGTTGGATTAAGTAACATTTGGGTTTGACTATAATGAAAAATGAAATTTTTACCCTGGATTTTTGGGTCGTTACATTTTTGTTGCAAACTAACTTGTCAAAATGTCTTAAAGTTGCCAAGTAACCGATTTTATGTTTTTAAATGGTAACCAACTCATATTTTTCGTATGGTTACCTGCTATCTCAAGTCACCCCCCATTCAAAATTTACATATTTGACCCAAATTTTAAATTTTATTACAAACTCGGTCCAAATTTAAAATTTTGTTATAAATATGCCCCAAATTTATTGTTTTTACAAATTTATTTTTCTACAACTTTTCCAAGACCTTTGATAATAGTTTAGAAGATTTTTTCTTCACCTTTTTCATTTTTTTAAATTACAGTATTTTCTTAACTTTTTTCCCAACTTTTGTATCGCCTCGTATAAAATAGAAAACAAATTTTTTTCTTTACTTTTGCATTGCCTAATATACATTAGCAAACCAACTTTTTTTTTTTGAAAAAAAAATAATCATTTACAAAAATTTTGTTTTATTATTTCTACGGATTTTAAATCATATTTGTTATATCATCAAATCCAAGTGTTGTACAATAAACATGAAAAAAAATTTGCAAATTTATATGAGACAATATGATTTAAAATACGAGGAAATAATAAAACAAAATTTTGTAAGAGATTATTTTAGAAAAAGTTGGTTTGATAATGTATATTAGAAAATGAAAAACTTGGGAAAAAAACGTTTGTTTGCTAATGTATATGAGGCTAAACAAAAGTTTTTTTAAAAAAAAGTTAAGAAAATATTTTCAAAAAAAAGAGAAAAAAAGTTAAGAAAAAATCTTCGAAAATATTATAAAAAGTCTTTAAAAAGTTGTGGAAAAAGAAATTTGTAAAAAATAAATTTAAGGTGAATTCATAACTTACTTTTAATTTCGGATTGGATTTGTAATAAAATTAAAATTTAGGTGAAAAGTGTAAAATTTGAAAGATGGATAAACTATTTAACCCGAAATAGAAGATAACCATATGAACAACATGAGTTAGTTACCATTTTAAAATATAAAATCGGTTATGTTGGCAACTTTATTACACTTTGAAACATTAATTTATAAAAAACAACGATAATCCTTTTTCTTAGACCATCCGTTATACCCACCACATATCACATATGTGGTAGGTGCCACATCAGCACCACATTCTCCTACCAGTAGCATGTGATACATACCACTAACATACCACTTCACCTCATTTTTATTATTTAAATTTAATTCAAAAATACATTAAAATCATTTTCTTAATACTAGTTTTCCATTAAATTAAAAGACCAATTTACATTAAATAAAAACTACAATAATTGAAATAAAAAAAATAAACCTAACAATAAAAATAAAAATTACATTACTTAAAATAAAAAAAAATAAAAAAACATTAAAAAAAACTAAAAATTCCAACCATAAATAAAATAAACTACCCCATACGCCTACGTCAGGCTCAAACCGACTCTTTCATCGGTTGGAAAAGTTCCAAGTCTTCTCCCTCGAGGTCGTCCGCTTTCATTTTCAAGATTTCCATATCGGTTTTTGTTTGGATCGTCGTTTGTGCCTCTTGAAATTATGTTTGTGCTTCAATCATTTTTTGCTCCATCCTAGTCATCACCTCAACCTTCGTTTCTTGAAGTTGCACATGTGACATCCCCATTTTCACGGTCAGAAAAGACCGATTTGTTTATGCTTTATTTTGAAAATCAGAGTATCTTTTAAAGAAATATGTTGCAGAATTTGTTCCCAGAAAAACATGATAAATATATTCTCAAAGCATTTCCAAAGAAATGTATTTTTATTCATTTTAAAACATTTGGGATGTCATCGTCAATACAGAAACATAAGCATAAACAGAACTTACATTCATTTACACTAGTGATCTATATCTCTTTTAAATCTCTCAGTGTAAAAAAAAGCTTCATATCGACACCTGTGATACAAATAAGCTTAAGTGGGTCGGGTTGAGAAACATGGTGAGTACATAGGGTTTTCAACCCACAATAATATAATTATTATGTTTAAACATCAAACAATCGACCCAATTACCCATCCCCATTATCTTATTTACTCTTAAGGATCTACCCTAAGAATCAGCTATTTCTCGTTCATTTATTCCTAAGAATTATCCTAAGGAATAGGCACGAAGTCCATCGTTGCCAATGACACAGCTGTCAATATTATCTATTAAGCACAACTGCCAATATTATCATTTAGGCACAGCCGCCAGAATTGTGACATTCTCTATGAGGCGCTGCTGCCGATATTATCCTTTAAGCACAGCTGCCAGGGTTGTGATGTTCTCTATTAGGCGCAGCTGCCAATACAATCGTTAGAGTGCAGCTGCTAGGATGTTTAGAGTACATCGTAGATCAAAACAATCTACATGTTGTGGTGCAGCGACCAATGCTCATCTATAGGGTACTAAGTCCATACTGCAAGTGTTCCTCTAAATCAGCTTTCATCCCTCATCATTTATCTACCCATGTTTTACCCAACATATTTTGTAGATATAAAATACATATACAATTTAAATCATTTAAAACATGTATAAAATCGTTCATCCAGCATAGATAGCAAGTATACAGATAATATACACACATAACATGTAATTTATATAAAATACTTCATATCTATGTGTAAGATGAAAGTAACTATGCACTCACTTGTTAAAGTGATGATTCCAAACTCGGACAACGTTTCGCTTCTTAACATTATAATTTCCTTCGACGAAACCTAGTATTATTACCACTAGATTTTAGTCTATTTTTTACCGTGACTAATCATTAGTCTAGATTTGTCATTAACTCAGAGTCTACTTCATGATCTATCAAGTAAGGAACAACCAGGTAGGATCATATCGGAGGTAGGGTCCGTTTAGTATACGAAGTATACTGTTTGGAAATCCCACTTTAAACACCTCACTAAATCACAGCCTAGACATCATCCCCGTAAGTAGATCAATCAATATAACGACTTTGAATCACTGATAAATCTTATTTATAGGTTCATAATAACGATATTATATTTAAATATAAGCTATATTTAAAGTACGGTAGGCGTATCTCACTTACAACGAGTTTTTATTAAAAACCGGGCTTCGCTGGAGCCGCGTTTCTGAGCCGAAAGCTCTTCTTTTTGAAGCCATCGGGCGCTCCGGGGCTTCCGCCTCGTGCTAGGGAGTTACCCTAGGCTTTGGGGGGTTTGGGGGGCTTAGAGAGAGAGTTTAGAGAGAGAAAGTAAATTTGGGAGGTGCGAGGAAAGTGTTGCACCCGACACTCTTATTTATAGGCTGAATTCCTGCCTGACTCGCCGAGTTGGGGCACAGACTCGCCGAGTCCAGGCCATGTGTCACCATTCTGGTGGCAAAACGTGGGTGGCCTACATTGTGCCACGTCACCCCTTTTGCAGCAGCACCCAACCGACTTCTAAACCACGTAACTTTCGCATACGAGCTCTGTTTTCGACGTTCTTTATATCCACGCGTAGGTAAAAACAAGATCTACAACTTTCCTTTTGACTCCGTCGGCTAATTCTCGACCGATTTTAAATTTAACAGTAGGAGAAGATTATACTGCTAAATGACCGCGTAGAATTCATAACTTCTACATACGGACTCCGTTTTCGTCTGTCTTTTTGTCGTTGAGTACCTATTAATGATATCTTCAATTCTCATTTAGGTCGTGTTTTCCAAAAACCGCTCGATCTAAAATTCGAGTTTCGGGCCGTGCACTGCTATGCCAAATCTTAGAAAAATCATAACTTACTCATACGAAGTCAGATTTAGGCGTTCTTTTTATGGATGCTCT
Source organism: Lactuca virosa (assembly GCF_052849685.1). Classification (NCBI taxonomy): domain Eukaryota; kingdom Viridiplantae; phylum Streptophyta; class Magnoliopsida; order Asterales; family Asteraceae; genus Lactuca; species Lactuca virosa. The sequence continues at coordinate 71,359,921 of NC_136434.1, forward strand.
AGGTTTAACGTATACTACAACTTTCATTTAGATCTCTTAAGGCTAAAAATTAGTTTGTCAAAAAATCACTTTTTACGATTCTCGGTGCCGTGCCGGTTTTGCCGTAAAACTTCGACAGGTCATAACTTTTTCGTTATAACTCGGATTTCGGCGTTCTTTATATGTACGGAACCCTTGTGACATATACTATAACTTAGTTATGATTATTTATTCTAAATAATCTCATATTAAAAAGTCGTTTTTTTACGCTTATCGTCTCTAAATTGACTAGCCCGAAGCTGCGGGCGTTACAGCACATATCGATCAAATTTATCGTCAAACATATCCATAACACTAGAATTCGAAGATGTTGAAGCCGCTTTTTTTGCTTTATTTCTTCCAACGGGCCGACGTAGAGGTTGGTCGTTTTCAAGATCTAGCAGATCGTCGTTGATGTCGATGTGTGTTCGGCCGTCCGATTGTTGGGAGGTTCCATCGGGGTTTCTCGAACGCCTTGAACCGGAAGATTGCGAACTTCCTTCCATTTGCTCTTTCCATTTTGGATCGTCTTTCAATTTTAGCCACAGTTTCATATACGGAAAAGCTTTGCGTGTTGGCGTTGTTTTTTCAAATTGCTCCATGGCCGCCTTGAAAACATCAAAATCGTTCGAGCCGCTTTCGCGTATGTTTAGGAGGTTGTTGTAGATTCCTCCAAACTCGGTGCATTTTAGTTGAATATCTCGCCATTTCGATGTAATTTGATCGGCATTTCGAGTTTCACTTTCCATTAACTCGTAGAAAATGGCTCAGACTTTCTCCCAAAAACTTCCGTAAGGCTGACTATCTCCTACAATTGGATCTTCGGAAGCCGCCACCCATGCCTCCGCTAACTTTTCTTCTTCTTCTTTTGTCCATGGGACCCTTTCTTGGGTGGTAGTGGGTCGGGCCGAGTTTTTTCCTTTTTTCTTTTTTGGTTGAGGTGGTAGTGAAGGTTGCGTTTCCGCAACAAAATCTGGCGAAAGTGGTGGTTGTGAGCTTGGTGGTTGTGAAATTGGTGGTTGTTGTTGTTGTGACGATTGTTGTTGGAGTTGTTGGAATTGTTGGTATTGTTGTGAAATTTGTTGTTGGAAAGACGAAAAATGTTGATATTGTTGTTGAAAAAGTGGTGTTTGTTGGATAGGGGAACCGGTTTGAAGTAGATTGATAAAACCGCCTTGAGGTAACTCCATAGTCGGGAATTGACGAGGTGTTGTATCTAACGCAAAAGCGTTATCGGGTTTGCGATTTCTGTAGTTTGGAAGGGTATTTTGGTTGGGATCCATGGTTTTTGGTTGTGAAGATGTAGTGTGTAGTTTGTGTATAGAGAAAGAAAAGAATGGTGTAAAAAATAAGGAATAAAAGTGTTGTATTTATAGGTAAATAAATTGGTTTTTTTTTAAACAAACTAGCCGTTGAACGGCTATAGTAAACGGTAAAATTTTGGGCTTCGATTTCATTGGTTGTGCGATTCCGTTGTGTCGAACACGAGAGTAAACGACAACGAGCTACCACGAAACAACGAGGTAGTGTGCACTTCCGTTGTTCGTGGCCAGCTCAACCACGAACAACCTCGTGGTAAGTATACCACTCGGCCTTATTCCATAATCCAATGAAATTAAGAATTACAGTTTAACCTATTTTTATGTAAAACAGTAAAAGACATCAATTAAATTAAAACATAAAATCTAATATAAAAAATATAATCACATTAATATATTTCAAACTATTCTATAATATTCTAACAAACAAGCAATAATTTCCACCGAAAAAAAAAAAAAACAATAGCCACCACATGCATTTGTGAAATCATTTTTTTAATCTACTTAGTAATATTTTTCCCTCTCAAAACCCCTTCCATCAGTCGGCAGACACAACTCATCCTCTCTCTCTGTACCGCACTTTAAATTTTCCTACCCTCTCCCCATCTCCCTACACTTTACTCCCTCTCCTCCCCTCCAACTTTCCCACCGATCAGAATCATGCCGCGAAGCTTCGCGCTTTGCATTGCCGTCGGAGCTGCTCTCCTCGCCATCGCCGGCGCCGAAGATCCGTACAGGTTCTTCAACTGGAATGTTACGTACGGTGATATTTATCCTCTCGGAGTCCGTCAACAGGTTCATCAATCATCTCATTGTCGATTTACTTACGTTTTTCGTGTTCTGATTCATCGATCATTGCGCTATCAAACGGATATTGAGTTAGATTTGCCTGATTTCAAATTGTTTGTTGTTAGATCTAAACTAGAAATCATCAAATCAATGGCGGTTGATTTTCTAACTGTGTTTCTGTTGTGTTTGAGTGCAGGGGATTTTGATCAATGGACAGTTTCCTGGACCTGATATTCACTCTGTTACAAATGACAATCTCATCATCAATGTCTTCAACAGCTTAACTGAGCCTTTTCTTGTCTCATGGTAATCACTTACTTTTTTAATTTTATGGAGCATAAACAGTGTGCTTTTGACTGTAGCAATTCGAATTTGAATAAATATGCTAAAAAGCTCCATTGCATATTCTCTTACAAAATTAAGGATTTAGTATTCAAAAGTGTTGATTATAATTTGAATAAATATACTAAAAAACTCCATTGCACATTCTCTTACAAAATCCGAGTTCAGTAAAACATGCAAATATTCTGTTTTCAAAGTTAAATTATTCTCAAGAATTTCTAACTTTTTTGATTATTTTTATCAATAGACATGATCTGGTTGTAATCTAATCAATACCATAAAAAATACCACAATTTGTTTTTATTCATTTCCTATATTATATTTATTAAATATCTATTTCCATATACAACAACTTTGCATATTGTTTTCAAAGATTTGGTAGATTATGATTGCTATATTTATCACCATTAGTTTTACGTTAATTCAAATCTATTATTGAACCATATGATTTATCATAAGTGTACGTTTGTATCCTAACTTTTGACCCTTCTTCAATGGATTTGGTTAAAATCCAATCTACTCTATGATTGGCTTTTCAAAGACAAAGTTTGAAGGTTTATTTTTGGTCAATCTCTTGTTATTTTTGCTATATAATTCAAGTACACCAAAAAAGTTAAAATTTCAAATAATTCAAATAATGCCTGCCAATTAGATCCTTTTGACACACAGACTCATACGATCATATTGGGTCCACAAAAAGGAAACATTATAAATTGGCTCACATTTTAAGATGGTCATTTGTACTATTTTCTTTAATTTGTTTTTTTTCTTTTAAAACACAAATCATCAAAAATTCAAAATAGTACTTGAAACAGGTCAGATTCGGTGCTCCCGTGTTTGCAATTGCAATCGCACGTGAAACTAACAAATTCGTATTCCGTGACTTTTTCGTCATTCGGTAAAAAAAAAGAAGCTACAATTAAATTCTCATTAGAATATGCTTCCTGTTTTTTGTACTTAATTATTTTAGGTTTTTCTTTTTCTATTTGATTTTATTGAAAAACAAAATAACTGATTTTGTAGGAATGGAGTTCAACAAAGAAGGAATTCTTATGAAGATGGGGTATTTGGCACCACGTGTCCAATTCCACCGGGTAAAAACTTCACATATATCCTTCAAGTGAAGGATCAAATTGGAAGTTTTTACTATTTTCCTTCTTTAGCATTTCACAAAGCTGCCGGCGGTTTTGGTGGTATCCGGATTTTAAGCCGGCCTAGAATTCCGGTTCCTTTTGATGAACCAGCCGGAGATTATACAGTTCTTATTGGAGATTGGTACAAAGCTAACCACACTGTAAGTAAATACTAAATACTAATCCTTTTCATTTAATTAAAATCTTATCTTATTTGCGATTATGAAAAGTTGTCTGATTTGAAAAGTTGTTTCGCTTATAAAAAGTCAAAACCCTAGCCCCCATCGTATTTATTTTATTTATTAATTGGCAATGGTCCTGTTTTTTGCATTAACTAGGGTTTGGTTTGGTTCTTTGGTCAACTTCTGTAGACTGCGTAACTCGCTATTACTTGGGGAAGGGTAATTTCACGCGTTACTAAAAAAAATCTCCTTACAAATATTTTCTACTAATTTTCTTTTCACTTCGTTTGGGGTTTTAAAAAAAATCATTTTCGATGTTTGGGGTTCTATAAAATTACATAAATTATTTCTACTGACATAAAGCTACATAAAAGCTTATGATAAATTTAACAATATATGATTATATTACGTATTTTTGCAAAAAATGATTTTTTCGGAATATTTTAAAAGTTTGTGCCAAATTGTTAAAATATCATTATCAATTGGACCACATATCACTTTTGGTATATTTTGTAATCATCGAACATTTAAACGTTTAAAATAGCAAATTTATTAACATGTGACATAATTTAAGTGATCATAAAATTTATTGACCTGTAAATAAATATAAAATAAAATAATAACCAGTATGAAGTTATGAGATATGAACAGTAGGTCGATCGTCGGTAACCATGGTTACTATTTTGGGTTTAATGAGACTGGCCTACTACAGTCTTGTATACAGCTGGACTACCTTCACTTTTGATATATAGCAACCTTGTTGTAGCCTAAAAGACAAATTTTGGGTCCCACTACCTCAAATAGATAACAAATCAATTAGATCCCCACCAAAGTTTCTTCAAGACAGTTGGTTCACAGCAAGATCTGAAAATTATTGCACTAAATGCAATCCCATCAATATTATAACTAGTTAATACATCTATTTCCATTTCGAACAAACTTTTGTTTATTTATACTCAACGTGCTATTTATTACATATAAAAAGGTGATGTGTTTTAATGTTTTATGGATAGTGCTTTATCTCAATAAATGTTTTTTAGGTAGGAGTGAGAAAGTGGTGAGTTATAGTTGTCGCTTTTGCATTGTATTATAATTCACATGGGGTGTTTATTGTCGATAGCAATATATATGAAGTTGACACTATTGAGTTGCCACTATGTTGGTTCGAGTAAGTGGAACCTCACATGAGCCATGTGCAAATTTAGCTGATTGCCAAACTCCAGCCTAGACCCACACATTTTCATAGTTTTGTCATTTTTCTGCCTTGACCTTTGTAGGTTGGTTTGTCATTCCACCGATTAATTTTAGCATAAATAATTCTTGTTACTATTTTTTTTTTAATTATTATATATATATATATATATATATATATATATATATATATATATATATATTATGGAAATTGTTTCTTATGAATAGTGAACTTCCACAATTTTTGTCTATTTTAGTCCCTGGACTTTATGGAAATTGTTTCTTATGAATAGTGAACTTCCACAATTTTTGTCTATTTTAGTCCCTGGACTTTATGTTGTTTTTTTGGCAGAATTGGTTCCTGTACTTTGGCAACTTTGGTCCTCATTTTTTAGCATTTTGACACTTTTGGTTATTATATATATATATATATATATATATATATATATATATATATATTATGAAAATTGTTTCTTATGAATAGTGAACTTTCACAATTTTTGTCTATTTTAGTCCCTGGACTTTATGTTGTTTTTTTTGGCAGAATTGGTCCCTGTACTCTGGCAACTTTGGTCCTCATTTTTTAGCCATTTTGACACTTTTGGTTATTGTAATCGATATTTTTATATTTTTTAGGAACCTTTTAATATTTAAAGTTTGGCCACAAAACTTTAACAGTTTGACAACTTTAATCCCTTTTCTATTTAGGAACCTTTTAATATTTAAAGTTTGGCCACAAAACTTTAACGGTTTGACAACTTTAACGGTTTGACAACTTTGGTCCTCATTTTTTAGCCATTTTGACACTTTTGGTCCTTGTAATCGATATTTTTACATTTTTTAGGAACCTTTTAATATTTAAAGTTTGGCCACAAAACTTTAACGGTTTGACAACTTTGGTCCCTTTTCTATTTAGGAACCTTTTAATATTTAAAGTTTGGCCACAAAACTTTAACGGTTTGACAACTTTGGTCCTCATTTTTTAGCCATTTTGACACTTTTGGTCCTTATAATCGATATTTTTACATTTTTTAGGAACCTTTTTAATATTTAAAGTTTGGCCACAAAACTTTAACGGTTTGACAACTTTGATCCCTTTTCTATTTAGGAGCCTTTTAATATTTAAAGTTTGGCCACAAAACTTTAACGGTTCGACAACTTTGATCCCTTTTCTAAAAACTTGCTAATTCCTACCGTTTTAATTCTTTAGCCATTTTGACACTTCTGGTCCTTGCAGTCAAAACTTTTATATTTTTTCATAAAAACATGAACAAAACGGTCCGGGGCAAAACCCGGGCTTGTCATCCTTGCACATTTTTATACGTCTGTCATATTTATCGATTCGGAAACAACATTGAAAGCTTCTGGCCCCCGCGTAACGGGGGTAACCTTTCTAGTTATTATTATTATTATTATTTTATTATATTTCTGACCTACTCACAAAAGAATCATTTATTTTAGAGGTATTTACAATTTGGTCCAAACTTTTTCTGTTACTTTTTATAACTTTTTGTTTTTTCATGTTTAAATATAGTTGAAAAATAAAAATATTTATAAAAAAATTGTAAAACAGAACGCATCTGTTTAAGGCATATCTTTTTAAAATTTATAACTATTGTTTGTAATTTTCTAAATCGTTTTTCTGTTTTCCAAATTTGATGACAAACATCCTTTCTTTTTTGTGGTGTTTAATTTTGAAAAAAAAACATAAGTAGAAATTTAAATGAAAGTATTTATTAAAATACTTAAATAAATGCGCTAAAAATAACAAAACATAAGTAAAAATTGAAAAAGGAAAGGTTATAAAAAATTATAAGACAAACTAAGTTTGAGACAAATTTGTAAAATTTGTTTGGACAAATGTCGTAACAAAAACGCATGTTTAAACTTTGTAACTTATTGTATTTGCTATACTATGTCATAATTGGTTAAAATTTAGTATGATAAAATGCATTTACTTTTTATTTGACGATAAAGGAAGATACTTCATTGGTCAAATAGGATGTTAACCTCTTCATGTAAATATATTATATGAACAAATTTATTTTAATTGTTGCAGACCTTGAAAACAATTCTAGACGGAGGTCACAAGATACCATTCCCCGATGGCATTCTCATCAACGGACGTGGGCCAGGTGGCGCCTCTTTCGCTGTCGAACAAGGTAATTATCACTACTACTTACTTGTTACTTCAACATTAAACATTTAAATCTTAATCTTTAATGATTTTAATTTTTAAACTTTGTTGTCATCATGGTAACACAGGAAAAACATACAGATTACGAATCTCAAATGTGGGACTACAAAACTCCCTCAACTTCCGAATCCAAAACCACAAAATGAAATTAGTAGAAGTAGAAGGAACACACACAGTCCAACAAACCTACTCTTCCCTAGATGTCCACTGTGGTCAATCCTATTCCGTACTCATCACCGCAGATCAACCCGGTCAAGACTACTACATCGTCGTCTCCTCCCGCTTCACCACCCCAATTCTCACAACCACCGGCGTCCTCCACTACGCCAACTCCGCCGGACAACCCTCCGGCCCAATCCCCGGCGGGCCCACAATCCAAGTCGACTGGTCCTTAAACCAAGCCCGTTCCATTAGAACCAATCTCACCGCTAGCGGACCCCGCCCCAACCCACAAGGATCATACCACTACGGTATGATAAACACCAGCCGCACCATTGTTCTTCAAAGCTCAGCCGGACAGGTTGGTGGAAAACAAAGATATGGAATCAACAGTGTCTCGTTTAAACCATCTGATGACACTCCGCTTAAACTCGCGGATTATTTCAACATCGGGGGTGTTTTCCGTGTCGGAAGTATCTCTGATAGACCCACTGGCGGCGGACTTTATACCGACACGTCGGTTATGGGAGCTGATTACAGAGCTTTTGTTGAGATTGTATTTGAAAACCCTTCCGATATTGTTCTCAGTTATCACATCGATGGCTATCAGTTCTTCGTTGTCGGGTAAGTCATTGACTTTTTTTTTAGTTCTGAATTAGGTCAAATATGAAATATGCTAATTTTGTTTATGAAAAAACAGAATGGATGGAGGAGAATGGACACAAGCAAGCAGAGCGGGTTACAACTTGCGAGACGGAGTTGCACGGAGTACGATCCAGGTGTACCCAAAATCATGGTCGGCGCTTTATGTTGGACTTGACAACGTGGGAATGTGGAATGTGAGGACGGAATTTTGGGCAAGGCAATACCTTGGAGAACAGTTTTACTTACGTGTGTACACAAATTCAGGGTCGATTAGAGATGAATTTCCGATTCCAAAGAATGCGCGGGTGTGTGGGAAGGCCACAGGTCGCCATACACGGCCTCTTTGAGAAGGTATGAGGATTTGAGTTTAGAATGTGTTTTTTTTTCCACTTTCTAGAATTAAATTTATTTTGGGTTGTGTTTATTTAATTCTTTCTTGCGGTGCTATGTTAGCACTGCTTGAAAATTAGTTTATCGGCTTCTTATGTATTAGTATAACTGTTTATGACCTTAACTCAAGGTCGCAATTCTTTTTTGTTTTTTTTTATATGAGTGTGTTGAAAGAAAGAATTCTATATTACTGTAATAAGAGAAATGGTTGTAAGAAAATTGTGATTCATGTTTATAACCTTATCAATTTATTTTAGTCTGGAAAGTTTTTGTTCAATGTGATCCTACTTTAGTTCTAGTAGGTAATAATATTTTATATTTGCTTAGAAACCATTCATCGATCCAATATAAGGGCATTGAATAATGAACCATTTCATTCAAAACAAGATATCCTTTGATCAAACTAGGATACGATATGTTGACTTGGAAAAAGTTTTAAAAACCTTATTTTTTGTTAATGCATTGGTCTTCTCAAATTGTTTGTTCTTATAAAATTGTCAAAATCTCGATCCTGAACTTAGGATAGTACAATCCTACGATCATAGGCATAAAAAAATGAGCTAGATCCTATAAGGATCACATATTCTGTTGAATCGAAATATCACATTCAAGATCATGAAATCATTTGTGGGATCATGGAATGATCTGATCCTACCGTGGCTTGAAATTTTGAATTACTTTATCTTATTAGTGAATTTGACTCTCAAAAGTGTAACCCTAGGAACTACCTTCTTTGGTTCCTCCATATAAATATAAATTAATAAGGTCGGAGAAAAGTTGTCTTTTTACATCTCATTACAGGGGATATATATATATATATACATATATATATATATATATATATATATATATATATATATAAGGAGATGAAAGCTAATTACATAAACTATGGTAGTGATTGCAAATCAACCAGCTACAATCACGGATGAAATCAATCACAATAAAAGATACAGACAAGAAATATTCATCTTGAAAATTAGAATTGTAAAAATATATTAATACCCTCCAGCAAGCTCATAGCAGATTACAGAAGAACAACTACTACCTCAAATTCTTGAAACGAGAGGATCCAACAGCCTTGGTAAAAATGTCAACAATTTGATGAACCGACTTAACATAGAGAACCACTAACTCTCTAGATTGAACTTGTTCACGAACAAACTGATAATCAAGTTTATTGTGCTTGGAGCATTCATGAAAGAACGGATTAGCCGTGAGAAAGGTTGCATTGAGGTTGTCGCAAAGAACGATAGGTAGACCATCCATGAAACTTGTCATCTCTTTTAGAAGTTGTCGAACCCAAATAAGTTATGTTGGCCTTTTGCTTTCGGGATGACCAACCGACTAAATTTCCTCCAAAGTAAATAGAGAAACCGTGCTGAGAGAGGCAATCATCAGGATCAGATACTCAATTAGCATCAGTAAAGCAAACCAGTCTTGAGTCTTTAGATGGATGAAAGATCAAACCAACATTGATAGTGCCCTTAAGGTAACGTAAGATGCGTTTAACTGCTGCCCAATGATGCTCAGAAGGGCTATGAGTAAATTAACAAACCCGACTGACAAAATACGCAATTTCAGGGCGAGTAATGGTCACATATCATAAAGCAACACCAATGCTACAGTATAAGTGTGGATCAGTGAAAGGATCACCACCCACACACAACCTGGAGCTGGGTTCTACTAGAGAGGATATAGGTTTATCTCCCATCATTTTGCTTCTTTCAAGAAGATACAAAATATACTTCTGTTGTGATAGCAAAAGAGAGGACGAAGAGCGATGCACTTTGTAACACCCGGATTTCCAGGTACATTATTTTAATTAATTATTTTTGAGGATCGTTGATCTACTCGGCGAGTCGGTGCTATAACTCGTCGAGTAGAAGCGGGATGGCCACGTAAGTTTAATGAACTACTCGACGAGTCCAAGAGTAGACTCGCCGAGTAGGCGTTGTGGGTGGAAACCCTAAATCCTCGGGCCTGTGCTCTATTTAAGGGACCTTATGGTCCTTATTTGTGGCTACTAGTCCAGAGAGAGAAACCCTAGAGAGCTTGGGCGAGTTGTGTGTGAGAGCAAGCCATTTTAATCATTTTTGGTGTTGTTTTGCAAAGAAGAAGGTGTTTCCAGCTAGAGGAGGTCAAGAGGATTGCTAATCCGTGGTTTTCAAGCTTGGATCTACAGTATTGAGGTAGCAAATCAAACTCTCCTTCTGTTTTGGTTAAGATCTATGAATCTAGGGTTTTCTATACCCTTTTTATGGATTGAATCGATGAGTTTATGGTCTCTTTATGTGATAGACTTCAGATCTGGACCCATAGAGGTCCAGAGAGCATTATCCATCTTGCTTTATGAAGTGTTATGGAAGAAATGATCTTAGGTTGCCTTTTTAGAGATGATTTCACCAAAGAGAGCCCTATGTGTGTTGCATGAGGTGTAAAGGTCGGACCTTTACGTGATTATTGTAGATGGGGAGGGCAGATCTATAGATTAGAGAAGCGGATCTGACCTCAGAAGGTCATTTGAGTGTTGCCATGGACGCTACTCGCCGAGTTCATAAGTGGACTCGACGAGTCGAGTCGGGGTTGCCCCGCTATTCGTGACAGGTGTAACCCGTCGAGTGAAGGGATGACTCGACGTGCCAAGTGAGGCTAGAAGGATTCTGAGGACCCGCATGGATTCGCCGAGTCGCCCATGTGCACTCGACGAGTCGGGTCAAAGTTTGACCGTTGACTTCAGTTGACCTTAGGGTTTTGGTCAAGCTGATTCAGGAGAGTTCAGGGAGGGGTAGGATGGCCTTCTACCCAATCTTTAGAGATGAGGCTATGAGAGGGTATTGATTAGGAATGTTATTCGGATGATAGGAGGAGGCTAGGTGGGGACGTCAAGCACGAGAGTTTATCCGACTTCGTACGAGGCGAGTCTTCTCACTATACTGTACCTAGAGTGGTACCTATATGTGACCGGAAGGTCTTATATGCTATGAGATGTATGTGCTGTATGTTGTTATATGATATGGATGTGTTATGTATGTTATGAATGCTAAGGACCGGAAGGTCATTATGATATGGACCGGAAGGTCAAGATGATATGGACCGGAAGGTCATTACGGATAGGACCGGAAGGTCTACCAGGGTTGTGGGACGGAAGTCCTCTGAGACACAGTGACCGGAAGGTCTTATAGCCTTGAGTGGCGTATGTGCGTATGTGGTATTTTGGGGGAACTCACTAAGCATTTATGCTTACAGTTGTTGTGTTATGTATTTCAGGTACTAGCGAGGATCGCGGGAAGGCGCCGGCATGATCCGTACACACTCATGGAGTTTATGTCTTGAGATTTTGGGATATGTTTTGTTATGATAACATTGGATACATTATGTTTTGATATTACCTTATGAATAAAAGTATGTTTTAAAAATGAAAAATTGTTTTGGAAATTTACGTTGTTACAAGTTGGTATCAGAGCCTTGGTTTGAGGGATTCGGATGCACCTTCGGGCGTATTTGAACTCAAACTAAGGATTCGAGAAAGTTTTTCATAAAAAGGAACAATTTTTCTAAAAGAGTAAAAGACTTTGAGAAAAGCAGAAAGGAGCAGTGTGTACGATCAGCCAGTGCCTGAACGGTGATTTCCCAAAATACCCTTACATTATGTATTATGAGATATGATATGATATGTTATGCATGCTAGAGTAGGCCATGTATTCATATTTGGACTAGAGTGGCCTGATTTGTGATGCCTTAGCCTAGGAGATTACTGCTACTATGGGATGCTTCGAGAGTGAGTAGGTAGCAGTGAGAAGCTTATGAGAAGTCTACCGAAGGGTAGTCTATGCTTAGCGAGATGTAGAGTACTTGTGATATAGGATCCTAGGAGGAGGACTTGGAATGAGCACGGATGCAGTGTGGAAGGTAGTATAGGGCCCGTACTACTGGAAACACCGGATCAGTGAGCAGTCCAAGTAAGAGTCCTTAGGGTACCAAGGAACAAGTTGGGTTGGGTGATCGAGTGCGAGTATACTCGATCGAGTCTCTGGTATCTTTGTGTTGTGTTTCAGAGACATCATGGTGGGTACACGTCACACACCAGAGAGCAGCGGAGTTAGCGATGACGAGATTCACAAGATGATTCGTGATGAGGTGGCCGCGACCATACGTGAGGTCATACACGAGATGTTTGGGTCTATCGAGACCACGTTGATTGAGACGTTCGATGAGCGATACACTGCTGTTTCGGAAGCTGCTGCTGCTGCCACCGAAGCTGTCGCAACTGCTAGGCCACGAGGGGGTGACTCGTTGCTGTACCGGGAGCTCAGCAACACGAAGTTACCAGGGTTTAATGGGACAGGATCCGATAGCCGCGAGAGGCGATATCATGGTACGAGTACCATGATTGGTGGCAGATTGAGAAGTGATGACATGGTCCGAGTACCATGATAAGTAGCAGATTGAGAAGTGATGTCATGGTTCGAGTACCATGATAAGTATCAGATTGAGAAGTGATGACATGGTTCGAGTACCATGATAAGTAGCAGATTGAGAAGTGATGTCATGGTTCGAGTACCATGATAAGTAGCGGATCGAGAAGTGACGTCATGGTTCGAGTACCATGAGTTGTAGCAGGTCGAGAGGTGATGTCATGGTTCGAGTGCCATGATGTGAGGTGGAATGAGAAGAGGGAACATGGTTCGATTACCATGATTCGTAGAAGATTAAGAGGAGATAACATGGTACAGGTACCATGATTCATAGCAGATCGAGAGGTGGCCACACGGTTTGAGTACCATGACATGTGGCGGTTAGTATTTCTGGTTTTTACCGGTTATTCCGTGGGAATTTTCTAGACTGAGAGCAGAGGTGAATGAGCATGAGGCCAGAAGGCCACGATGAACAAGTTTTAGTGGAGCATCCCTTGAAAAGGGAAATCAACTGAGCTCCGAGGAATTGTGGGTGATATGCCAGTTGGAGTCGCAAGACTTAAGGATGAGTAGGGATGGTGCATTACGAGAGAATACGGTCTGGGCTGGGTAACAGGCCGATAGTGGAGTGGTCACTTTCTGTGACCCGAGTGGTGCTATTTCCGTTTCCTGTGGGAGACGTAAGAGGTGTTAAAATTTTGGTTTTGAGTTTGGGGGTGAGCCCTGTGGGATTTCACGGATGGTGATTTTCAACCAGAGTATATGGCAGTAGGTCTGCCGCGAGGTAAAGATATAGCTTGAACAGGTCGTCAGTGGGGACTGAGATGGGTCAAGGACCAGGATACACCCTAATTGAGTATAGTAGGGCATGTGATAGCTGCAGCGTCGGACGATCAAGAGGAATATATCAGGGCGGTGGCCCTTATTGTCTTTGATGGGTATTAAGAGTGGAAATATGGTTTTTGCTCTTATGATGAGAGACGTGATGGAACGTTGGTTAAGGAGTCGATGATGAGGAGTACGGTAGATCATTACTTCCAGACTAAGAGTCAGGGTTAATACCGGACAGTTGGGAGGTCCGGTGATGGAATGGTGTGAGATTCTGAATGACTAGAGGCAGTCATGGTGGGAAGTTCTGAGGATTTCATCTGAGTTTCGGGGCATTGGGAGTTGCTCGATCTCTGCCGGGAGATCATCGAGCGTCGTGTAGCACCTTCCAAGAGTATGTGCGATGTTACTAGTGGAAACAGTCTGTGGGATAGATTGCTGGTGCGCCGATTGGGGATGGTTCGAACCCTAAGTGGGGGAGAACCGGGTATTTTGTTGAGGAGATCAGAGATTCGATCGAGGATGGTTAGAGATCTGGATATAGAGACCGGAGGTGCGAATTCATGAGCCCAGGGTTATTGGTGATTGAGACGAGGTGCAGAGCGAGATAATGCATGTGTTATGTTTGAGTGCATCCACGACAAGTGGCCGTTGGTCGGGGACCTTGGGGTGCACAGGAATTCTTCGAGGTCATAATGGTGAATTCGAGATGGTTGACTCGCAGGGTGAGTTCGGCGGTTGAGAAATTCTGGTTCAATGATGGGGCTGTTATTCAGCGTGGGAAGAGCAGAAGTTGATTCGACAACCAATTTCAGGTTGTGGAACAGGAAGATCAGTGGATGAGACGAGACGTCGTGAGGTTCTATGTGGTGTATCGAGGTATCCGAATTTAATGCATTGGATTTCGGATAATTTTGAGTCTTGAGTGGAGACGACAAGTGGTGGGTCAATCATCGATGATTCCAGTGGGAGCCCTTCGGTTAATGACAGCAAGTGAGAGTGTCCGAGAATATGGATTGCAGCAGAGAAGGGTGTTTTGTTATGGCGATTGCCGCCAGATATAGTGATTCATAATTTGGGTAAGTGCATGCACCTACTATGTTTGATCCGCGGATTGTGAGCTAGTCAGTCAGAGGTTGTTGTGATGCTACGGGAAGCCGTAGTACTCACTAGTCAGAGGATGTTGTGATGCTACGGAAAGCCGTAGTACTCACTAGTCAGAGGTTGTTGTGATGCTACGGGAAGCCGTAATACTCACTAGTCAGAGGATGTTGTGATGCTACGGGAAGCCGTAGTACTCACTAGTCAGAGGTTGTTGTGATGCTACGGGAAGCCGTAGTACTTACTGGTCAGAGGTTGTTGTGATGCTACGAGAAGCCGTAGTACTCACTAGTCAGAGGTTGTTGTGATGCTATGGGAAGCCGTAGTACTCACTAGTCAAAGGTTGTTGTGATGCTACGGGAAGCCGTAGTACTCACTGGTCAGAGGTTGTTGTGATGCTACGGGAAGCCGTAGTACTCACTAGTCAGAGGTTGTTGTGATGCTATGGGAAGTCGTAGTACTCACTAGTCAAAGGTTGTTGTGATGATACGGGAAGCCGTAGTACTCACCGGTCAGTGAGATGTTGATGTGATGCTACAGGAAGACGTAGTACACACTAGTCAGCGAGAAGTTATCATGATAAAGTACTCTTCGATCAGAGCAGGGCGCAGAAGAGTTTTAGGCATGGGGTGGCCCTAAGTTATGAGTTTTCTTGGGAACCTGGTGGTCGGACCAGGGGCGAGACCGGGGTCTCCTTAATGATAGGGAGTTATTATGTTCTGAGTAAGGTGGTAATCGCAATCCAAAAGAATGGGATAAGTGAGGTACGCATGGGTTGCGGGAAATGCGCTCTGAGTTGAGTGCTTCATTGTGACGAGTGGTTCCCACTCTGGGTCGGACCAAACTCTCGAGTTTGAGTTTGGCTCTGGTGGTGCGTTGGACAGGCGAGATGAGATTCTGGATTCTGAGGTGGGTTCCACATTGAGGAGTATTGTTTGTCATCTGATGTCTTAGACCTGTGTGGGTCAGTACTCGGGTACGGGAGGTACCGCAAGATGCATGAAACGATGAGTAACAGATGACAGAGGTCGGGGCTGAGTCGATCTCCAGTTGGGAAGGTAACATTCGCTTAGGGTTAAGCGAACTTCGTTACTTGTGTGTCACATTGGGACGATGTGGTTATAGTAAGAAGGAAACCATGGAGACGGTTGGGATAATGCAACGGAAGACCTGGAGGTTCAACTGTTGGGTCGAGGTCAGACCTGGTACTCAGTGTTAAAAAGGGATACGAGGGATGCAGCTGAGGCTTATGATTTTAAATGTCTGAGGACTTCTGAGCGAGCATGATTTCCTTGTGGCAGAGAACAGGATGTTGAAAGTTTATTGATCGGATGGATTCTGATAGTAGTTCAGTGGATGAGCCCTGGTGGGATGTGAACCCTTTCGTTCCTTGGGGCGTGATTCAGACTGTTTTGTTACGTTGGTACGAGTGATCGGTAGCCGATTGTTGGATTTTGTCTTGTGAGAATCAGCGGATCAGTGAGTTATCTGGGTTGATGTTCGAGGAGCGAATATCATGGTGATAGCATGAGTGGGCGGTCTGGCGGCGGGCCAGGCCACTAGAGTTTCCCGATTATGGGAAGGTCAGAAAGGGGTATTTTAGCGACAGAGGGGCCGGTTTTGTTTCAAATTTGGAGTTCCTGGTCGGATCCAGGTATTCATGGAGAAAGATATCGTTTTGGTGTGAGAACCTCACAGTGGTGCTTTTCAAGTGTTTGGTTTCTATCTATGTGATTTGAGGAGCGATGTCGAGGGCGAAATCTATTTCAAGTAGGGGAGAATTGTAACACCCGGATTTCCAGGTACATTATTTTAATTAATTATTTTTGAGGATCGTTGATCTACTCGGCGAGTCGGTGCTATAACTTGTCGAGTAGAAGCGGGATGGCCACGTAAGTTTAATGAACTACTCGACGAGTCCAAGAGTAGACTCGCCGAGTAGGCGCTGTGGGTGGAAACCCTAAATCCTCGGGCCTGTGCTCTATTTAAGGGACCTTATGGCCCTCATTTGCGGCTACCAGTCCAGAGAGAGAAACCCTAGAGAGCTTGGGCGAGTTGTGTGTGAGAGCAAGCCATTTTAATCCTTTTTTGGGTTGTTTTGCAAAGAAGAAGGTGTTTCCAGCTAGAGGAGGTCAAGAGGATTGCTAATCCGTGGTTTTCAAGCTTGGATCTGCAGTATTGAGGTAGCAAATCGAACTCTCCTTCTGTTTTGGTTAAGATCTATAAATCTAGGGTTTTCTATACCCTTTTTGTGGCTTGAATCGATGAGTTTATGGTCCCTTTATGTGATAGACTTCATATCTGGACCCATAGAGGTCCAGAGAGCATTATCCATCTTGCTTTATGAAGTGTTATGGAAGAAATGATCTTAGGTTGCCTTTTTAGAGATGATTTCACCAAAGAGAGCCCTATGTGTGTTGCATGAGGTGTAAAGGTCGGACCTTTACGTGATTATTGTAGACGGGGAGGGCAGATCTATAGATTAGAGAAGCGGATCTGACCTCAGAAGGTCATTTGAGTGTTGCCATGGACGCTACTCGTCGAGTTCATAAGTGGACTCGACGAGTCGAGTCGGGGTTGCCCCGCTATTCGTGACAGGTGTAACCCGTCGAGTGAAGGGATGACTCGACGTGCCAAGTGAGGCTAGAAGGATTCTGAGGACCCGCATGGACTCGCCAAGTCGCCCATGTGCACTCGACGAGTCGGGTCAAATTTTGACCGTTGACTTCAGTTGACCTTAGGGTTTTGGTCAAGCTGATTCAGGAGAGTTCAGGGAGGGGTAGGATGGCCTTCTACCCAATCTTTAGAGATGAGGCTATGAGAGGGTATTGATCAGGAATGTTATTCGGATGATAGGAGGAGGCTAGGTGGGGACGTCAAGCACGAGAGTTTATCCGACTTCATACGAGGCGAGTCTTCTCACTATACTGTACCTAGAGTGGTACCTATATGTGACCGGAAGGTCTTATATGCTATGAGATGTATGTGCTGTATGTTGTTATATGATATGGATGTGTTATGTATGTTATGAATGCTAAGGACCGGAAGGTCATTATGATATGGACCGGAAGGTCAAGATGATATGGACCGGAAGGTCATTACGGATAGGACCGGAAGGTCTACCAGGGTTGTGGGACGGAAGTCCTCTGAGACACAGTGACCGGAAGGTCTTATAGCCTTGAGTGGCGTATGTGCGTATGTGGTATTTTGGGGGAACTCACTAAGCATTTATGCTTACAGTTGTTGTGTTATGTGTTTCAGGTACTAGCGAGGATCGCGGGAAGGCGCCGACATGATCCGTACACACTCATGGAGTTTATGTCTTGAGATTTTGGGATATGTTTTGTTATGATAACATTGGATACATTATGTTTTGATATTACCTTATGAATAAAAGTATGTTTTAAAAATGAAAAATTGTTTTGGAAATTTACGTTGTTACAAGTTGGTATCAGAGCCTTGGTTTGAGGGATTCGGATGCACCTTCGGGCGTATTTGAACTCAAACTAAGGATTCGAGAAAGTTTTTCATAAAAAGGAACAATTTTTCTAAAAGAGTAAAAGACTTTGAGAAAAGCAGAAAGGAGCAGTGTGTACGATCAGCCAGTGCCTGAACGGTGATTTCCCAAAATACCCTTACATTATGTATTATGAGATATGATATGATATGTTATGCATGCTAGAGTAGGCCAGGTATTCATATTTGGACTAGAGTGGCCTGATTTGTGATGCCTTAGCCTAGGAGATTACTGCTACTATGGGATGCTTCGAGAGTGAGTAGGTAGCAGTGAGAAGCTTATGAGAAGTCTACCGAAGGGTAGTCTATGCTTAGCGAGATGTAGAGTACTTGTGATATGGGATCCTAGGAGGAGGACTTAGAATGAGCACGGATGCAGTGTGGAAGGTAGTATAGGGCCCGTACTACTGGAAACACCGGATCAGTGAGCAGTCCAAGTAAGAGTCCTTAGGGTACCAAGGAACAAGTTGGGTTGGGTGATCGAGTGCGAGTATACTCGATCGAGTCTCTGGTATCTTTGTGTTGTGTTTCAGAGACATCATGGTGGGTACACGTCACACACCAGAGAGCAGCGGAGTTAGCGATGACGAGATTCACAAGATGATTCGTGATGAGGTGGCCGCGACCATACGTGAGGTCATACACGAGATGTTTGGGTCTATCGAGACCACGTTGATTGAGACGTTCGATGAGCGATACACTGCTGTTTCAGAAGCTGCTGCTGCTGCTGCCACCGAAGCTGTCGCAACTGCTAGGCCACGAGGGGGTGACTCGTTGCTGTACCGGGAGCTCAGCAACACGAAGTTACCAGGGTTTAATGGGACAGGATCCGATAGCCGCGAGAGGCGATATCATGGTACGAGTACCATGATTGGTGGCAGATTGAGAAGTGATGACATGGTCCGAGTACCATGATAAGTAGCAGATTGAGAAGTGATGTCATGGTTCGAGTACCATGATAAGTATCGGATTGAGAAGTGATGACATGGTTCGAGTACCATGATAAGTAGCAGATTGAGAAGTGATGTCATGGTTCGAGTACCATGATAAGTAGCGGATCGAGAAGTGACGTCATGGTTCGAGTACCATGAGTTGTAGCAGGTCGAGAGGTGATGTCATGGTTCGAGTGCCATGATGTGAGGTGGAATGAGAAGAGGGAACATGGTTCGAGTACCATGATTCGTAGAAGATTAAGAGGAGATAACATGGTACAGGTACCATGATTCATAGCAGATCGAGAGGTGGCCACACGGTTTGAGTACCATGACATGTGGCGGTTAGTATTTCTGGTTTTTACCGGTTATTCCGTGGGAATTTTCTAGACTGAGAGCAGAGGTGAATGAGCATGAGGCCAGAAGGCCACGATGAACAAGTTTTAGTGGAGCATCCCTTGAAAAGGGAAATCAACTGAGCTCCGAGGAATTGTGGGTGATATGCCAGTTGGAGTCGCAAGACTCAAGGATGAGTAGGGATGGTGCATTACGAGAGAATACGGTCTGGGCTGGGTAACAGGCCGATAGTGGAGAGGTCACTTTCTGTGACCCGAGTGGTGCTATTTCCGTTTCCTGTGGGAGACGTAAGAGGTGTTAAAATTTTGGTTTTGAGTTTGGGGGTGAGCCCTGTGGGATTTCACGGATGGTGATTTTCAACCAGAGTATATGGCAGTAGGTCTGCCGCGAGGTAAAGATATAGCTTGAACAGGTCGTCAGTGGGGACTGAGATGGGTCGAGGACCAGGATACACCCTAATTGAGTATAGTAGGGCATGTGATAGCTGCAGCGTCGGACGATCAAGAGGAATATATCAGGGCGGTGGCCCTTATTGTCTTTGATGGGTATTAAGAGTGGAAATATGGTTTTTGCTCTTATGATGAGAGACGTGATGGAATGTTGGTTAAGGAGTCGATGATGAGGAGTACGGTAGATCATTACTTCCAGACTAAGAGTCAGGGTTAATACCGGACAGTTGGGAGGTCCGGTGATGGAATGGTGTGAGATTCTGAATGACTAGAGGCAGTCATGGTGGGAAGTTCTGAGGATTTCATCTGAGTTTCGGGGCATTGGGAGTTGCTCGATCTCTGCCGGGAGATCATCGAGCGTCGTGTAGCACCTTCCAAGAGTATGTGCGATGTTACTAGTGGAAACAGTCTGTGGGATAGATTGCTGGTGCGCCGATTGGGGATGGTTCGAACCCTAAGTGGGGGAGAACCGGGTATTTTGTTGAGGAGATCAGAGATTCGATCGAGGATGGTTAGAGATCTGGATATAGAGACCGGAGGTGCGAATTCATGAGCCCAGGGTTATTGGTGATTGAGACGAGGTGCAGAGCGAGATAATGCATGTGTTATGTTTGAGTGCATCCACGACAAGTGGCCGTTGGTCGGGGACCTTGGGGTGCACAGGAATTCTTCGAGGTCATAATGGTGAATTCGAGATGGTTGACTCGCAGGGTGAGTTCGGCGGTTGAGAAATTCTGGTTCAATGATGGGGTTGTTATTCAGCGTGGGAAGAGCAGAAGTTGATTCGACAACCAATTTCAGGTTGTGGAACAGGAAGATCAGTGGATGAGACGAGACGTCGTGAGGTTCTATGTGGTGTATCGAGGTATCCGAATTTAATGCATTGGATTTCGGATAATTTTGAGTCTTGAGTGGAGACGACAAGTGGTGGGTCAATCATCGATGATTCCAGTGGGAGCCCTTCGGTTAATGACAGCAAGTGAGAGTGTCCGAGAATATGGATTGCAGCAGAGAAGGGTGTTTTGTTATGGCGATTGCCGCCAGATATAGTGATTCATAATTTGGGTAAGTGCATGCACCTACTATGTTTGATCCGCGGATTGTGAGCTAGTCAGTCAGAGGTTGTTGTGATGCTACGGGAAGCCGTAGTACTCACTAGTCAGAGGATGTTGTGATGCTACGGAAAGCCGTAGTACTCACTAGTCAGAGGTTGTTGTGATGCTACGGGAAGCCGTAATACTCACTAGTCAGAGGATGTTGTGATGCTACGGGAAGCCGTAGTACTCACTAGTCAGAGGTTGTTGTGATGCTACGGGAAGCCGTAGTACTTACTGGTCAGAGGTTGTTGTGATGCTACGAGAAGCCGTAGTACTCACTAGTCAGAGGTTGTTGTGATGCTATGGGAAGCCGTAGTACTCACTAGTCAAAGGTTGTTGTGATGCTACGGGAAGCCGTAGTACTCACTGGTCAGAGGTTGTTGTGATGCTACGGGAAGCCGTAGTACTCACTAGTCAGAGGTTGTTGTGATGCTATGGGAAGTCGTAGTACTCACTAGTCAAAGGTTGTTGTGATGATACGGGAAGCCGTAGTACTCACCGGTCAGTGAGATGTTGATGTGATGCTACGGGAAGACGTAGTACACACTAGTCAGCGAGAAGTTATCATGATAAAGTACTCTTCGATCAGAGCAGGGCGCAGAAGAGTTTTAGGCATGGGGTGGCCCTAAGTTATGAGTTTTCTTGGGAACCTGGTGGTCGGACCAGGGGCGAGACCGGGGTCTCCTTAATGATAGGGAGTTATTATGTTCTGAGTAAGGTGGTAATCGCAATCCAAAAGAATGGGATAAGTGAGGTACGCATGGGTTGCGGGAAATGCGCTCTGAGTTGAGTGCTTCATTGTGACGAGTGGTTCCCACTCTGGGTCGGACCAAACTCTCGAGTTTGAGTTTGGCTCTGGTGGTGCGTTGGACAGGCGAGATGAGATTCTGGATTCTGAGGTGGGTTCCACATTGAGGAGTATTGTTTGTCATCTGATGTCTTAGACCTGTGTGGGTCAGTACTCGGGTACGGGAGGTACCGCAAGATGCATGAAACGATGAGTAACAGATGACAGAGGTCGGGGCTGAGTCGATCTCCAGTTGGGAAGGTAACATTCGCTTAGGGTTAAGCGAACTTCGTTACTTGTGTGTCACATTGGGACGATGTGGTTATAGTAAGAAGGAAACCATGGAGACGGTTGGGATAATGCAACGGAAGACCTGGAGGTTCAACTGTTGGGTCGAGGTCAGACCTGGTACTCAGTGTTAAAAAGGGATACGAGGGATGCAGCTGAGGCTTATGATTTTAAATGTCTGAGGACTTCTGAGCGAGCATGATTTCCTTGTGGCAGAGAACAGGATGTTGAAAGTTTATTGATCGGATGGATTCTGATAGTAGTTCAGTGGATGAGCCCTGGTGGGATGTGAACCCTTTCGTTCCTTGGGGCGTGATTCAGACTGTTTTGTTACGTTGGTACGAGTGATCGGTAGCCGATTGTTGGATTTTGTCTTGTGAGAATCAGCGGATCAGTGAGTTATCTGGGTTGATGTTCGAGGAGCGAATATCATGGTGATAGCATGAGTGGGCGGTCTGGCGGCGGGCCAGGCCACTAGAGTTTCCCGATTATGGGAAGGTCAGAAAGGGGTATTTTAGCGACAGAGGGGCCGGTTTTGTTTCAAATTTGGAGTTCCTGGTCGGATCCAGGTATTCATGGAGAAAGATATCGTTTTGGTGTGAGAACCTCACAGTGGTGCTTTTCAAGTGTTTGGTTTCTATCTATGTGATTTGAGGAGCGATGTCGAGGGCGAAATCTATTTCAAGTAGGGGAGAATTGTAACACCCGGATTTCCAGGTACATTATTTTAATTAATTATTTTTGAGGATCGTTGATCTACTCGGCGAGTCGGTGCTATAACTTGTCGAGTAGAAGCGGGATGGCCATGTAAGTTTAATGAACTACTCGACGAGTCCAAGAGTAGACTCGCCGAGTAGGCGCTGTGGGTGGAAACCCTAAATCCTCGGGCCTGTGCTCTATTTAAGGGACCTTATGGCCCTCATTTGCGGCTACCAGTCCAGAGAGAGAAACCCTAGAGAGCTTGGGCGAGTTGTGTGTGAGAGCAAGCCATTTTAATCCTTTTTTGTGTTGTTTTGCAAAGAAGAAGGTGTTTCCAGCTAGAGGAGGTCAAGAGGATTGCTAATCCGTGGTTTTCAAGCTTGGATCTGCAGTATTGAGGTAGCAAATCGAACTCTCCTTCTGTTTTGGTTAAGATCTATGAATCTAGGGTTTTCTATACCCTTTTTGTGGCTTGAATCGATGAGTTTATGGTCCCTTTATGTGATAGACTTCATATCTGGACCCATAGAGGTCCAGAGAGCATTATCCATCTTGCTTTATGAAGTGTTATGGAAGAAATGATCTTAGGTTGCCTTATTAGAGATGATTTCACCAAAGAGAGCCCTATGTGTGTTGCATGAGGTGTAAAGGTCGGACCTTTACGTGATTATTGTAGATGGGGAGGGCAGATCTATAGATTAGAGAAGCGGATCTGACCTCAGAAGGTCATTTGAGTGTTGCCATGGACGCTACTCGTCGAGTTCATAAGTGGACTCGACGAGTCGAGTCGGGGTTGCCCCGCGATTCGTGACAGGTGTAACCCGTCGAGTGAATGGATGACTCGACGTGCCAAGTGAGGCTAGAAGGATTCTGAGGACCCACATGGACTCGCCGAGTCGCCCATGTGCACTCGACAAGTCGGGTCAAAGTTTGACCATTGACTTCAGTTGACCTTAGGGTTTTGGTCAAGCTGATTCAGGAGAGTTCAGGGAGGGGTAGGATGGCCTTCTACCCAATCTTTAGAGATGAGGCTATGAGAGGGTATTGATCAGGAATGTTATTCGGATGATAGGAGGAGGCTAGGTCGGGACGTCAAGCACGAGAGTTTATACGACTTCGTACGAGGCGAGTCTTCTCACTATACTGTACCTAGATTGGTACCTATATGTGACCGGAAGGTCTTATATGCTATGAGATGTATGTGATGTATGCTGTTATATGATATGGATATGTTATGTATGTTATGAATGCTAAGGACCGGAAGGTCATTATGATATGGACCGGAAGGTCAAGATGATATGGACCAGAAGGTCATTACGGGTAGGACCGGAAGGTCTACCGGGGTTGTGGGACGGAAGTCCTCTGAGACACAGTGACCGGAAGGTCTTATAGCCTTGAGTGGCGTATGTGCGTATGTGGTATTTTGGGGGAACTCACTAAGCATTTATGCTTACAGTTGTTGTGTTATGTGTTTCAGGTACTAGCGAGGATCGTGGGAAGGAGCCGACATGATCCGTACACACTCATGGAGTTTATGTCTTGAGATTCTGGGATATGTTTTGTTATGATAACATTGGATACATTATGTTTTGATATTACCTCAAGAATAAAAGTATGTTTTAAAAATGAAAAATTGTTTTGGAAATTTACGTTGTTACACACTTCAATACCTAAAAAAAGTCAGATTACCTAGATCCTTCAAAGAGAACATAAAATTAAGGTATTTGAAAAATTCATCGATGTATGAGAAATTAGAGCTTGTAATGATGAGATCATCAAGATTAATGAGGACATACACAACATCAGAACCATATCGTTTTATGAAGAGAGATGAATCTGAAATGCAAGGTTTGAATCCGTGTTGAATCGACGCCTTCTGTAACTTTTGAAACCAAGCTCTTAGAACTTGTTTAAGGCCATAAAGAGCCTTGTTAAACTTGCAAACATGTGTGGAACGATCATAAGCAAGAAATCCTTGTGGTTGATCCATGTAAACAGTTTCACACAGATCACTATCTAGGAAGGCGTTGTTGATGTCCACTTGACGAAGAGGTCAACTATGAGTGACAAAAATACTTAGAACAAGTCAAATTGTTGTAGGCTTGATAATTAGGCTGAATGTATCAAAATAATCAACACCTTCTTCTTGGCTAAATCCTTTTGCAACTAATCGTGCTTTGTAGCGTTCAACGGCACCATCAGGTTTCTTCTTAATCCTGAAAATCCACTTACAACCCGTAATATCAGGTTCAGAGGGTCTGGGAACAAGTACCCAAATCTTATTAAACATTAAGGCATCAAATTATAACTCCATTGCTTGTTGCCAATTAGGGTTCTTTGTAGAATGTAAGAAAGTTTTGTGTTCAATCTCAGAAGAGTCAAGTGGCATGGGATATTTAGTTGCAGTGAAAGATTTAGGCTTAAGGGAAGAGGTAGAGGTTCGAGTTACCATTACATGCTCAATCGTGGGAGGGTTTTTGTAACGCCTTAAATTTCAACCCAAAATTTTCAATTAAAAATTTAAGTGTTTATTCAATTTACAACTACAAACATCTTAGATAAAACCATTTAAGTCAAAACATTTATCAGAGTATCCTCAAAAGTTATCATGTGCACAAATCTCTCATAGATGCGATGCAATCAAGTCGTGCCCCTCATTTGATATAAGAAACCTGAAATCATTTATTGTAAGCACAAAGCTTAGTGAGTTCTCCAAAATACCACATACAACACATCACAAATAATAAATATGCATTATCAACAACCCTGGAGACTGCCTGAAGTCTAAGTGGGCAGACAACACGCCCTGTAGGTTATCGAAAACCCTGGAGACTACGCGATGTCTCAGTGGGCAAACAACATACCCTCTGGGTTATCAGCAAACCTGGAGACTACCCGAAGTCTCAATACACACAATAACACAAATCACGGTAACAACAAATAAGACCCAGTTGGTCAACACGAATATATTGTTGGATTAAGGTGTCTAAGCCAGTAACTAAATTGGTATATTCTTGTAATTAAAAGAAAAATCTATTTTGGGTTGCCCTCAAAACTAGTATTCGGATAAAATGACTTTTAGAGGAAGAGGCTGAATTTCTAATTTATTATATGATTAATAAATTATAATAAATAGTTTATTAATATATTATATGATTAATATTAATAAGAAATAATAATAATTAACTTGGAATTAATTAGAAATTAATTTGAATTAATTTTGGGATTAATTGAATTGATTAAAAATACAGGGAATGTTTAGTTATTTATTGAAAATTGAAGCAGGAAAACTCTAGAGCATCATGGGATGGGGGTGAATGAAATTTGGCTAGGAATAACCTAGAATTTTTGTTCATGAGGCTTAGGATAAGGAAATAAGGCAACTTGATTATTATATTAATTGATCTGGGCCTTATCTCAAAAACCTAGCTTTGGCCTCAAGTTTCATTCAGCTATATAAACCCTTTCCTGATTCTTATTATTTTCGTCCACTCCTTCTTGCCTTTATAGAGCCGAAATTTTGCTCTAGCCTCCTCTCTTCTCAAGTCTTCTTGCTACTAGGGTTTTGGGTACAAGCCATTAGAGGCATCCATTCCTTTGGTGCTAGCTTTTCAAGATTTTAAAGAAGGATTCTAGTTTGATTATTTGCAATAATAATCAAAAGGTATGTAACCCCAATTTTATGTGAATTTTGATTTCATAGCCTCTCTCCTAGGATTTCTTGATATTCATAGTTACTTGCTATCAATAGGGAAAACATAGACCCTTTCTAAGGTGTATGTGAACTTAAGGGTCTAAGTGTTTTTCCATCACATGTAAAGCTTTATAACCTAGATAACCCATCAGTGGTATCAGACCCATAGTTTTCTGTTGATTGTGCGTAAAATGAATAGATCAAAGAATTAGGGTTTATCGAAAATAAACCCTAGCCCATGAGATTTTCGACTTTGCTAGTGTTTCTTGAAACCCTGGCCTCCCTAACCTTATTTTTGAAAAATGAGGGGTTCCTTTAGGGTTTATCTTGTTTAGGGTTTATCTTGTTCCCTTAATTATTAAAATTTGAATAATTAAACCTGATAAACCAAACCCTAATTTTCGAAAATTAGAGAGTTAAGGATTAGGATTAAATTTGAATTATTTTATTAATTGTTTAATTGAAGATAATTATTTAATCCCTAAGGATTAAGATTATATTTGAATTATTTTACAATCCAAGTCGACTAGTCCTTAAACCAAGCCCGATCCATTAGAACCAATCTCACCACTAGCGGACTCAGGCCCAACCCCCAAGGCTCGTACCACTACGGAATGATAAACACCAGCCACATCATTGTTCTTCAAAGCTCTACGGGACAAGTTGGTGGAAAACAAAGATATGGAATCAACAGTGTGTCATTTAAACCATCTGATGACATCCAGCTAAAACTCGCAGATTATTTCAACATCGGAGGTGTTTTCCGCATCGGAAGCATCTCTGATAGACCCAATGGCGGCAGGCTTTATACAGACATGTTGGTCATGGGAGCTGATTACAGAGCTTTTGTTGAGATTGTATTTGAAAACCCTTCCGATATTGTTCTCAGTTATCATATCGATGGCTTCTTCATTGTCGGGTAAGTCATTGACTCTTTTTTTTGTTCTGAATTAGGTCAAATATGATATATGCTAATTTTGTTTATGAAAGAAAAAAGGATGGATGGAGGAGAATGGACACAAGCAACCAAGCAGGTTACAACCTTCGAGACGGAGTTGCACGGAGTACGATCCAGGTGTACCCAAAATCATGGTCGGCGCTTTATGTTTGACTTGACAACGTGGGAATGTGGAATGTGAGGACGAAATTTTGGGCAAGACAATACCCCGAAGAACATTTTTACTTACATGTGTACATGACTTCACGGTCGATTAGAGATGAATTTCCGATTCCAAAAAATACACGGGTGTGTAGGAAGGCCACAGGTCGCCATACACAGCCTCTTTGAGAAGGTATGGGGATTTGAGTTTAGAGATGTGTTTTTTTCCACATTCTAGAATTAAATTTATTTTGGGTTGTGTTTATATAATTCTTTCTAGTGGTGCTATGTTAGCACTATTTGAAAATTAGTTTTTCGGCTTCTTCTGTATTAATATAACTGTTTATGACCTTAACTCAGGGTCGCAATTCTTTTTTGTTTTTTTATATGAGTGTTTTGAAAGAAAGAATTCTATATTATTGTAATAAGAGAAATAGTTGTAAGAAAATTGTGATTCATGTTTATTACTTTTAACATTTTATTTGAGTTTGGAAAGTTTTTGTTGAAGGTGATCGTACTTAAGTTCTAGTAAGTAATAAGATTTTATATTTGTTTAGAAACCATTCATCCATCCAATACAAGGGCATTGAATAAAGAACCATTTCATTCGAAACAAGATATCCTTTGATCAAAAACTAGGATCGGATGACCACTTGGAAAAAGTTTAAAAACCTTATTTTTTGTTTATCAGTTGGTCTTCTCAAATTGACTGTTCCTATAAAATTGTCAGAATCTCAATCCTGATAATAATAGAATAGTATGATCCTACGATCGTAGGTATGAAAAACAAGTTGAATCGTATAAGTATTGTGTTGAATTACATTCAAGATCGTGAAATCATTTGTGGGATCACTATCTGATTACTGTCGCTTGAAATTTTTGAATTACTTTACCATGTCAGTCAATTTGATTCTCAAAAGTGTTGCCCTTGAAACTACCCTCCTTGGTTCCCCCCTACATCAACTCATGAAGACCATAATGGAGTGAAAATCTTCACGAAATCGACTAAAGCTTACAGTTGGTCAAAACTACTAAACTACAAGATTCGACTTCTCGAAAGAGGCGAGATTTAGAAGTAATTGTGATGACCTTGGATGTTATGGAAGCACATAAATGATGTAGTTTTTCAGGTTGGAAAAAACAAGCCGAATTTTAGTTTTTTATAGTATTGTCATGTATTCTTATGATTGCTTTTCGAATAGATATAGAAAATGTAACGTAACTTAGACATTGTGGTTACAAAACCCAATGATCTAAAACTCTTTGTTTTTTTCTTTTTCTTCCGGCTTCTTGTTAATTTGGTGGTTTATAAAATTCAATAGTTCAAAAAAAAATTGAGTACTGTTGATCGCCTATCAAGTAGGTTAGTCCCGATTTTTTCTTATCTGCTCATATTCTTTTCTACAAGTTAATAGAATGTTTTTTCTAGGTTAATAAAGTGTTTTTTGGATCAATTTTGACATTCTCCTCGCCTTTGGAAGTTAATGAAATGTTTTGATCAGATCAATTCCAACATTCCTCGTGACTTTGGAAGTTAATAGAATGTTTTGTCTGGTTAACATTTGTTTGGGATTTATTATTTAAAGTATGTGTTAGACTATACATTGAATTCCTATCCTATGGTAGGCATGTAACCTTGTGGGGACATAGTTTCTATGGGCATAACAAGACTAATTTTATGCGGTATTTGAGACTCAACCATATGTATCTAGACAAACATTCTATTAAGTGCATACAAAATTGAACTTTTAAGAGCAGTTAAAGCATTCCTTATATGGTAAGTCGGTGCATGTGATATAGCTTTGTGTCACAGACTAACTAAGTCAGAGTAACTTGAATTGCCAACACAAGATCAAGGAAAATAAGAATGCAACTCAACACTTGAAAGCTCTTTATAAGATCGGAAGAAATGAAATAAGAGAGCCCTATATATACATAAACAAGATGCTACTAGAAACTGAGAAACATTCTTCTAGAATGTTTCTAGAAGATGTCTCTTCATGAGCTTTGTATGATGTTTCTAAAAATCTTGTAGAAACTTTCTAGAAATTATTACTAGGCAACTAAAATATGTACAAAATATATCTAAATAAGACGGGTTTTATAGCATAGTTGATTTTATAGCATAGTTTTAGTTTAATAGTCTAAAGCATAGGTTAATAGTTTAAACTTTAAAGCATATGTTATATCATCATATGGTAAGTCTTGTACAAAATAAGATATGATAGCTTAATTTCCAAAATTCCATCCTATATCAGCCCTTTGCTATGCTTATGTTGCTTTAGTTAGACACATGTAATAGCAGCTAGAGGTGTTGTGTGGTTCTGGACTAATCTTTTGAAGGTGGTTCACGACTAATCTTTTGGGCTAACAATTTTAATGACGAAAAACTAAAAATTAGACAAAAAATAAATAAATAAATAAATGATATCTTATATTTTGGTCTTAGTGCATAAAGACACCATAATTATGTCATTTTTTTTGTAGAATTTTATGATCTTGTAAAACAAAAAACAATCATACTTAAAAATCCTGATTTTGACAACTTTAGTTTCAATTTCGATTTTGTTTTGTAATTTAGTTAAATAGTTATGTGAAGAAAACCTAAAGATATTTAATGATTTATAACTTAATACATAGATTCACACATTTTCATTTTATCCCCTTTGACCATGAGAGTCCACTTGCACTTTACCAGAACAAGAAGTGTTTAAATTCTCAATCAAATGGACATCAATGGATCCATATCCAACCAAAATAAGTAATCACTAAAACACTTTTTTATTCTAAATTATCATCGTGTAAATTTAGAAATTCTATTTCATAGAATAAAAACATATATTTAGTGTTGGGTTTGACAAACAAATAAAGTTGATTTGGATAAGGTTTATCATGCAAAAAAAAAAGTGTACATCTTTAAAAAAAATTATAGTTAATAAAAGTTAAAAAAATGTATCATTTTCAAAACCGTAATTTGATATGGTGTCGAACAGAATTTAAGTTTTAACCAAAAGTATAGACATACACACACACACCACACATGCCATGTGCTTTCCTAGTCTTTTATATGCCAATAAAATAATAATCTTCGGTGAAGCATTCAGAATAATAGCTACAAACTTAAAATGAATATGTTTAAAGATTAAGAAATAAGAAATAAGAAATAAGAACCCCTTCCATTCAGACAAATCAATCAATCAATCCAGGTTGCTCCAACCACCTTTGCCATGAACCCATACGAATCTGCCCATTCATCAATCTGCAAAAAATAACCTCGGTTATTTTTTCTAATAAAGGACCAATTTTGAAAAACTCAGCTATACTCAGGGACCAAAAATGTAACTTGCTCTACTTTTTATAAAAAAAAAAAAAAAAAAAACATACCACTTTCTTTGTAGGGCGGCCGGATCCATGGCCAGCTTTGCAGTCAATTCTACCAAGAATGGGGTTGGTCTGTGGGCTATTCTCCAAACTTGTGCACAACACATATTGCATCGTCTAACATAAAACAAATATAATAAACAAATATGCATTTAATTAAATTAAATTAAACATAATTGAAATGAAAAAAAAAAATGAAATACTTACTGCTAATAATTTCAAAGTGTGCAAGGGGACAACTCTGTCATCATGATCAGCTGTCAACAGTAAAGTTGGAGGGTATTGTCGGGAATTATCAGAAGATTGCTCCCATGGTCTTTTCACATTATGTAGTGGCGAATACCTGATGAAAATGAAAATAAATTTTAATTATTAGTAAAAGAATATTAGAAGTTTGACAATTTAATTAGGATAAGATAATGTTGAACTCACTTGATTAACCATTGGAACTCTTCTTCTTTGTCTGAACAGCCATAGTCAGAAGTCCACGCATGACCTACCACAAAAAGAAAACAAAAACCATGACACAAGGGTATAATTGTAATTTTAACTAAATTAGTTAAAAAAAAAAACAAAATTACTCACCGATTGTGAACTTGTGAAACCTGAGCATGTCCATTACACCAACATGAGCAAGTGCACATCCAAATAGATCAGGCCTCTGTCACAACAAAAAAAAAAAACTTTTAGGAATAATTTAAATTAAAAATTTTAATATTATTGAATTAGCATAATACCTGATTAATGCAAGCTCCAACAAGTAGGCCACCATTGCTTCCACCTTCAATTGCCAATTTTTTAGGGTTTGTATACCCTGAAGACACAAGATATTGAGCACTAGAAATAAAATCATCAAAACAATTTTGTTTGTTTGAAAGGGATCCATCTTTATGCCATTCTTCACCATATTCTCCTCCACCACGAATGTTAGCCACACAGAAAACTAAACCTAAATGCCTCATGAGCACAATTCTACTCACACTAAAATATGGTGTCAAACTAATATTAAATCCACCATATCCATATAGCAAACATGGATGTGATCCATCTAAATCTATTCCCTTTTTTGCCACTATGAACATTGGTATTTTTGCACCATCTTTACTAGGTGCAAACACCTGAAACAAGAAACAAAACCCATCAATAATATATAATACACTTACAATGTCTTTTACAAATAATAGCAACATACTTATGTTTTTAATTTTTTTTACTGGTAATAGCAATATGTAACAAATAAAGTACAATATAGAAAATAAAGCACATAGCTTTTATTGATAGAAAATGTATCTATGTTACTATTAGAGTAAATTACACGATTGGTCCTTGTGGTTTCGTGATTTGACCGCTTGGTACCTGAATTTTTTTTTTTTTTTTTAACTTGGACAGTCCCCATGGTATGTTTTTGTTGTGGTTTTGGTCCCTACCAGACGTAAAAAGACTGTTTTGCCGTTGATAATTGGTGAGGGTGTTTTAATTTCATTTTCTTTTTCTTTCTAAATTTAAAAATGATAAACGAATAAAAGAAAATTATGAAAGAAATTATTAAGGGCAAAATAGTCTTTTTACGTTTGGTAGGGACCAAAGACAACAAAAACATAACTATCCGGGTTGAAAAAAAAAAGTTAGGGAGCAAGTATGCAAATTACCATGAACCACAGGGACCATTTGTGTAATTTAATCTTTACTATTATCAATACGAAGATGCATCTATGTTGCTATTATATTATAGGTAATAAAAGCATATAAGTAAGTTGCTATTATGGGTAAAAAATAGGGTTAATCTCATAAAAGACCTTATATTTTGTGTTTTTTCCAGATTAAACCTCAACTTTATTTTTTTCCTTTAAAAGACCTTGCATTTTTTCATTTTTTCCGATCTAGCCCTTTTAGTCAATTTTTTCTGAAAAAACTTGTAAAATGTGAGGCTTTTTTTTCGAGAAAAACTAAAAAAAGTTGAGGGTTTATTTCAAAACAGTTATAATGTTGAGGGTTTTTTTCGGAAAAAAATAAAAAAATACAAGGTCTTTTCCGGAAAAAAATTTAAAGACGAGGTTTAATCCGGAAAAAACACAAAATATAAGGACTTCTATGAAATTAACCCGAAAAAATAAGTACCTGAGTGACATGAAACTCTGTCTGATCAAATCCAGGAACCACAATTTCCCTAAAAATCTTCAAATCCGGAATCCCAGATTCTAAATCACATTGATATATGACACCAGGTGTAAGAAAACTTGTGAAAGCAATAAAAAACAAACTATCTTTCCTTCGTGCGCTGACATCATCCACACTCCCAATACTTATAGGCAAATCATGCAAAAGGGTCCCACTTTCCAAATCCCTCAACTGCAAAACATGCTTACAATCACTCAAATACGTCACTATCATCTGATTCTTGTTAACAGCAACAGCAGATTCAAGAACATCAGTTTCCCCTTGTGGAATGATTTCACTCCATGTGTTTGGTTCCTTCAAATCTACACGAACCATTTTGTACTTTGGAGCATCTTTATTTGTTAAAAAGGTGAAAACAGTGTCATCGTTTGCAATGGCTGCATACATTGCTTCAAAATTGTCAATGAGTTTGATGAAAGGAAGAGACTTTTTGTCTTTATAGTCTTTGATTCCATTAGGAAGAGTGGAAATATCACAGTAATATAATTTGTTTACTGGATCACAACCCTCGTTGATATAAAGAAGAACATACTTTCCATCTTCTGTTACAGAAGCTCCAATTGTGTATTGTGGATTATCAGGGTTTTCCCAACATAAAATATCTTCAGATTGATCTGTTCCTAAATAATGATAGTAGAGTTGATGATCAAGATTCGAGTTTGTCTCTGTTCCAGCATCCAGATTTTCTCCTTCCCTACCAATCATTAAAAATTAATGCTATTATGTAACTATATTAAGTTCACTAAGTCAAAAAAAAAAAAAAAAAAAAAAAGCTTTAAAACCATATCAGATGTCATTTGAACTTACTTAGGAGCAGGGTATCGGCTGTAAAAGAAACCTTTGTTATCATTTGTCCAACTGATACCCGAAAATTTAACCCACGATAATGTATCAGGCTCCACTTTCTTGTCCTTAATTTGCATTACTTTAATGGTGACCCAATCACTTCCACTTGAACTAAGAGCATAAGCCAAGTACTTAGCATCCTCACTAACAGCATAAGTATTCAATGAAACAGTTCCATCTTCACTTAGTCCATTTGGATCAAGTAGAACTTCTGCTTCTCCCTCTAAACTATCCTAAAAAACCAAGAAGAAGAAGCTAAAGTTAACAAGATTTATGATCTTGGTGTGTGAATTACAGTATTATACTATTATCATGTTATACCTGCATGTAGAGGACTTTCTGTGGTTGAAGACCACTGTTATGAAAGTAAAAGTATTTATCAGCTTCTCTAAATGGAGCACCAAACTTAGGGTAGTCATAGAACTTTGTAAGCTTATCATGAAGTTTTTCCCTTGTCTCACATTTCTTAAGCACAGATTCAGTCAAATCCACTTGCTTTGTTACAAATTCTTTCACCTCTTCAGAGTCGGGATCTTCAAGCCTGAAAATAGAGATTCAGTCAACAATGAGTTTTATAATCATAATCCTTAAAAAGGAGATGCTTCTTTGACAAATTTTGAAATTGATATGTGTTCTATTGTAACTTGGAGCATTTTGCAATGATTGTTTTGGGTTGCCCTAACAAAAATTGCTTTATGATAAGCTATACAATTATCAAACTATACATATCATCAATTACTTTGTTGCAGCCAGTTATCTGGTTCCAATTCTGATTCTTGATTAATTATCACTTTAAAATTGCATACCCAAAAACTATTTATATCTATGTCTTTTTTGGAAACAAGGTAGTATTCCACATAGAAAAGAAGAGCTACAGTCTGACTTGCAGGGAAAAATAGGCGTAATGTTCAAATTCCGATAAGCGAATTCTACAAACATTTAGTAAATATTGCTAGCGGCATAAATCTGGACGAGTATTATTCAAACAGTGTACAAACCAATTTCGCTGTTAATAGGCAGATAAACAAATAAACTCACACACCTTTCTTCCCTATTCCAAACAGATATAGAATCAACAAAAGGAAACGACCAAAAATCAGAAACAAAAACGAAATTGTTACCATCGGTAAGGATCAGGAACAGGGACGCCATGGTAGGTATCGACAACGGATTCGTCACGGCGGAAGGAAGGGTAGTGAAGAGGCTCATCAAAAACAGATAAGGAACCCATTGAAGAAGAAGAGGAGGAGGAGGAGGAACTGAATAGGCGGAAATGACGAGGATTAACGATGCAGTTCAGGTGTTCGACGTTAATCCAAGTCGTCTGCTTCGTTGGTGTTGAGTGTTTGAGTCGTCTTAAAAGACGCGATGACTTTGCGGTCGTTGTGGAAAGAATGGCGCGCGCGTGGTAAGCACATGATAACATGGTGGTGCTCAAAGCCTAAAGGGATGTGTGCTAAAATCAAGGTAAATACTAAACAAAAAAAGGGTGTTTTCTATTCCTTCTTGGATTTGTTTGACCTTTTGGGACCAATGAGGGGCATTTTAGAATTTATATATATATATATATATATATATATATATATATATATATATATATATATATTTTATGAATTAAGCGTAATTAATATAACTATAAATCAAACCAAACTAGTAAACTTTGATAAGAATTTTAATATGAAAGTTATATCTCTTATAACTTTTGGTGTATCACATTCTTTACAATGGAGGGGTATTTATACTACAAATTTTACTAACATATAATTGTAACTAGTTAGAAATGTTGACAAATTTACCATGCACCAATTATTATGTCATCCACCAATTATTTACAACACCACCAATTATTTACAACACTCCCCCTTGGATGACATCATTTTAGCGTTAAACTTTGACGTACTGCCTCATTAAAAACCTTGCTAAAGAAAACCCAGTGGGAAAAAAACTTTAGCGAAGGGAAAAAGAGTGCAGTGTATAGTTGACTCCCCCTTATTTAGACATTCGTCACATTATATTCTATGCACATGTCGCATTCCGATGCCATGGACATGTTTCCTGAAGATTGCAGTAGGAAGTGCCTTCGTAAAAAGGTATGCTGCATTGTTACTGGATTGAACATATTTGATTTCAGCTTGATGGTTCTTTATAAGCTCTTGAGTGTACTCAAAAAACTTTGGAGGTATATGTTTTGTCCTGTCGCTCTTGATATATCCCTCTTTCATTTGAGTGACACATGCTGAGTTATCTTCATAAATTAAAGTTGGACATATATCCTTTTCAAGTCCACATGAAGTTAAAACTAGTTTTGTCATCGATCTTAACCATGTACATTCTCTACTAGCTTCATTTAGTGCAATTACTTCAGCATGATTTGAGGATGTGGCAACAAGTGTTTGCTTTTGAGAACGCCAGGAAATTGCAGTACCTCCATTCATGAATACATATCCAGTTTGAGATCTAGCTTTATGAGGATCAGACAAATAACCTGCATCTGCATAACCAATCAAGCCTTGTTTTGAATTGTTAGGGTAAAATAACCCTAAATCACTAGTTCCTCGAAGGTATCGAAAAATATGTTTGATTCCATTCCAATGTCTTTTTGTTGGGGCTGAACTAAATCTTGCTAGCAAGTTTACAGCGAAAGAAATGTCAGGTCTAGTACAATTGGTAAGATACATAAGAGCTCCAATTGCATTTAGATATGGTACTTCTGAACCAAGGACTTCTTCATTTTCTTTGCATGGACGAAATGGATCCTTGTCAATATTTAATGATCTAACAACCATTGGAGTGCTTAAAGGATTTGCATTTTCCATATTGAAACGTTTCAAGACTCTTTCTGTGTAATTTGATTGATGCACAAGTATTCCGTTAGGCATATGCTCAATCTGTAAACCAAGACAATATTTGGTTTTTCCAAGATCTTTCATTTCAAATTCTTTCTTTAAAAGTTCAATCACTTCAAGGATTTCTTTATTCGTTCCAATGATGTTCAGATCATCAACATAGACTGCTATGATCACATATCCAGATGTTGTTTTCTTAATAAATACACATGGACAAATAGTGTTATTTTTATAACCTTTACTTGTCAAATAATCGCTTAAACGATTGTACCACATTCGCCCAGATTGCTTTAAACCATACAAAGATCTTTGTAATTTTATAGAATACATTTCTTTGGGTTTTGCACTTAATGCTTCAGGCATTTTTAATTCTTCAGCGATTTTCATATAGATATCACTATCAAGTGATCCATACAAGTAAGCTGTAACAACATCCATAAGACGCATCTCTAAATTTTTAGATACTGCCAAGCTGATTAAATATCTGAAAGTGGTTGCATCCATTACCGGTGAATAAGTTTCTTCATAATCAATTCCAGGTCTTTGAGAGAAACCTTGAGCAACAAGTCTGGCCTTGTATCTTACAATTTCGTCTTTCTCATTTCTTTTTCGTACGAAGATCCATCTATATCCTAATGGTTTCACAACTTCAGGTGTGAGAATAATGTTCCCAAAAACCTTTCTCTTGTTAAGAGAATTTAATTCAACTTGCATAGCTTCCTTCCATTTAGCCCAATCATTTCTTCTTTGACATTCAATGACAGATTGTGGTTCGGGATCATCATTCATAATATCACATGCAACTGAATAAGAAAATATTGCACCTATATTGTCAGTTTCATTTTCGTCACATATTCTATTTGTCTGACCATAATTTAATGCATCATCCTCCTTTCCTGGGGGAATTTGAATAATTCGTGTTTCTCCAGGAACACTTTCATCGTGATCTAGTGCATTTTCTGCTCCTCTTCTTTTTCGTGGGTTCTTATCCTTAGAACCAAATGGCCTTCCACGCTTCAGGCGTGTTTTAGACTCTTGAGTGACTTTATCATCAGATTGTCCATGTGGAATGTCAATTCGAGCTGGAACATTGACAGCTGGTATATATGATTTAGTCACCCTTTTTGTGTCAGTAAATGCATCAGGTAATTGATTTGCCATTTCTTGGAAATGCATTATCTTTTGAACTTCCATGTCACATTGCTTTGTGCGAGGGTCAAGATATGATAAAGTAGGCTCATGCCATGACACATCCTTTTCCAGAATCTTCTTTTCTCCACCTAATGATGGGAAATTTGCCTCATCAAATTGACAATCTGCTAGGCGTGCTGTGAAAACATCACCTGTTAATGGTTCAAGATATCTTATAATAGAGACTGACTCATAACCAACATATATTCCCAACCTTCTTTGAGGACCCATTTTCGTCCGTTGAGGTGGTGCAATAGGGACATATACTGCACACCCAAAAATTCTCAAATGGGATATATTTGGCTCTTGACCGAAAGCAAGTTGTAGTGGAGAATATACATGATATGAACTTGGTCTCATGCGTATCAATGATCCAGCATGTAAGATTGCATGGCCCCAAACAGAAACAGGAAGTTTGGTCCTCATTATCAATGGTCTAGCTATTAGCTGGAGACGTTTAATCAGTGATTCAGCTAAACCATTTTGTGTGTGTACATGAGCAACTGGATGCTCAACAACAATTCCTACAGACATACAATAGTCATTAAATGCTTGTGAAGTAAATTCACCAGCATTATCAAGTCTCACTCTTTTGATAGTATAATCAGGGAAATGTGCCCTTAATTTAATAATTTGGGCAAGAAACTTTGCAAATGCCATATTACGAGTTGATAATAGGCAAACATGAGACCATTTGCTGGATGCATCTATTAAGACCATAAAGTATCTAAATGGTCCAGATGGTGGGTGAATCGGTCCACATATATCACCTTGAATTCTTTCTAGAAATCTAGGTGACTCCCTTTCAACTTTCATTGGAGAGTGTTTTATAATTAACTTTCCAAGGGAACAAGATGTACATGGTTTTATGCTATTGGATTGAGGGAACTTTTGGTCCTTCAATGGATGCCCATGTGTATTCTCAATTATCCTTCGCATCATTGTTAATCCTGGGTGGCCCAACCTATCATGCCATAAACTGAATGTCCCAGGATCACAATGTTTTCCTTCGACTACCATATTTGATTCAATCATATGTATATATGTATAATGTAGACCATAATCAAGTGTTGGTAGTTTTTCAAGCACATGGTTTGTGTCTATAATATACATATATTTCTTATTTTCAATGGTCACAGTTTTTGTGTCATATCCTTTGAAATATATGTCATTGAAACTTAATAAGTTTCTATTAGACTTTGGAGAAAATAAGGCATTTTCTATACAAAAGCTTGTACCATTTGGTAATATAAAATGGGCTTTCCCGGTTCCCTCTATCAAGTCTGCAGAACCTGATATTGTATGTATGACTGTTTTTGTTGGTACTAATTCTGAAAAATATTTCTTTGATTTCAGAATAGTATGTGTACTACCACTATCTGCTATACAAAGATCTCCAATCTTTTCTTGGTGTTGTGCTCCAGTTGGACTCATATTAAACTTCACATATAAAAGGAAGAATAAGTGAATAAACATAATCATAATTATTATTAAAAAGAAAGTTCATTTATTGTAGGAAAGACATTACATGAAAAACAAACGAAGGAAAAACAGTTTTACTAGAACAATAATAGATTTTTTTTTTTAGTTTATGTCTTCCATGTCATTGCAGAAATCAACAACATTTAGCGGAGTGAATTCAACATTATCAATGAGGTTTGCTTCTTTTCCTTTTCCTTTAATGGACTCTTGATAAAGTTGACAAAGATGTGCAGGTGTGCGACAGGTCCTTGACCAATGGCCTGTGCTACCACATCTATAACATGAACCATCAGATTTTTGTGATGTCCCAGTGTCATGCCTTGCCACTTTGGCCTTATCTTGTGTGTGGACATTGTTTCTTTGTGAATATTGGTAATTATTTCTTTTCTGGCCACGACCACGATTATTACCTTGTCCACGACCAGAATTATGGTTCTGATTATGACTTTGGTTTCGATTAAAATAGCCACGGCCTCGTCCTCGACCACGACCTCGCCCTCGTCCACGTGTATTGTTTCGATGACCATCAATATTTGTAGCATTTGCTTCAGGAAGTGCTACTGATCCCGTTGGACGAGATTCATGGTTTTTCATCAAAAGTTCATTGTTTTGCTTTGCAACGAGCAGACATGCATTCAATTCAGAATATCTTGTGAACTTTTGCATCCGATATTGTTGCATCAAAGTAATGTTTGTTGCATGAAATGTTGAGTAAGTTTTCTCCAACATATCTTCATCAGTAACCTCTTGTCCACAATACTTGAGTTGTGAACATATTCTGAACAAAGCTGAGTTGTATTCATTTACTTTCTTGAAGTCTTGAAACCTTAGTGTTCTCCATTCATCTCTAGCATTTGGAAGTATAACTTCCTTTTGATGATCAAATCTTTCTTTCAAAAGATTCCAAAGAATACTTGGATCAGTAATATCAAGATATTCAAATCTCAACATTTCATCAATATGCTTACGAAGGAAAACTTGTGCTTTTGCTTTGTCTTGTGCCAAACAATTATTAAATTCATATATAGTATTTGAGATACCCATGGATTCAACATGCATTTTTACATCTATCATCCATGGCACATAGTTTTTCCCACTAACTTCAAGTGCTACAAACTCGAGCTTTGCAATGTTGGACATAATGTAACTATAAATTTGAAACAAAATAAAAATTAAAATTAAAATCCATTTATTTCAATAAATATTACACAAAAAAGAAGCGGTAAAGCTAACATTGCATACAAGCCTAAAAGTAGATGAAATTCCATATTATCTTCGATGTTAAGGATTGGGATGAAAAGTAACATGACTATTATAGTCATGATTATCACAAAAGGATGAATCATCTTGAAGCTTGATTTCTTGAAATTGATTTATTTGATACAAGAGAGAAAAATTTGTTGTGGGTAAAATAAGCAGGTAAAGATGTTTATTTATGGTAAAAAAATATAATCGTTGTTTTTGCTGTTTATAACCGTTGCATATATATTCCCGTTGTGTATATATGTATATGTATTTTATAAATCATGTAATAAGACTTATAACTAATACATAACTTTACTAATTATAAACATAAATAAATATTAGTAAATGTTTAAATAAAATTATGAAGAGTATCTAAAATATAAATAAACATTGACATGTATAAATAAATATAATTTAAATGTTAGTATGCACAAATAAAAGTTAATAGCATAATATAAATGTTAGTATGCATAAATAAAAGTTAGTTGCATAATGTAAATGTTAGTTTGCATAAATAAAAATTAGTTGCATAATGTAAATGTTAGTATAAAAATTAGAATACATAAAGAAATGTTAGTATAATAAATAAAAATTGTTAGTAGTCCATAATGTCCATAATGTATAAGTTTCATTAATTCATTAGTATTATTATTATTTTAATATGATTGAGGTTTTTATAATTAATAGTGTTTTTAATAAGTAATACATACCTTGATTAAGATAGATGTGATTTTCCATTTGTTTAATAACCTTGATTAGAGCTTTCGTGCTGATAACGTGTTATGAATTAAGCGTAATTAATGTAACTATAAATCAAACCAAACTAGTAAACTTTGATAAGAACTTTAATTGAGAAGAAAGAATATTTAGAGAGAATATGAAAGTTATATCTCTTATAGCTTTTGGTGTATCACATTCTTTACAATGGAGAGGTATTTTTACTACAAATTTTACTAACATATAATTGTAACTAGTTAGAAATGTTGACAAATTTACCATGCACCAATTATTATGTCATCCACCAATTATTTACAACACCACCAATTATTTACAACAATATATATATATATATATATATATATATATATATATATATATATATATATATATATTGTGTACTATTTCTTTATCATATAAACACTTGAAAGTAAATTTAAACTTGAATAAGTAATTGTTTGGAAAATATGAACCCAAAAGGTTAGTGTTGGATATCAAAATATTGATTTTGACATTTTAAATCATAAACTTAAATTTATCTTAGAATATATATACCTTTTAAATCTTCTCTTTTAATTGTAAGTAGTTATTTTTGATGAAAATGTCCAAATGGATCTATGCCTGTCTCATTTGTTTCTAATAATTTGAGGTGCATTTCTAGTCTTAAAACCATTTTGTCATGATTGTCTTTATATATATACTTGTCATTTTTAAGCTTACATGTTATTAACTGTCATGATTGTCTTTATATATATACTTGTCATTTTTTAAGCTTACATGTTATTACTGATTGATGTACATGTTTAAAACAGTCCATGACATCTATCAGACCTAATCTAATACATAAGACAAGATGACCGAACGTCCTAGGCCTTATGATGACTTGTGGCCCCTAAACTTAAATATGTTATGTTTTATTTACGTATATAAGCTAACAAGTATTTTAAAAGTTATTGTCTGACAAGAAAATATATGTTGGTTTTTAACTTTAACTTAACACCAAATAATTATTCTCTATATTTTTTTCAATAATTTTTATAGAGTAATTATGCAATTGGTGGTTTGGGGTAATCTGTGTGTTTGGTCTATAATTTTTTTTAACTTGGACAGTCCCTAAGATGTAACTTTTGTTGCGCGGTTGGTCCTTGCCCGACCTAAAAAGACTAATTTACACTTACTTTTTTTATATTTTAAATCAATTTAAATAATTATTTTAATTATAATAAAAAACAGAGTCCTATTATAACGTTTTTATCTCCTCAACTCAACTCATATGTATACAACCTAACCCTTTTATTCATTTCACTGAAATGGTCTACTACCTCCCCCCTTTCTCTTTGCCATCGGAGCTACCGTCGGGGCCGGTGATGTCGCCGACATGTGTCACCCCTCATCTATTTTGGTTCTCCGGTGGTTTGCCTATTTTGTTTCTAGTTTGATTTAATTTAGATCTAGTGGTGGTTTGATTTTTCGATTTTATCTTGTTCCGATTTGTTTTTACAATTTTCTGGTTTGATTTCCTTCAAATTTGCTTCAAACATGGTAGTGATTTTCCGGTTATCCCATTTCCCACTTTCCATGTTCCTAGTACGATTTTTCTGTGATTTGCTTTTGATTTGCTTTATATAAACAATATGGTGGTGTTCCGTCGGTCATGTCGGAGAAGACGTAGGGGGTGGTTATTAAAAAGAGGTTGAGGAGGAGGGGGTTGGGTGGGGAGGTGGACATATATCTAGTTACCATTTTTTA
Organism: Lactuca virosa; assembly: GCF_052849685.1. Taxonomy (NCBI): domain Eukaryota; kingdom Viridiplantae; phylum Streptophyta; class Magnoliopsida; order Asterales; family Asteraceae; genus Lactuca; species Lactuca virosa. The sequence continues at coordinate 71,403,183 of NC_136434.1, forward strand.
AAATATTAATAAGTTAATAACATAAATAAAAAAACACCAACAATGATAAAATAGTCTTTTTAGGTCTGGCAGGGACCAAACGTGTAATAAAATTACATCTTAGAGATCGTCCAAGTTAAAAAAATAGGAATCAAACACAAAGATTACCCCAAACCACAAGAACTATTCATATAATTTACTAATTTTTATATTAAGTGGCTGGCCTATAATATGTTTGAATTGCCATTTCCAACAAACAAACACATACTCCACAATAAGAGTTTAAGTTAGAATTTTTTGTCCATAGCTTCCTCAATACTCTTTTAGTCCAAAAAAAAAGAAAAAAAAGAAAGATGAAGGAGATATATGGTATTTTTAAAGATTGGATATTATTTGATTCACCAAATGAAAATGCAAACAAAGAAAATTTGGGTTAGAAGATAAAACATCCACCAAATGGCTTATAGCTCATTGGTATCCGATGTTGCCCTTTCTCCTTGAGGTTGAGGGTTCAAGTTCCGTTGTGGACATATGTGGATTTAATGAGTAGTTTAGGAATAGATTAAATTTGCCGATTCAAAAAAAAAAAAAATTCAAAATTTTCGGAAATTCACCTCCTCAAACGTAGTAAAGTCACCATTCAATGAGTTGATAGTAATTCTCGCTCTTCAACATACATGATTATAACATAAAAGTGGCATATCTCCCTTTAAGTACAAGTAACAAAACAACTTTTCCAACAAAAGACCATACATAACTAGAAAAACTTGTTAATATTTGTCACATAACTGTTTCAAGTTAACAGGTTATACATTGTTCTAATGGATAGAAAGTAAAAAACCTTAACACAGTCATTAAATAATTGTTTCAAATTAACATGTTATATATAACCAGAAAAACCTGTTAATTGTGTAAGTGTCACAATGACTAATAGATTCTTTATCACTAAAAAGGTATTGTAACTATCCAAACATCTCATATATATATTTAAAAAGGGAAATCTCCAGTAAAGTCCTAAAATTTTACCCTAATTTACGAAAAAGTCCCAAACTAAATTTTGTTTACGAAAAAGCATGAATTACCGGTAAAAATAACGATTTGACCCCTTTTTACCGGTTTCATTACTTGCTTATTTCATTAAAGTCCTATTATTTTACCCTAATTTACGAAGAAGCCCCAAACTAAAAGTTAGTGATGATTTGTCCATTTTCTCCATGTAATATACATTTTATCGGTTTTATTGCTGACCCTGAGACCTAGTCATTAAATTAGATGATGAGATGGATATCTTGAGTTATATAATGCTATGTTTAGCATAAAACTTGATATCCTGATGTATTGTGTATTTTTTTGGAACATAAAATGCATCCAACGAACACTACAATAATTACATAAACTAGCAACAACTGCGTTATTTTTTACGTTTATAAGACATGTCAAATTGTCTATCTAATCTTATGTAACTCAATATGTCCATCTCATTAGACATCAACTCATTTTCTGCATTTTTTCATGGAAACACATATTTTATTGGTTTCACTGCTGACCTAGATACATAATCATAAATGAGCCGATGAGATGAATATCAAATTTTATAGTAGATGTAGCATTATATAACGCATCGTATCCATCTTATTAGCTAATTTAATGACTAGGTGTCTAAGTCAGTAATGAAACCGATAAAATATATGTTAAATGAAGAAAATGGTCAAATCATCACTAAATTTTATTTTGGGACTTATTCGCAAATTAGGGTAAAATAATGGGACTTTAGTGAAACCGGTAAGTAAAAAAAACCGGTAAACCGGAAAAAGGGGTCAAATCGCCATTTTTACCGGTAATCCATGCTTTTTCGTAAACAAATTTTAGTTTGGGACTTTTTCGTAAATTAGGGTAAAATTTTAGGACTTTTCTAGAGATTTCCCTATTTAAAAATGTAAGAATAACTATAAATTATATAATGATCTGGAATTTTTCTGTTTAATTACCTATATACTTCTTTATAGAAAAGTCGTGATTTTATAAAAATATGAATTAGTTATCACAATACAATGAGTGAGAAGGCAAACGGGCAAAAAGTTGCACCGCAAAACCTTTTTGTATGATAAAACTATTTTTTTAAACTATATCTATAGATTTATGGGACATAACATTACTATATATGATCCGTTGTATTCTATAAAGAAGCTCCACCGCATCCGGTGCGAGTAAACCAAACGTATCAAACGCAAATGCTATGAATACATGTTGATTTTTCATGCACAATTTCTTATGTTTTGTAAGTTTGCATGTGACAGGTTTTAAAGGAGCATGCCCGCCTTGAGGTTCACACAATTGTGTTTCCCTCCAACCCAACCAAAAGCCAAAACTCAGCTAATCTAAAGGTTGACCTTCTTTTTGTTGGGTCAGCCAAGAAATTCACATATGTCTTTTCTGGACGGAAACTCCGATACACTTAATATGTCAAACAAAATCATCTTAACCTATATACTAAAAACCAAAGTCGGTGGGCCGACTTTGGTTTAATAATTTAGATTTTTTTTTCTCTTACATGTTAACCCCTACATCTTTCTGTCTTTTTTTTTCCTTTCACAGTCCCAACTTTTTCCCTTTCTGTCTTCTTTTTTTCCTTTCACAACCCCAACTTTTCCCTTTTTTTTTTTCCTTTCCCTTGAAGCCAAACATAATTATTCAAAACCAAGACCCATAAAGTATTCTAACTTGTACCCCATGCATTGATAGTTGTACCTTAAGCATAAAAACTTGTATATTCAAACCGAAGTCGATATAAATTCGAGGCGGACAACGTTTCGATGTAAATTTAGAACTTTCGTTCGTCAATTTAAAAAAACAATTGTTTTTTAATTTACATGCGATATAAGTTCAAGTTTGTCTACGTTTCGACGTAAATTTTTTTATGATTTCGTGTTTTTTTTTCTCATATTTCCTACTATGAGTCGGGTTACATATAATACATTTTTATTATTTGAAATTATGTTCGTTAATATAAAAAAATTAATCTTAATTATTGCGTATTTATATGTATATGTTCGTATAAATTCAAGTTTCTTTATGTTTCGATGTAAATTTTATGTATGTTTTCATGCTTATTTTTATATACGTTCTTACGTATATGTTTGGTCACATATAATATATTTTCATTCGATGATATAAATTGGAGTTACTCGTTGGTACCGACCTTGTATATTTATATACGTTCATTACTGCCGCCGCCACACACGGCATGTAAAATTCTAGTTACCACCAAAATGAATTCTTATTCTTGAAGTTAAGCTATTGCGATTTGCATAATCACTTTGTTACAATAAGATTAACTAAAAGTTACGATTCAACAAACAAGTAGAAGTTAAGCTATTTCGATTTGCATAATCACTTTGTTACAATAAGATTAACTAAAAAGTTACCATTCAACAAACAAGTAAAAGAAAACATATTGCATGTGCTTCATGTGGCTCACATTGTCACAATCATATTTAGTTGTTCGACAGTGTGCCTCTCAACTCTTTTGAGCAAGTTGTATACATCACAAAATACACCACAATTAGGTAAAGTTATAAAAAAAATATAAGAACATCAACAGAAATATCAAGACAAACATAATCAACTTTATATAAGAAATCGCAAGGGTTATAGTCTTTGTCACCAGCATAAGGGAAGGGTCCGACGTGACTGCAATGCATCCACCCTAGTTTCCGCAATGTGATGATTTTGGGATTGTATTATAATAATTGTTTTATTATAAAATACTTTTGAACATTTGAATAAAAACTTTTGAATGTTTGGATAAAAGTTAATTCGACTCTTTGGTTGAACTAAAAATGAAATTTTTACTTTATGAATTTCGGGTCGTTATAGTTTTTGATAGATAACTATTTAGGATGAATAGTCTTGACGAAAGGAATAGTGATCGTAAAAGAGAGAGAGAGTGTGTATATAGAGAACGTCTAAATCTGACTTCGTATGAAGAAATTGTGATTTTTCCAAGTTTCAGCGTAGCAGTATGCGACACAAAAACCGAAATTAAGATCGATTGATTGTTGGGCAAAACAATCTAATTATAGTTAAAGATCTCGTCAATACCTATCCGTCGATATAAAGACAGTCGAGAACAGATGTATGAAAGAGATATGATTTTTAAACGGAGTTATGCAACATAAGCCTTCTAAAAATAATAAATTAAAAACAAAGTGAGAATTAAGCAACATAGTCTAAATGAAAGGTGTAGTACTCGACGATAGCTACACGTGGATATGAAGAACGTCGAAAACAAAGTTGTATGAGAAAGATACGATTTCCTGAAGTTTTTTGAAAAGCGCCCCGCGCAGGTAAGCGCGGCGCGCGCTTCTAGAAGGTGCAGCGTGGACTACATAGGTTTTGACAAGTGGTAGGTGAAGAATGGAGCGACGATATCTCCCCAAAACTCTATCTATAAATTGCCTCATTTGCCCCCTTCCTTTCTCAATCCAAACTCTTTCATCTCTCTCTCAGATCTGAATTCCCTTGGGTTTTTCAGGGTTCCGAGGAATCTCATTTTATCAAAATTCTGAGGCATCTGAGCGCCGGAGAAATAAAAGTGCTCGGTATTGAAGTCCTCTTTGCGTAAATCCCGATTTTCGCTAGAAATTCCTATAAGTTAAGTTGTAGTTACTACGCTTTAAGTGTAACTTATATTTATATTCATAGTCGTTATAAATGTACAAATAAGATTTATCAGTTATTCCAGTATAATACTGATTGATCTACTTACGGGAGAGATGTCTAGAATGGTCATGTTGGCTTGGTTGTTGGATTCCAGTAAGGCTACATGCTGAAATGGTCCTATCTCCAAACGGTCCTGCCTGGCTAATCCTTATTTGATAGAACTCTCGGTATTCATTGAGATTAGTGAAAGATCTATCTTTCATTACCAGGTTGTCATAGAGATTAATAAGTTGTAGTATTATAGGTTAATACGTGTTAGGCGCGTTACCTGCCTGTTGGATCGCCAATAGGATCACCCAAATAGCGGTCAATCGTCTGAGTAATTTTTCCAGGCGAGTTATCTCACTATACCATGTATTACAATATATATCCATGTATGTTAGGATAGAGAGCTATTAGAGTAGAACTGATAGAATAATCTCTATGTGCTTAAGTGAAAATGTGTCTGTACTAGTAGAGTCTAAAGTGCAGTCTCTATGAGCATAATTATTATAATATTAGATTTAGTTAGGGTATGATGGTGGGCCGAAAAAAGAGGTCGGGAGCATATAGGCCCACGTGTTAACAAAATGGCATGTAGGCCGTAAGTACACATAAACCCATGTTGACGAAACGCCATGTAGGCCGTAAGTACACGTAGACCCGTATTAAAGACGAAATGGATGGGCCATAAGTCTAAGATACACATATTACTTGGCAGATCGTGATCCATTGTTTGTATGCATGTATATGTATTGTGGTATATGATATTTTGGGGAACTCACTAAGTTTCGTGCTTACCCAGTTGAATATAAATGTTTTTTCAAGCATTTCATTGATTCGTGAGAATCACAAGGTTCGACTGTACACACGCACATTCGCAACATGTTTCCGTATAACATAATTATATTATGATATATTGAATAAATAAAAATGAAAAAAATTGGGTTTAAAAATCAGGACGTTACACATTTATTTTAGAGTTTGATGTTTAGGATTTTCATGTGTTTAGCGAGTAGGAGAAGCAGTAGAAGTTGTGGTTGTTCCATTGGTAGCGACAGATCAATTATAAGGTGTAGTTGATGCAACATAGTTTATGAAGGCTCTCCACTCGGCATCGAAATCTTCAGCTTTGCTAGAATCATTTCTCCCAAGGGTATCAAGCTTGGGTCCCAGGTAGGACTGTTTTTGGTTTTGTAAGATCATGATGGTAAGATTACAACGAAATCCTAAGTTCCTACAAAAATGACCTAGTTATAAGTTTAAAATATGAAACATGCATCTCATCCATAAATTGACCATTCAAAAATTATCAAATGTTCAAACATAAATGTTCAAATGGGGCTTAAACCTACAACCTATGGTTGAGGGTAACTTTTCATCAACACCTGATACCGCTAGGCTACAAGCCCTTTGCTAACAAAATAGTGATATGTTACAACATGTATGAATCAAAAATCTAATATGTCTATCATGGTAATTTATGTACATTTGACCATGTAGAACAGCTGGAAATAGCCAGAAATTAGAACATGGAAATATATAGAAGCTGAGTTTATATCAAGATGAATATCAAGAATTAGCGAGTTTATATGTAATGTCCCAAAAATATGACAATAAAGTTTTTTTGTTTTTAAATTTATAAATCATTAAATCATATCATTTCATAAAACCAAGGTAATCAAAGTTTTATCAATACATCATCATTATCAGAGTAAATCACAGAATGCGGAAACATGTGGTGAGTTACCCAAAAATACCACATACCAATACATACATTTGCAAAAGGCTACCCCCATGGTCTTTTCCTTGAAATTCCATGGGCTACCCCCATGGTCTGACATCCAAGTGCCATGGGCTACCCCATGGTCTTTCCATGAAATGCCATGGGCTACCCCCATGGTCTGACATCCAAGTGACATGGGTTACCCCCATGGTCTTTCCTTGAAATGCCATGGGCTACCCCTATGGTCTGACATCCAAGTGTCATGGGCTACCCCCATGGTCTTTCATGCAAGTATCACAGAGACAACTAGCATTTCACATAACAAGTAATGGGCCAGCATTGGTGCCTTCGACCCATGGACGTAGTGAGAAAACTCACCTCGCACTGCCAAATCTTACAGAAAGAATCTCTGGTTGTTGGCCTGCTAAAATCCCCGCGCTATCAATCACAAAATAATCATCCAATCAATAATTGGATCCTGACTCACCCTACGAGTCCAAACTTGGGTAAAAGACCTTTTTACCCTTCCCTATACTGGGCCTAAGGCCCAAGTTCAAATGTCCAAAGGCCCAATTTCCAACATAATCACTCAAGGCCCAACTATGGCCTAATTTTCCAAATCGGGCATCCAAAACCCTTTATGGGCCTAGCATCTAAAGGAGCCCAAAAGATACCAACCAGAAGCCTTAAAAGAATCTAATGGCTCATCAAGGCCCACACTAAGAAAACCCAACAGTGACCCAAACCTCAAAAGCCTAAAACGATCCTCTGGGGAGTACGCCCAACATACTCGAGACGTACGCCCCGCGTACTCGACCACGATGCACAATGTATAACTTCCTGATGCACGTTCCTTGCATTACGCTGAACGTACCTCCTCGTACACCCACCATACTAGTCAGGAATCCAAAAGCCCACATTTTGCTCTTAATGGGTTAAGAAAAGATATCCAAAACATAGAATTGGTCCCTAGCCAAGGTCTTAACCAATAAAGTTTCCAACTTTGCTCACAAACACGACTTAATGGGACTCAACACTTAAAAAGAAACTTAATACTATCTTAATACGTGCATGGACCAAAAACTTTCATAAATTTTCCATTTTTATGAACAAGGGACCTTGGTGGAGCTTAGATCTAACATCCACTACTTCTGGAGTAGATCAAAAGCTCACCTTTACATCAAGGGACTCAAAAAGGCCAAAGAACTCCCTTAAAGTAGATCCAACCAAAAAGATCATCAAGTTTAAAGCTTTTTACCTTAGGAAGCTTGCAAATGGAATGATACTCTTGGATCTAGAAACTCAAGCCACACATCCAAATGATTCACTCCTTCTTCTTCTTCTTCACAAAATATCCATCAAGCACATACCATGCTCAAATCGCCAAATTGCACTTAGGGTGAGATTCTAGGGTTAAAAATGGATGGAGTCTGAAGCTATTAAGGTTTTGTGAAGAGAAAATGAGCTTAAATAGGGTCCAAACCCCAAAAATAGGGTTTGCATGAATCTGGAGTACGCCTCGCGTACTCCTAGTACGCTTACCGTACCCCTATCAAGTTCTCGATCCTCGCCTTTGTACGCCCAACGTACACTGAGGTATGCCTAACGTACTTACCTTCGCATCAGTATGCCCCAAGTACTATGGTTTTGGCTTAAACCTTGCAACCTTCCGAAGGCCATAACTCCTTTGTTATAAGCCCGATTCCGACGATCCTTATATCCACGAAGAGGTAACGAGATGCTCTACACTTCTATCAACTCATACTTACCTTAGGATTTCCCAAACAAAAATATAATTTCCATAAAAGCCCGAGCTGACACTTTACCAAGATACCCCTTGGCTCTAAAACACAAACCGAACACCCGGATCATCTAAATTACGTCACCCACACACAATTGGGAAACGATTCGGGACAGGGCGTTACAACTCTCCCCCACTTAAATTAGATTTCGTTGTAGAAATCATTCCTTACCATCCCATGCGCCAGACGGCTTGAGCAACTTAACCACAACCCCGAGATAGAACACCCATCCCAAATGCTACCGAGCCAAAATCCTAACAGGGCTCTCCAAACTTGAAAATGAACGAACCCTTTCCCATCCTAAAATAATCCCATGCATAATAGCCACATCTACTCAACCTGAAACCTGAAGCCTCGAATTGGTTTGACTCCCAGATAGACCGCCCGTACTAAACCAATGCTAATTTCATTCCACTTATCCATCAAACTGACTACTCAACTTCTGATTACCTGATGTTCCCACTAGAAAACAGAATAACAGACTATACGTTGCTACCGACAACCTTTCACTTGACCACATGGATTAGATATTCCTTCGAGAGAAGGCTCATCTTGATGATAACAATTCCATGAATATAATGAGTAACGCAAGAAAAACTGAGAGATAAACCTTCTAGTGCTGAACAAGGCACTGCTACCCTTGATTGTCGAACCAACATACCGTTGCTGAGATTCTAAAATAAGGCCTGGCAATTGGGTTGAGTTTGGGTTGGCGGGTCACGAGTTGGCGGGTTGGCGGGTCAGAAAACATAAACTCAACCCAACCCATATAATATATGGGTTGATGGGTTGGAGGGTCATGGGTTGGTGGGTTGGAAACCTCAACCCAATCCAACCCATATAACCCGTTTAAGTATATATGGGTTCGCGGGCTCACAAGTTAATGGGTCAAACCCAAACCATATAACACGTTTAATAAATAAGCAACACATTTTAAAAAATGAGGTTTTTTCAACATAAATTCATAAAATGATTCAAGTAATTAACATAAAAAAGGGTTTCAACATAAATTCATAAAGAATAACATCCAAATAAAAATGAAAAATGAAAAATGAAAACATTCATAGAAAGTGGATGTGATCTTCGTTCGTGACTCGTGAAAATAACGACATGTATTTTCTCTTTTTCTGATTAACGAACAGCAAATGCAGATTAGTCACATACGAATACGGAAAGAATACAATGATACAGAATATTACGAATACGGATGGAAATCAAATTTCATTAACAATTAAATATATCATTTTTTTAAATGTAATATATATATATATATATATATATATATATATATATATATATATATATATATATATATATATATATATATATACGGGTTGGCGGGTTGACCCGCGAACCCAAACAGATAACCCAACCCAACCCATGAAATAAACGGGTTGGTGGGTTGGCGGGTCAAAAATCTCAACCTAAACCCGTCTATTTTCGGGTTGGGTCAGTGTCGGGTTACAGGTTGGGTCGAGAGTTGCCACCCCTATCTGAAACCCCATACATGCCTGACCCCCACACATATAGAACCCATCCAAAACATAATCACAAGAGCCTGATCTACCATCAAAACTGAAACCATCTTTAACCCTGAACCCTTCAACTTATACCCTTGGCTTACATATTCCTTAGTTCATATCCTATTGAAATGAAGACCTTGCATATAAACCCTTGGCTTACATATTCCTTAGTTCATATCCTATTGAAATGAAGACCTTGCATGAAACCATCCTAAGCATCCCTCTACGCCACTCACTGACCATGCAATCACTACTGAAACCCAAAATCCAATACCACGAGTCAACAATCTCTTATCAAGTTCCACCTGCATTGTCATACATGATGGGTTTCAAGCAATACATCATTCCTATGGTGTACATGCAAACCCTAATAGCTTTTGGATCTAGTTTGTCTAATGAACATGCAATTGAATATCCAAAGCTATAAACCCTAGATCTATCATATAAGAACTGAAATAAGGATTTAGTAATTACCTTTGATTGTTATATAGTAATAACAATCAATTCCTTGCTTTGATTGGCTTCAGAAAGCTTAGTGCCTCAAGTGTTGCACCTCTAATGGAGTCACAAACACCACTAAGCAACTTGGATGAAGAGGGAGGAGAGAGGAGGCACCAAAAACGGCTGGAAACCCTAAAGGAACACTTCACCACGTTTTTGGGGCATAGGGGGCCTTTATATACATGTAGGCTATTAGGGTTTACAACTAGGAAACCCTAATCTGGCTGCTTAAGCCCTAAGCAGCCGATGGACTCCTTTAACATATCCCTTGGACGAATTCCTTATGGGCTTCCCATAGAATTCTTCCAACCTATATATTATTAGGTGATCCATAGCCCAATAGTAATTATCTTATAATTACAACTCCAGTCCCCTAAGTTTAATTAATCTCTTTTAGTCACTAAATTAATTCTTAATTAATTCTTGACTAATATTAATTAAACAATATGATTTCTCCTTTAATATATTATTCTTATAATATATTAATAAATCATAATTAAACCTTTCTCTCCTTAATTCATCCTACATATTGCTATGGTGAAGGCAACCCAAAAGGACCATGCTCATAATCGGGTCAAGTACATACCAAAATAGTTATGGACTTAGACACTAATCCAACAATAAACACACGGGCCTCGCCAACGGGTCCTACCCATCTAGAGCTACATAGGCCCGTTTCCGCTTCGGACCCCAAAGGTCCTCAACCCAAAACAACGAAATGCTTCCCAACAATCCTGACCATCGTGCCCAAGGCACAAACTGATCCCCCTTTATACTCATATCCATCTCAACAATACTCTACCTCAAACTGGTGAATGCTACGATTCGATCGCCGTCTTTCAACACTTCAAACAAATCATGGTCTTACCACACCCAAACCATCAAAACTCCACTCATCCTGAGTCGAACCCTGCATCCAACTGCATCCAATCAGTTGTTCGGGTTATGCTTCGAACCCCAAATCCTTCATCAAACAAGTACAGGCAGCAAGGCTCTAACACAACCCTCAACCTAGATCTATCCACAAGCCTGGTATACAGAAGGCGCTGACCGTCTGTTGGGAGTTTCCCGAACTCCCAATTTACATAACTTCAATCCCGATGACCACTATGGTCATCTCTCCTCCTAACTGAAATGTGAAACTTAGTTTCACACCCAATCCCAGTCCTGAAAATTTCTGATTGATACTCCCCCACTTGGACTCGTTGAAGCTCTCCTAACCCACGAGACTTGATGGGTTCCCAACCCATCTATCTTCATGAACCTACTATAACCTACGCTTACCAATACTAGCGTTTCATTACCAGTCAAATCCGAAAGATTCCCATGATACCACACCATATCCTTGAGTTGTTATGTTGGAGACTAAAAACCATAATTCTTGCTCTAAACTGGCTAATCTTCACCCCAACTTCCATCCTCAAAGAATCACTAAATTCTAACCATCTACAACCCATGAAGATATAAAATTCCCCTGACACCTCCAATGACCAAACATGTCCTGTAACTGTTACCACCATCTTCTTGTTATCCCTGCTTCCCTAGAAACGGTAGTGATTGAACCCAAAGGTTCTTCCATGGACAACTGTCGATTATGCTAGAACACTCACTAACACGATTGGACTCTGACTTCATTGCAGAACTATCCAACTAATATGATCATAAACCCTTCAATCAATACCCCTGAATTGATCTCGGCAAGACCCGGAACAGCAACCGGACACGCTAAAACCCTCTCAGCAAGATACGACCCACTAATAATTCATGGCATGCAGATTAGCATATAACAAATCTTCATGATATAACCCAAACAATAGCAGAGAACTGAACCACAAATAATGCTTACCTAAACCAAAACAAAATTCCAAGGCAATCTAAATTCTGATAATAACCAAGAAGAGAGCCAAAGATAACATACCAACAATAACACCTGATGGAACCCTGGACTCCCTTGAATGACACTGTCATACTCGGCTCCTCCCTGCTGGGCTCCTACCCTATCCTCACGACCATCAGAGGTCCCCAAAGAAACCGGAGCAGGTGCACTCACTACCCCGCCCCTCAACATCGGACAGTCGGCCTGCTTGTGGCCCACTTGATTTCCTTGAAAACATAACGGACTTGCTCCCCGAGGCCGATCCTAACTGAAATGGCCAACTCTTCCACACTTGTAACAACCCATGCCCCTAGAATGACATACCTCATTGTGCTTCTTCCCGCACGAGCTACACCGACCCGACCCAACTGGCCCCTCAAACGTTGATCTGAAGTCTTGGGTCTCTTCGCAGGACCCCTACCCACTTGCACATGCTCTGACTCCCTATTCTCCAGGTGCTCCAATAAATCTCCTGCTCATGGGTTACCTCGACCATCCCATCATCCGTTAGAACAACTGAGGTCCGACCCCGGAACCTGGCGACCAAACTATCAGCGACACGCCTAATGATGTCGGGTAACTCCTCGCGTAAGGCTCGCGAGACCTCTGCAACAATCCCTTCATGGGATAGACCTCCCTGAAAACATGGCGCATAACCCGCCTCCGATCCCAACTGACAAGAACTAGCAATAGGATCCTCCTCCCTGAAGGATTCTAGGGCTCCAGGTGAGCCCCCGACTGCCTCGCTACAATCTCGTCCGAAAAGGCCCTGAGACGACTATCGAAGAGCTCCAAAATCCCTTCCGTGATTGAACCAAAGATCACAGGAGTCCATTCAAGAATATCGCGGGTAATCTCTGATGAGACGAACTCATGCATACGCTAATCGATCGACTCGGTACCTGCACCTGAGCCGAAAACATAACCTGAACCCCCTTCTTGAATGCTTAGCATCATACTGAAAAACAACATGCAAAATATCAGAACATACCCAAGAATCGTTGTCCCACAGGCTTCCTAGATTCTCCACGACTTTACCCGATTCAAGTATGGATCCTGTGCTTTCAGTAGTACGGGCCCAATACTACCTTCCACACCTATCCATACTTTCCTAAAGAATCATACCGAATCCTCCAAGTCACCTTCTCAAATCCATACACCAAGCACCCGCTAACCAACACCAAAACCCACTGAAGCAATCCTTAGGCTTTCCTAGGTTCCCTATCTCACCCTGCCATCAGCTGCTGAAGAACTCCTCATAATTTTAGTTAGTTACTTCATGAGCACAATCGCATGCAACAAAGCTTGGATAATCCTTTGGGTAAAAGACTCATCCCTACAACGGCTAGACTCAAATGAGAGCTGCACAACAGGGTCAAATCCATCACTCTGAGATTATCCAATCTTTATTACATGTGACTTAACATGTTCACTTAACAGCTAACTCACATCACTTAAGAGTCCCACAAAGCACAAAGCAAGCAGCATTCGAGCAATAGCACTCCAATCCATAGAATGATCAAAGAACATTCAAACTCACTCACCACAACTCATGCTAGGAATTTCACCCTCACTGTCGGTTGCCTTATGCATGCAAATTATACATAGAACATGATCAAATAGACTATCGAATAAAAGACTCTACCCTAGGACCACAACCAAACGAGGAACAGGAAATAAGGCAAAATCAATTATTCTAGGGCTATAAGATCCTAACATGGTACAAATTTTAAAGCATACATTTTGCAATTTATGATACCAATAGATATTCCCATTCCCGCATAGGATCCAAATGCATCACATATCAGGCCAATCTATCATTGACTAATCAGCACTAGCATGCAAGTCTACCAGCTCATACAATAGGCATACAAAGGCATCTCTCCTAGCATTCTATCATGAAAAAACTGAGCAGGTCCTTAGTCCTAACCAGCATGCGATTCACAGATTCACAAATCAAATCATATCAGGTAACATGTATGGGTATTTTGGGAGAACTTATTTGAGCTCGGCTGATTGCATGCATCACACCCTTTCTTATCTTAAAAAAACTCTTTTCTAAAGAAATACTTTTATTTTTGAAAAATTTTCAAAATCCTCAGTTTGAGTTCAGACACACCCGAGAGTATGTCTGAATCCCTCAAACCAAGGCTCTGATACCAACTTATAACGTCCCAAAAATATGACCATAATTTTTTTGTTTTTAAATTAATAAATCATTAAATCATAACATTTTCATAAAACCAAGGTAATCAAAGTTTGCAATCATCCTAAGCTCTTCCCTTTGAAAAAAGAAGTACCTGAAACATAAACTGGAAACCATAAGCACAAAGCTTAGTGAGTTACCTAAAATACCATATACAAATACATATATTTGCCATGGGCTACTCCCATGGTCTTTCCCTTGAAATGCCATGGGCTACCCCCATGGTCTGACATCCAAGTGCCATGGGCTACCCCCATGGTCTTTCCTTGAAATGTCATGGGCTACCCCCTGGTCTAACATCGAAGTGTCATGGGCTACCCCCATGGTCTTTCCTTGAAATGCCATGGGTTACCCCTATGGTCTGACATCCAAGTGCCATGGGCTACCCCCATGGTATTTCATGCAAGTATCACAGAGACAACTAGCATTCCACATAATAAGTAATCAGCCAACATTGATGCCTTC